>NW_011889101.1:684520-689294 GCF_000151845.1 Pteropus vampyrus | reverse complement strand
CGCTGTCCTCGTGAGCAGGTGGCCGTCCTCTCGCCGTGGCCGCGAGGGGCCCTCTCCCCGCCTGCGTGCGCCCGCGCGTCTCGGCGTCTCTCCTCCGCTGACGCGCGCCCCGTCACGTCGCCCCGTCACCTGCCCCCACGGGCTCGTTTTAACTTAATCGCCCCCCAAAGGTCTCATCTCCGACTACAGCCTCGATCTGAGGTCTGGGGACTGGGGCTCCACCGTACGAATTTAAGGAGGCCCGATCCAGCCCGTGACAGCGGATAACCCGCCACCGCCCTACAGGTGAACCGACGGCGAGAGGAGGCGACGTCGTCACGCGTCCGAGGGACACGTCTGCCCTTAGCGGTTCACGCCCCGCCAAATCGCCCACCAACACACGCAGACCGCAAAGTCCGGGTCGCGCTCCCCCAAAGGAGCCGCTAAGGGGGACCCCCTCCGAGAGGGGGAAAACTCGAAACCAGAGAAAGGAGGGAGATGCAGGGAACGATGGTGAGAAAAGCATAAAACGTAAACAAATCGAAATGCGGCCGTTATCGAGTATTGATAATGATCGAGTATTGATTGACGGAACGAAGATGGTTCCGAAGGACGCGTGCGACGGGACTGGACTCGGCCCCCGTCCCGTTCCGCAGGAGATTTCGCCCGATTTTAGACCGTGTTGCGCCAAGGGCACGTGTTCCTACCTCCCGACAACTACGAAGGAACAGCAAGGGGCTCTCCCCGGACCCCGCGACATCCACGCCCCCACAGAGAAGGAAAAGCAGCAGAGAACAAGCCACCCGCCCGACCGGAAGCAGGAAGGGAGGGAGGGAGAAGCAAGGGAAGGAATCACAGGAGAGGAGATCACCAAACAGAATTGTAGCGATAAATCGGAATATGTCGATCCATATAAATGAACTGACAGGGAGACCTGACAGAATCCAGTCCAGCTGGAGTCTCTCCCGAAGCTAACAGCAAAGAAAGCGTCCGTGTCAAAAAGGAAGAAAATATAAATTTAGCAAACGCTACTTGATTTTTTTAACGTTTATAAAGCTTCATGAATATCGCACAAAACGGATTTCAAGGAAAAGTCATCAGTAAGGATTAAAAGAATCACAGCAGAATGGTGAACACAGCCTCAAATACATATATATAGATAAATGAAACATTTACAGCAGGACAATGAAAAGTTGACAATCAGAGTAGGAGATTTCAGGATAACTCCGTGACCAAAAATCATAAAAATCGATCGGGAAGAAGGGGCGCACGCAGCCAGCAGCGTGCTCGCGCGAGTCCGGCTAGGGCGGACTTTAAGGGCAAAGTGTAACCTAGAACCACAAACGCTGGAATGGACGAATGACTCCAACCCACGCGTGAGGGGCCCCCCGCGAGAACTGGAACAACAGTAATAGAATAAACGTCAAGAAGGAAAGGGAAGGGGACCACGAAGGTGTGAGCAGCCATCAAGGAGACAGAGCAACGAATCGACAGAGAGAAACCACGAGCCCCAAACCGAGCTTTGCAAAGCCAGGAAACCAGCCCGGCCCAGGGTCTGGCTTCGCACACGCTCCGGTCACGAGTCGCTGCTCCGATCCGAGCTTTTCCGCATTCCCCTTATGACCTCTTCTTGGAGGAGGAATTATTTAGATGCGATTTTCATTTCAAAACTGTGGGCTTTGTTAATAACTTTCGTTCCTGATTTCTGCGGTGACTACGGTTTGATCGGAGAACACGGCCCCCCGGGACCTATATTTCGGTATTTTCAGATCGCGCCGTTTCGGGCGAATGTTCCACAAGCATCAACACCGGGCGCGTGACCCTCGAGTGCAGCCGCCCGCCTGCGCCCCAGCAGCTAAACCCCCAGGTGACGTCTCCCGCAGCCTTCCCCGCTCCCACAGCTGCTCACCTGTTACCTGTGACTATCCGGCCCTTGGAAAGTGACCGACGGATCTGAGCAGCTAGATTTTAAATTTTACTTGATATTAATTAATTCAAATTTAAATAACTACTTGCAGCCAGCAGCTCTGGTGTCGGCGGCACGGGTGTAAAGGTCGGGGTGTCTAACCTGTGGCCTGGGGACGCCCGCCCCCCGCGCGGAGGACAGTCAGGTCACCGCATGGGTTTCCGCCTCACGTCACAGGCACGTTAAACCCCAGGTGGGTTACAGAGCAGAATGTGAGGAGCAACACTGTAAACGTTCAGACGAGAGTGTGGTGAGAATGCACTGGCAAATGGACACATTGGCAAGTTTGTCCAGCTCGGCTGGGACGCCTCCGACTGTCCAAAGCCCACCACACAGAGCGAGAAGCAGACACAGTCCCGCGTGAACGGCTGCCGTGAGCACCTCCAGTGACGCGTCGGAATCCGGGACACACAAGGGACTCCTGGAAAAAGCCGTGTAAACAGAAAAAGGCACTCAAGCCGGTGGGAAAGGGAGCCGAGGGTGTGGGCAAGGGGGCGCCGGCATCTGTCGCCGTTTATTCCCACGCGTGGCCCCTGCCTGGGCAGGGGACACAGCCTTCCCCCGAGCCCCAGCCTTGGCTGGCACCCCATCAGTGGGCACCTGTCGCCAGTCACCAAGCACCCAAGTCGTCTGTCTGGTTCTCGACGAATCAGCCCAATCTGTCTCCCCTCCCGCAGCCTGGTTAGAGGCGCTGGGGAGACACGCTGATTAAACGCCTGTGACGGAGAACAAGTCCATTGCAAGATCACAGACCGGGCTTTGCAGACCCGCTGTCCCCCGGCCCGGCCACCCCTGGCCAGAGGTCCCCACAGCAGGCTGGAAGGTGCAGACCATGAGCAGGGCCGGCTCTGAGCCCCGCCAGGGAGGCCCGGGGCCCTGTGCACCCAGAGCCACCCCGAGGGGAGCAGCCGGGCGCTGCAGGCAGGCGGGAACCCCTCCACCTCCGCCCCGTGTCCCAGCTCCCATGTCAGCTGACCCTCTGAGCGGCTGACGGGCCTCTGTGAGGGGACCGAGCCTGACGCCATGATGACAGGAAAATCTGCACGCAGTATCCAGCAGCCACGGAAAGTTCAGCCCCTTCGCGTTCTAAAAACTCTCCGAAGGCTTCAAATACAAGAGAACATCCCTAACATGACAAAACCCATCTCCCCAAAACCCTGGGGAACTATCAGACTTAAGAGAGAAATCTGAGACACGATCTCTCCAGGATCAGGAATAAGTCAAGCATGTCCCTTGTCACCGCTGCGTCACATAATCCCGAAAGATGCAGGACAAAGGAATGAGGGAAGAGGTGTGAGGCTTGAGAGGAAGAGCGAAAACTGTGACGACTTGCAGAGAACGTGACCGCCACCTACGTGGAAAGTGTGACCGAATCAACCGGCTATTAGAACTAATAAGATTTATGAGATAAACCTGCAGGGATCAATAACCCGACTCCGTGCCAGCAATAATCACCCAGAAAATACGTCCCCGAGAGCCCCCGAGGCCGCCAGCAGCCAGGAATTGTCGCCAGAGAGCAGACTGGCCTTGCTCGGTGAGCATTCGGAATCCGTGCAGGACGTGGATGAGTGGTGGAGAGCAGAGAGTACCACGGCCACATGTGGGTGACTTGGGACAGCGCCAGCAACAGATGTGCTCAACCTGGTTTCTAGATTAGTGTCACTCAAGCCACGGTTCCGGCTGGCCTTCTTCAGGAAGCTCACCAGCCCCGGCCGGGACTTGCTGCTGTCAGTCTGGGCTTGGGGATGATGGGGAGAGGGCAGAGAAAGGGTCCCCCCACCCCCCAGAAGGGAGACACCAGAGAGCCATGGTCGCTACACATGAAATAAACGGCAGGCCAGTCAAGGAGCAAGCCTGGCCCTGGGCATGGGGACACGCAGGACTCAAGGCGGAGGTGGTCGGCAGATGGTGGGCACGGAGCTGGGGGGCACGACACGACTCGGGGAGAGACAAGGCTGGAGCCCCACGTTACACGGCGTAAAACCCTGGCTCCTCAGGGACTGGAGACGAAAACCTCAAAGGACGCGGGTGAGAAGCCGCGGAGCGGGCTGCGTGGGGGGCGATGGCAACAGGCCACGCCCCCAGGAGACCCAAGTCCACGGGTCACCCCAGACAGGCCCGTGAGAACCCCAGAGCCGCCACGCCCGCCCCCTTGCGGCGAGACTGGGAAGTGCAACATGAAGGGCCACCAAGGATCTGGGGGAAAAGAGACTTTCTCGTGCATTGCTGGGGCGCGTCACTTGGCATCGCCATTTTAGAGAGTGAGCTCGCGTGGCCCCAGAGACGCTCAGCCCTGCAGAGGGCAGATGGCAGGGTCCTCGTCCCCAGACTGATAAAAGGAGGGGCCTGCGGACCCAGCCACAGTAGGCAGAGGCTGGGGCCCGCCCTGAGGAGCTGCACAGGTGGCGTCTGTAAGTGAACACATGCAAAGTCCCGTCACCTCCGTGGGAGGATCGGCAGAGCGGGGCCGCGAAGGGGACGGCAGGGGGAACGCTGTGTGGTCCGGCACTGGGGACCTCCAGTTACCACCCCCTACATCGACACCCACAAACGCACAAAAGAGAGATATGGACGAGAGGAGGGCAGCTGGGGGACAGCCTGGGGACCGCTGCTTCTGTCCCCTGGAGTCTGCGGTGAGCCGCCAGCCTGGGCCTGACGGGGAATGGGGCAGCCTGCTTGACCCTCCCCCACCCCTCTGCCAGTCAAATCTTACTAAGGTGTGCATGACTGATAGATTTCATAGGCATTGACTTTGCCTCCAGACGCGAGAGACACGTGACACCTGCGAAAACCATGGGGACTCTGCAGGTGTCATGACGGGTCAGCAGG
>NW_011889101.1:679876-682300 GCF_000151845.1 Pteropus vampyrus | reverse complement strand
GAACGAAGCCCAGCCTGCGCCCCACCCGCACCCCGCAGCTCCTCACAGCGAGGTTCCCCTGGCCTCCCGCCCCTGCACGCCCTGCCCTGCGGGGGGACAGGCTTCTCTGCCCCTCTGCTCAGGGGCACTTGCTGCGATCTCAGGGCTGACCTGCTTCCTCCAGGAGCGCTTTCGGGGTCCCCGGCGAGCCCAGGACCCTCTGTCCTCTCCGCCGTGTCCCTTAGCTGAGTCTAGTGAGACCTGGACACTTGGGCTGCAGAGAACAGGAGAAAAGGCCGTGGGCCACCGAGTGACCGTCGCGCTCCAAGCCTGGAGCCACGCACAGGCGCGCGAGGTCACACCTCAGGTCCCCAGACCCCCGTACTGTACAAACAGTGGCCAGTGCCAGCACAGCCGGCGCACACTGAGCGCCGGCCACGCTCCGGCCCTGCCCACGGCCAAGGTCACACTCCTGGGAAACAGAAAAGACCCACCGGCAGCCGAGCTGTTAGTGATGCACTTCAGTGGATCTAGCCCTTCACTTACAAATACGAACCTACAACTAAGAACTCCCGGATCACTGAGGAAAAGCAGTGAAACGGACGAGAAGCGCCGAGAATGCGCGCAGATGGCGCGTGAGGAAGCGCAGGAGGCGTCCGCGGTCACGGAACGGAAAAGAGCACGAGACTCCAGGACGGAAACGCGAGAAGAAGGCCGGGCAGGCCCCGGACGCGAGAGACGCCGCCTCGGAAGGGCCGCCCGCGGGGCGGACATGGCCGAGAACCGGGCGCGACATCCGGGAGGCGCGGTTGCTACGTCTGCCCAGGCCACAAAGCGCGAGGGCGGAGACCGAGGCCAGAAGCGGCGCCACCATTCGTGACGGCCGTTAGTTCTTTTTTCTCTCGCCCAGTTCCCACCCTAGAGCCTGACAGAGCCAACAACTCACCCTCCCAGCCTCGCCCGAAATGAAGATTTCCACACGAAGTGCAGGAGTTTTCCTCTCTCACGAAAGAAAAAAGGCTTGTGTGAAAACTCGCACCACGCTGACCTCCCTGCGGCCTGCCTTTAAACGGGGTTGGGGAACCCGAGGGCTGGAGCTCTGGCAGCCGACTTGTGATCAAGAGGCAACAAGCCCGTACACTGAGAAAGAGCAGAAAGAGGGTGCAAACGCCTCGGTCCCGGCAGAGGTTGCTGAGCCATCGAACCCCCCCAACCTGCCCCGGGACCACCATCCTTCCGCTTCTCGATGAACAAGTGGGAAGCGCCCACCGGGGAAGACGGCGGGTGTCCGTGTGGCCTAAACCACTCGCGCCTGAGGCCGGTTACTTGTAGCTGAACAGAGCTTTCTAGAAAGAGTAAGAGAAGAAAAAGCAGCAGAAGGTCCGGACACTGTAGAGCACGTGCCCTAGAAGGACACAAGTGGCAGGACCAGAAGAAGAAACGGGGCAAATGTTTTTAAAGACAATTCTCTCGCAAGGCGAGTCCAGAGACACGATGTGCAGTGTGCTGACTACGCTTCATGACCCGTGCGGAATTCTGGACGTGGGCCGAGGCACGGTCCAGGTGCTCGTCCCCTGGGAGGGGACGGACACGCTAGCCAGCTTAGCCGCAGCGACCATTCCGCTCGGCATCTGTACACCTTACGGATATGCAATTTTTATTTTAAAAGATGAAATTTTAAATCAAAAACCAAATTTTTTAACTTAAAAATAATGAAAAATGTCCTGATCTGAACAAAGACTCGTGGTCTTGCTTGGCCAACTGAATGCCTGGTCATAAAGGACAGCCAAACACCTGCAGGAATACATTTTCGAAGGAGGGCGAGGACACATAGCGACACGTGCAGGTGAAGTCCGAGCTGGAGGGTTGAAAGCGAAAAGCTACCAGAGCAAATAGACAGATCGGTTACAGAGCACTGCACCCCCGGTGAGCATGGGGTGCCTCAGGGGTCGCCCGAACGCTAACGGGCAGGGAAGCCGCACAGGGTCCTGGGACTCTCACCTGGGCCCTGGTTCAAATGAGGGGGCAAACAATATCGTCAGGTGTGCGAAGACTGATAAGCTAAACTCCTATCCCACCTCCAGGAAAAAAAAACAAAAACAAAAACATTCGCGCACCAGCAAAATAAAAAAGTAAATTCGAGAGAGAAAAAATAAAAACCAAGAAATTAGAATGAGCGACGAGACCACGGAGCACAGTCGCTGTTCACAGTCGCGGACGATGCGGTCGGAAAGTTTGACGGGGTCATTAACAGAGGGTTTCTGAACCCGCAGGTCTCTTGGGCAGAAAGCATTGGTAGCGGCCGGAAACCGCAATTCTGGAAGAAGTCGACGAACTAAAGAGAAGCGGATGAAAACCTGGAGGATTAAATGGACGCGGTGGGTCCTCTCCGTGAAGGGCGCGGGGGCGACATGCGACACACGGCCACGGGCGGCAGAGGGAAAC
>NW_011889101.1:674567-676974 GCF_000151845.1 Pteropus vampyrus | reverse complement strand
GGATGGACGAGGCCCGCCGCAGTGTGTGTGGGCAAGGAGCAGTCTGCTTGACTGTCGACCTCATGCAGAAACACCCTCACAGGCACCGCCGGAACACTGTTTGGCCGCATATCTGGGCATCCATGGCCTGGTCAAGTTCACTATAAAATTAGCCATTGCAGGTCGACAGCCTGCTACCCACCGCGGGACACGACTTGGGGTCAGCTCGGTAGGTCCTGGGTTCCTGGTGTGTGTCTCATCCCTGTGCCTGTGACTCTCCGAATGACGAGGAAGCAGACAGCCGTGGCCGATCATGCCCCCGTCACAACGTCCGGACTGCCGATGGCACGCGCTGCCCCATCTGTGAGGTTCCCAGACCCAGCCCGCAGCAGCCCTCCCAGGGACACCCCCACGGCCACCCGCGAAGGCTCAGTGGGGTCATAGGCAACCTGGACTTGGCAACAGCGAGCACCAGAGTCACCACATGGGAAGTCCCAGCCCGCATGGGATTTGGGAACTAAGCCCGAGGAGAAATGCTGACTATTCCTCAGACAGGAGCCTTCCTCTCTGCAGCCATGTAGCTCCCAGGCAGGGCCAGAGGGCAGGGGGCTCAGAGCGCGAGGACCCCGGCCCCGCCAGGCTCCTCTGCGTTCCTGCTCTTCAAGTTTATTTTTGCTGGTCTAAGAGGCTGGGATGGTCGGCTTTGTTTTCTAAAATCCTTAAGGAGCAAAATCCCACGCAGTCTTATAGGAAATTAAATTTAGAAATGAGTCGCCAGGCTTGGCGGGCCCACGGCGGAGCCCCCAACAGGGCCAGACTGACACGTGCACTGAGATCACCTCACAGTTATTAACCTTTCGCTTCGGAACATATGGCGAAAAGCTGCTAGAAACCCAGCGAGCATTCTCGAAAGGAAGCCGCAGTGGGAAGCCGACACTCCTCTGCGGCAGTAGCCGGATGAGAGCAGGTGCAAAGGGAGAGAGAATATTACGGAACGATCGACCAACACGAGCTCCGCTACTCGGGGCTTCCCATTCAAAAGAGGAGGAAAGTGCGTTTCGCTCTCACAAAAACAAACAAACAAACGAACGAGCAGAAATAGCACGGGGCGGGGGACCCCAGCAGGTCCCTGAAGGGGACCGACCGTGTGGTAGCCTGTCCTGAACACGTGTGTGATCCGGGACCCACAGTGGAGAGGGCGTGTAAAGTCCTCAGCTCCAGAGTTCTAGGCTTGGCCGAGCCACGCGCACCCGACCCGCTGTGCCACCTACGGGCTGGATGGCTCTTCTTCCCGATCTGCCAGAGGGCCGCACCGTCACCTGCACGTCTCGGTGTTCGGAAGACCGAACGCAAGGAAGCCCTTCACGGACACAGCACACGGACGGCGCTCGGTAAACGCCAGCTGCCATCGCTAGGGTCAAGGGGCCGCATGCAGTGTCTGAGTTAAAGAGCAGCCCTACGGTCCATGCAGCCAAAGCAGCTCTCCGAGGACCAGGGATAGCCCTCGGTGCCTCCGGGAGGGGCTGGGAGGGGTGAGCGGTGCTTTCCTTGAAGAAGCTGGAAGTAGAAAGCAAACATGGCCCTTCCCACTCTGTCCCCCGCCCCTCTGAGTGACACGTGAGTGGCACACTTGTTACACTACCGTCTGGGCTTTTATAAGGAACGTGTGTCACCTCTAAACTGTAAAAGCGCAGGCCGGGGCCAGGCGGCAGGGAGAGAGGAGACGAGGCGTCTGAAAGTAAAAACAGAAGCAAAGGGAAGGGCCCGCAGAAATGGCCCACTCGGCCGCTTCAGGCTGCTGTCCCCACCCCCATTCTGCCCTAATCTCTTCAGCTAACATGTTTTCCACAGCCACACCCCGCAGCTCCAGCCCCTCCCCCATCTCCGTGGCTGCGTAGGAATGTCAAGACCGTGGACCCGTGTGCTGCGTTACAGCGAGAGAGAGCTCAGCCTTTGGATAAGGAACCCCCTGAGGGGGCGCAGACTTCAGTGAGTGCTGCTCCCTGCCTGTCAGCCTAGGAGGCCTGTCCCTTTGTTCAAGAATCCGATAAAGGTGCTGATAACACCAAGGGTCTGGAAATCCCTCCCCCGCAGCCCCCCACCCGAAGCTGCCCCTCCCCACTCTGAGTAAGGAGGGACATGTAAAACCTCAGACGAAGGGATCACGGGCCCCTTGAGTGGACACTGCGAAGGGACATAAGCTGTAAGAAATCTGACCGAGGGGAGCTCGTGCTTTGGGTCTGTGGTATGCCCCACGCTCTCCGCCGGCATTAAATTCTCCTTCCTCCAACAAAGTTGTCTGAGCGGCTGAATCCCTCCATTGGGTGTCATTTCCTGCAACAGCAGGACCACGCCCGTGTCCACTGCCCTGGACTCTCCAGACACTTCCTCGCTGTCTATCAGGGAAAACCCTAAACACACAGCAAAG
>NW_011889101.1:665800-672117 GCF_000151845.1 Pteropus vampyrus | reverse complement strand
GCCCCTGAGCTTGTCTGTGCAAAGTGGGCCCTGAGTCCCTTCCCCGTGGGGTTGGGGAACCAGCAAAGAAGCGTTTCTACCAGGACTGGCTTTTTACAAAGGGCCTGTGTGGGAATCAGAACCGACCTGGGCTCTGGGAGGCCTCCTGGCGCTGTAGGGGTGGGAGGGGACTGGCGTTAGCGTACTGCTGGGGACCCACCTGGGAGGGGGTGACAGGAGCAGCGGGCAGGGAGGATGAGCTCCCCATCCCGGCGGGGAAGCTGCACCGTAACCCCGTTTTGCTCCTGGGAGGGGCTGCCCCAGCCCCCAGAGGGCGATCTGGCCCAAAGAAGAGGCTTCCTTGCCCCAAAGCGCCCCCCGCCCCAGTGGCTCTAAGGTCCGGACACCCCAGCGCCCCTCAGGACGGGCGCCAAGCACTGCCCCTCGCGGACACCTCCCTCCGGCTCCGGAATGCAGGGGCGGGGCCGGGACTTCGGCCAGGGCCAGTGACTGGATTTGCGCTGTGTTGTGTTGCGCTGCGTCGTGCCGCTAGGTTGCGCTGCGCTGCGCTGCGCTGCGCTGCGTTGCGCGTCGTGTCGTGATACGGAAACCCGAGCAGGCGTCTCTGAGCGTCCGCAGGCTCGCAGAGCTCCGGCACCTCTGTGGGGAGCGCCGTCTGCCCGCCTGCGCCCACGGCTCCACCCGCAGGGCTGGGCATTTTCCAGGATTTCCCTTAGACGTTTTAAGGCCTCGGAGTCCCAGGGCCCTCTACGGAGAAACTCCCAATCGGGCGACTGGATCTTGCCTTGCAGACGGGAGACCCTAACAATCCAGGCTCGGGAGCAGGGACGGGGGCCCGCGGCCTTGGATTGGGGCTCACCCCTGGCAGGGCCTTCCAGGCTGGAGGTTTCACCGGAAAGACTCCGGACAAGGGGAGGGTGACCTGGGGCGACACAGACAGGCTCAGTTCCGGGCCAGCTGCAACCACAGAGCCATCTCAGGGGACAGTGCAGGTGGCCCAATCCCCAGAGGCTCATGTCCTTCTCATCCCCACCCCCAGCTCAGGGTCCCGCTGACTGTGCTGATTTGTCGTGGAAATGAAGGCACAGACCTTGAAAGGACGCGAAGGGGAGAGGCCGCTGCCATGCGCCCCCGCGTGAAGAGGCGGGGGCAGCACACGGGGTGTGTCCCCGCACGTGGGCAGGGCCAACCAGGGGTCGCCCCTGCCTCCCTCGGCGGTGGGACAACCCCTCGAGGACGATTGTCTTTTATTTTCCCAGCTGAGAACCTTGGAGAGAGGGAGCTTATGCAGGTGTGCGCTGGATGCTCCTGGCCAGCCAGCGTGAGCCTCACCAGAAGACAGGAGTGCGAAAATTAATAGAGAAACCCCCATTACATCGGAGTAGGGGGTCCTGTAAGGGGCGCTCTCGCGCCTCACCCCTCATGTCAATCATCCCAACCGGGAAGAGGCTGCCCCGCATCCCCAGCAGGAAGGGGTTTTCTGTTCCGCTACTCCAACAGGAGGAAGACGACCAGTCACGGAAGAGGAGGTTCTCTCCGGCAACCGCTCGGCCAATGAGAGACGGTTACAGCTCAGCCAATGAGAAGCCACGACACTTCCAACTCCGTTTTCCTCCAATGGACTCTTTGTTTGCAACAGCGCGTGGGCACGCCCCCTTTTCTCTGAAAAAGAAGGCTCTGCTCCCTGGTCCCCTGGATTTGCCAGGGGTTTGCCCTTGGCCCATATGTCCCAAATTACAATTCTTCGTTGTGCCCAAATAAACCCATTTTGCTGGAGAAAAAATCAAGCTTCCTATTTGTTTAAGGTCAACAGGAGAAAATGAGGGCGGGATCCCCGGTGGCCTGGCGCTTGGAAGGGAGCCGACGACGGTGGAGGGACAGGAGGCCCTCGGGACCGGGAGAGCAGCTTGGCAGACGGGTGACACGGGACCCCACTGGGGCAGCTATGAGTCACAGGGAGGCTGCTGAGCCCCGACTGGGGGAAGGCTGGGCTGAGGAGTGGAAGGTTCCGGTCGAGGGGGGAGCGAGGATTGGGAGTCAGCTCGTCTGGCCAGGCAGAGCGGGAGTCTCCACCCTCCTCTGCGGAACCCAGTGCCACAGGATGAAGGCGACACACCCCCTTCCAGACACAAGGCTGCGGGCTGGCCGGCTGAGGGGATGTCCAGCAACCAACACCCAAGGCCAGGAGGCCAACTGGGGCCCAGGGTCCCAAAGCGCTCCCCGGCGTGACAGCATGCCTGGGCCTGGGCTTGGGCTCTCTGTGATGCAGCGCCGGTGGCTCCTGTGGCTTCCTGGCCATCCAGAGCCACAGGAGGCACCAGCTGGCTGGTTGGATCTGGAATCATCCATTTGTCCAAGGTCCCAGCTCCCCCCTGCAGAAAGCAGGTGTCGGGGCCGCAATCTGAAAACCACGGATGCCCGCGCCTCCGCGTGGGTCAGCATTTCTCAGCCTGCAAAAGGACACTTCTCTACCAACACGCTAAAAGACTCCGTCTGTGGGGGGGATGCCCCGCCCCACCCCACCCCCCGGGGAAACTCAGTGTGCCTCCTTTCTTGAGTTCACCTTGACAAGGGGAGAATTCTGAGATGTCCTAAATTAAATGACAGCCGGCAGAGGATGACAAGACTAGCAGAGAGAGATAAGTTAATCAGTCAACCGCAGGCGGAAACCAACAGACCGATACCATTGCTGAACGTATGTTGAAACTTCGGGCTAAGTTCCAGGTGGCTCTTTGCATAATTATCCAGAGAGCGAGGCTGACCACCAGCTGCCACCTCCGCGTCCGCCCGCGGGCTCCTTCCAGTCTCTTGCCCACAACGAGTCCGAAAAGGCAAACACCTCTGCCTGGAACTCCGCACCTGTCCCGGAACTGTCCCCGCCCCACCTGCTCCCACCCTGGATCTGCAGCCAGCGTAAGTGCTTTTGAAACCTCCTGCACCTTTGTCCCCCTGACCGTTCACGTGGACAGGCCCATCAGCTCCAGCGCGATGGCATGTTTGTCACCGCTTGCCCTGCTGCTGGCTGTGTGGACCGGTGCCCTGGGCCTGGTCCTCTTTCTGGCTAACGTATGTTCAAGGCTCTCTTTTAGAAGAGCTGTGGGTTGCGAAAGTTTATAGTGACAACCTCAGACCTCAGTATCCATGGCCTGTAAGTGTGTCTTCACAGCGTCCCACACCCTGTCATGCATCTGCCTGGTCCTTTGTCGGAGCTGAGTAAGCTCTTCAGCACGAGCTGGGGGGTGGGGCGGGGTAAAGCTTATTGAGTGTAATCGATAAACAAAATTCTGTGCCTATTTAATGTATACAATTCGATGCGTTTGGAACAAGTGCTCATTTTTGCATTTGCGTGGCAGTTGTAACTTTACTCCTTTTTGAAAATTATCGTTTACCATGTGTCACGTAATGACTCACTTTATTTGCCATCGCACACAAAACATCCTCGGAACGATGCCGGTGACCTTTCGAAAACTCTCCAGACAATCTGATTTTCTTCCGCTGAGAGACGACTTGGGCATTTTCCCTGGCTGATCACAAGATTTTTTTTTCTTTAATATACAATAATTTTACAAAACTGTGTTTCAAGGTTGGTCATTCTAGGTCAATTTCCCTGAGTATGGGATGTGTCCTTTCAATACATAAGTTTCAAATCTTTTCATGCCAGGTAAGTTGTCTCGGGTTTTAACTTTTAGTATCTGCTCTGTTCTAATGCTTGTTTGTTTTTTCCGGGAACTCACATTATGCATGTGTTGGCTCCTTTCTTTTTTATACACCTTGACTGAGATGTAATGCACATATCATAAAATTCATATGAAGAAATTTCCACTGTATCTTCTTTGTCTGTTTTTTATATTTGCCATTTCTGTCTAATCCCATCTTCGTTGATTTCTCTCTCTCTCAAAAATGCTTCCTCTTGTGTTTCTGCGCTCTCGAGTTCCCTCTGGTCTAATCCCAATTTCATTTTCATTTTATTTCTGACTCTCTAAATTCTATCGCCTTTTTTCTGCATGTTTCTAATTCTGACTTTGAAGTGTTGCGTTGTGTTTCTGTCTGCGTGACAGCCACCCTCTCCAAGATGGCTCATTCATCCTAGGCTCCCAGCGATCCTGCTCACGGGTCGTCCCCACCCACTTCAAAATCAGGGTGACGGGTGTGACTAGCAGCATTTGAGGACGTGACAGTGTTGACTGCTGGGGCTGGGTTATGAAGGGTCCTGGCACCTCCCCGATTTCTTGGGCACTCACCCCGAGGAAAGCCGGCGGGCAAGTCTGAGGACACCCAAGCAGCATGGCACAGACGCCCCCACAGGGAGGACCCAGCCTGCCGCCTGTGAGTCCACCGCCTGGAAGGAAATCCGTGAGCCCCAGTGAAGTCTGCAGATGAGGCCAGTGGGAGCAGACGTCTGACCCCGGGAGCCAGCGCCAGCCAAGCCTCCGAAGGAGCCACTCTCAAACGCCAGCCCCTGGACGGGATGGCGGCTGCTTTAAACCATTAGACGCGGAGGCTGTCCTGCAGCACGGGTGACTGGTACAGCAGATTTGTGGGCGTCTCTTCTAGCATGCTGCCCTTGTCTGCAGGGTGTCACGCTCCCCCTGGTCCACTTCCTCCCTAGGGCGTCTGCACCAAAGCGGACCACAGCGCCCAGCTGGGGCTCACTCTTCCATGCAACGGGACTCCCCGGGCTCTGAACACAGGTGCGGCGTAGATGCTCTCCGGTTCCCAGGCTGGAGCGCCGCCCCTCCCCCTCCCACCCCCCCAGCCCCCAGCCCCCTCTGCCCCGCGGCCCTCGCCGGCAGGCGGCCCCCTGGCCCAGGTGCCCCAGTCTGCGCAGGGGCCGCCCACGCCCCTCCTCCGGCTCGCCTTGTTTTTCCTGCGTCCCTGTCGTCCCCACGCGTTCCACTTTGGGCCCATTCTCGGCACTTGCTCCTTGGGGAGCCTGGGCCGGTTCCTGAGAGAGGGGCGGGGCGTGGGTCTCAGGGGTCATGCCCGGCACCCGGATGTCAGTGAGCCTCTGAGGAAGTTCGCGCTGGGAGTTCTCAGGCCGGGCGGAAGCCCCCGCCGGCCCCGCTTCCTGCTGCCGGAGGTCGCGGACCTGGACGCCTCCGGCCGTGGTCCCCGCCGGGACAGAGGGCCGCGCCGACGCGGGGTCCGGGCTTCCGGTTCTGCTCTCCTGGTGGCGCCGCGCGTGCGTGGGGCGTCAGCCCTGTGCCACCTCCTTCTCGAATCCCGGGAGTTAGGATGTTTTAATGACTTAGAGCCACAACCACCTTAGGCTCAGGCTGCGGCGGTTAGGAGCTGCCGTTTGGGCAAAATTAAGGGGAAAATACACTTACAGATCACGTCGGCTTCTCAGGCCTGTGGCTGTATCGCATCGAGAAGAGTTAAAACAGCACCTCCTCCCTACCCACGGCCTCCCCGGCATGGGGGGGTCTTCAAAACTTTTCGGTCCTCGGACACCTCTGGCCGCCTGGTGAAGCCTGGGGAGCCCGCCTCAGAAAATGCTTTCTAAATGCATAAAATAAGATACAGCAAATTGTGAAGAAAAAAGCCATTATACGGACACACACTTTCAGAATAATAACAGGTCTCATTCGTTGCAGAGTGATAAATGAGCTTTACCGTTAATAAATTAGTCACATCTAGGGGCAGGTCTGGTGACCCCTGAGGTGACAGGGTGGGAGAAGACACGGGACGCTCCCCGAGGTCCTTCCCGAGCGTTCACATTTGGGGTAGGGGCACCGAGAATGAAGATGTGGCTTCCTCCCATCGAGTTCACAGACACCCAGAATTCTGTTCTGGGGTCCCCACTTGGGGACAGGGCAGTGGCGATGCCGTGGGCGGCCGGGGACACTCAGCTCCCCTCCCTCCCCCCCCACGCGCTTCCAGCCGGCCACCTGAGAAAGCGCGTCGTCCCCCCCTCCTCCTGCTCTGTATCCGTGTCCCCCGGGGCTCGTCCCTCCCCTGGCCGTGTCCCTCCTCCTTGGGGACCCTCGCGTGCCAAGGACAGCTCCACCGCACCCTCCGTTTGGATGGCGACTTGACGGGACACACACTTCTAGGTCCAAAGCGCTTTTCCCCGGCTCCCAAAACCTCTCGCTGCCCTGTCCCCATGGGGCTGCTGTGGAGACCCAGGGGGCCAAGCCGACTGCTGCCTTTCGGTGCAGGACCCTCTCTCTCTCTGTCTCTGTCTCTGTCTCTGTCTCTGTCTCTCTCTCTCTCTCTGTCTCTCTCTCTCTCTCTCTGTCTCTCTGTCTCTCTGTCTCTGTCTCTGTCTCTGTCTCTCTCTCTCTCTCTGTCTCTCTCTCTCTCTCTGTCTCTCT
>NW_011889101.1:662556-664848 GCF_000151845.1 Pteropus vampyrus | reverse complement strand
GTCCTCCGTGTCGCTCGGCTTTTCTCGCCTTCTTTCGGGGTCGCGCCGCCTCGGATCCCTGCCGCCCTCCGCCTCGACGCCCTGCCACGTGCCCGGCCGTGTGCACCCCGGACCTGCCTGTCGCGTCGGCGGGTACGGCCGCCCCTCCGGACGCTTCCACTGGGCCGTCTTCGCCGCGGGGTTTTTCCTGCTTCGTGCGGAGAGTGTCCTCCTCGGACTCCGCAGACAGACCCGTGTCACTCGCCGGGTTTTATGTCTTCGTGCTCGGCGTGTGCTCTCCAGCCCTCCACGCTGACGACTGCTTCACACCATGGCCTCCCTGCAACATGGGGACACGCGCTTGGCCTTCATTCTTGTGCCTGCCCAGACCCTGGGAACTGGTGGTGAGGGTGACCGAGGTGTCTTCTGCGATGGGAATGAGGTGACCCTAGGTCAGTAAGGCTGAGGGCCGGTCACCTGGGCAGCCACCCCTGTGACTAGAGCGTTGGGACTTTCAGCCCATCCCCCAGCCTTAGGGAAGGCAGAGTGCAGGAGGCTGACCTGTCTCCAGGGGCCAGTGGCTAGTGGCTTCATCAGTGGCACCTGTGGAGTGTGGCCCCCACAAAGCCCTGGATGGGGCTCTGGGAGCTCCGGCTGGTGGACACGGGCACAGGGGGCCTCTGCGCCCCTTCCCCTGACCGCGTGTCAGCACGTCACCAGGCCACCCCCAGCCGCCTCCTCCACCAGACTCTGCAACCTGGTGAGTGAAGCTCCCCGAGTCCGTGAGCTGCTCTGGCACATGCGTCAAACCCAAGGGGCCCGTGGGAGCCTCCCACCTCTGCAGCCCAGGTGACAGCCCGGACGTGTGCCTGGCGGCTGTGGAAGGGGGGAGGGTCCCGCAGGACAGAGCCCTTGACCCGAGGAGCCTGCCGCTGTCTGGGCAATAGTGCCAGGATGGAGCTGGCCTGCAGGACACCCGGCTGGTGGCAGACACCTGCTCGGTGTGGCGACTCCACAGGAGCCAGTGCCGACCCCTGCCCTGACGCCCACCTCCCAGCAGGCCCCTCACCAGCGCTTCACCTTCACCCCCTTAGTAACCGCCTGCCTGGGCTTGGAGGCCAGTGTGGCCACGGGGCCATGAGCGGCCATCACCTGCTCTCATCAACCCTCACCTTGCAGCCTGGCCGTGGGCTCAACATCCCAGCCGTTGCTGCCCCCAGCTGCCCGTCTCCCCACTCACCCACCCCAGCTCCAGACGGCCTCGACTCCAGGGGTTCCCACTGGGGTCTCGTTTGGGTGTCATAGTTCCCCAGATCCACCCGTTCCTGCCTCCTGGGACTTCTCCAGGTGTCTGGGGGAGCCAGCGTCCGCCAGGAGTCTGGGCAGGATGCAGAGGATGGCACCGGGGTGCCCTGGCCAGGGGAGACCGGCCCCCAAAGCCCACTCCCTCTTCTGCCATCTGAAAAGGCGTCTCGGCCTCAGCAGAGAAGGGGCTGGGCCACCCCTGCTGCCACTCACGAGCACACCCCGGCTGGCATTGTCGAGGTCCCGTCCCTGCCCAGCTCAGGGAGGTAGTCAGTGGCCAAAGAAATGGCAGGCGCCAAGCCTGCACAGAGGCGGCTTCACCTCTCACCCCGACCAGAGGCGCAGCCCCCCGCGGCCAGTGTTCACTTTCAGCCTCTCTATGGGTTAGGGTTAGGGTTGGGGGCCCTGCACCCCCTCCAGGATGGGGCCCTCCCCTCTTCACAGGCGCCCTCCCCTGCAGCCAGCAGTGCTGTGGGAGAGAGGTGGCTGGGGGAAGGGTCATGCCTGGGGAGGGAGCGAGTGGGGAGTGTGAACCCCTGGAGCCCCTCCGAGGGCAGCCCCGTGGTGGCTGCCTGTCCTGGGCAGAATCGAGTGCCCCCCACATTCTCCTGTTGAGTCCTGAGTCCCACTTGACTGTGTTTGGAGGTGGGGCCTGTGGGCGTGATAGGGGTTAAATAAGGTCAGCAGGTGGGCCGAGGTCAATGGGATTGGTGGCCTCATAAGAGGAGGACGTGACACCAGGGACCGCTCCCTCTGCTGCATGCGGACAGAGATGGACGAGCCACCTGCGACCCAGGGGGAGAGCGCTCACCAGCACCCCAGCACCCCCTGGCCCCTTTGTCTTGGACTTCTGGCCTCCGACTATGAAAAACAAATGTCTCTTGAAGCCACGCAGCCCAATACTCTATGACAGCCCGAGCTGACTGAGGCACCGTCCCTGAGGCCAGTAGCCACGCCAGGGGCCTCGGGCACTGAGTCCTCCTCAAGACTGAGCTCCCACCTTGGACA
>NW_011889101.1:660077-661403 GCF_000151845.1 Pteropus vampyrus | reverse complement strand
TGATGATGGATGGATGATGGATGGATGGATGGATGGATGATGGATGGATGGTTGATGATGGATGGATGATGATGGAGGGATGATGTAAGGGTGTTAACACTGAGCAGCCTTAAATATCGCTCGGCAGAGTCAGGATGGGAGCAAAGGAAGCGCCTGCCGATGGGAGGACCCCCAGCTCTGACCCGTCTCACTACCTCTGTTCAGACTCTGTATCTGTAGACGGGGACACTGTTGCGCCCCAGACGAGGCCGCCTGTGTGCTGGGGCCACATGTCCCTGACGTGGGGAGGGGTAACATGGCTTACCTGCAGGCTTTGGAGACCTGTCAGAGTCTCTGACTTCACACAAAGGGCAGCCCCTCGATCCCCAACACTGAGGAGCTGCTCCCAGACAGCTGACCTCCCCCAGGCTGAGCCTGAGCTCGCTGTCATGTCCCAGCAGCCCTTCAGAGGCCTCCGCGGCCCTGGTGTCCAGTCAGGACACCTCACTGGCCTGGGCCCTGGGAGCACTGAGAGCCACGCCTCATTATCAGGGCTCACCTCTAGCCCGCCTCTTTTGGATAACTGCCCCCTGGTTGAAGCGAGGCCCCCACTTCCCAGCACCCCACCCCCTGGCCCTCCCGCCCCAGGGGCTGCCCCAGCATTCCTTCATGGGGAGGAGCATCTCATCGGCAACGCGCCTCCCTCCGAGTGACCCCAGGCAGGGAGCGGCGAGCCAACAGCCTCAGCAGGCGCGGTGCCAGCCCCGGGAGGACAATGCTGACAGGCAAAGCAGGGATGGCAGAGGGCAGGGCTGCGCTGGCCGGGCCCCACCGTGTCCCGTGACCTCTGTCACTGACTCCACTTCCTCTCCTGGCTTCCAGTACATTGGGTTTCTGACTCTCACAGCCAAAAGGCTCCCAACTACTTCCCATCGCTGGACGAGAGGCGCGCCGGGCGCGGGGGCTGCCCCTTACTGGGGCTGGGCCAGTCCCACAGGCGCCTCCACCAGCAGCTTCCTGCAGCCCTGTCTCAGACAAGAAACCCAGAGAGGCCGACAGCACATCTAGGAAGACACCCCACATCTGTTCGCGGGGCGTGCGGGGGAGGGCGGACATGGCTCGGCTCTCAGCAGCCCGTCTGTAAGCTGTGGTCTGGACAGGAGGTTCCCGCTAAGATACACCTGACACCCCGTGCGCTGGCACCCCCAGACCCGTGGGGAGACTGGGGTGCCCGGGCCTCAGCCGCCCTGTCTGCACGCTGCACCATGGGGCATGTGCCACGGCTCCAGAGGGTGGACAGGCAGTGCCTCCCAGGGGGCTGCCGCGGCCAGGAGGGTGTGCCTGCAC
>NW_011889101.1:658659-660027 GCF_000151845.1 Pteropus vampyrus | reverse complement strand
GATGGATGATGATGGATGGATGATGGATGGATGGATGATGGATGGATGGATGGATGGATGGATGGGTGGATGGATGATAGATGGATGGATGGATGGATGATGGATGGATGATGATGGATGGATGATGGATGGATGATGATGGATGGATGATGCATTCTGTAAGGGTGTTAACACTAAGCAGCCTTAAATATCGCTCAGCAGAGTCAGGATGGGAGCAAAGGAAGCGCCTGCTGATGGGAGGACCCCCAGCTCTGACCCGTCTCACTACCTCTGTTCAGACTCTGTATCTGTAGATGGGGACACTGTTGCGCCCCAGACGAGGCCGCCTGTGTGCTGGGGCCACATGTCCCTGACGTGGGAAGGGGTAACATGGCTTACCTGCAGGCTTTGGAGACCTGTCAGAGTCTCTGACTTCACGCAAAGGGCAGCCCCTCGATCCCCAACACTGAGGAGCTGCTCCCAGACAGCTGACCTCCCCCAGGCCGAGCCTGAGCTCGCTGGCATGTCCCAGCAGCCCTTCAGAGGCCTCCGCGGCCCTGGTGTCCAGTCAGGACACCTCACTGGCCTGGGCGCTGGGAGCACTGAGAGCCACGCCTCATTATCAGGGCTCACCTCTAGCCCACCTCTTTTGGATAACTGCCCCCTGGTTGAAGCAAGGCCCCCACTTCCCAGCACCCCACTCCCTGGCCCTCCCGCCCCAGGGGCTGCCCCAGCATTCCTTCATGGGGCGGAGCATCTCATCGGCAACGCGCCTCCCTCCGAGTGACCCCAGGCAGGGAGCGGCGAGCCAACAGCCGCAGCAGGCGCGGTGCCAGCCCCGGGAGGACAATGCTGACGAGCAAAGCGGGGACGGCAGAGGGCAGGGCTGCGCTGGCCGGGCCCCACCGTGTCCCGTGACCTCTGTCACTGACTCCACTTCCTCTCCTGGCTTCCAGCACGTTGGGTTTCTGACTCTCGCAGCCAAAAGGCTCCCAACTACTTCCCATCGCTGGACGAGAGGCACGCCGGGCGCGGGGGCTGCCCCTTACTGGGGCTGGGCCAGCCCCGCAGGCGCCTCCACCAGCGGCTTCCTGCAGCCCTGTCTCAGACAAGAAACACAGAGAGGCCGACAGCACATCTAGGAAGACACCCCACATCTGTTCGTGGGGCGTGCGGGGGAGGGCGGACATGGCTCGGCTCTCGGCAGCCCGTCTGTAAGCTGTGGTCTGGACAGGAGGTTCCCGCTAAGATACACCTGACACCCCGTGCGCTGGCACCCCCAGACCCGTGGGGAGACTGGGGTGCCCGGGCCTCAGCCGCCCTGTCTGCACCCTGCACCATGGGGCATGTGCCACGGCTCCAGAGGGTGGACAGGCAGTGCCTCCCAGG
>NW_011889101.1:654480-657799 GCF_000151845.1 Pteropus vampyrus | reverse complement strand
GGTTCCCGCTAAGATACACCTGACACCCCGTGCGCTGGCACCCCCAGACCCGTGGGGAGACTGGGGTGCCCGGGCCTCAGCCGCCCTGTCTGCACGCTGCACCATGGGGCATGTGCCACGGCTCCAGAGGGTGGACAGGCAGTGCCTCCCAGGGGGCTGCCGCGGCCAGGAGGGCGTGCCTGCACCCGCCCACCATGCAAGGGGAAGGGCCCCTGCAGAGCCCCCCACGGCCCCACCCCGCGGCTGCCAGGGGCGGGAATGGGCCGCCGGGGCTGCCCTAAGGGTCTGAGCCGAGGTCCCCAGGCCCCCGGGCACAGGGGGCATCTGGGCCCCTGCAACATGTTGGGGACGTGGGGGGGGTTGGTACTTGGCACCCAGTGCTATGCTAGACTCGAAACAGCCCTGTAGGCACCAGGGTCCTTAAACCGGGGTGGGGGGCCCCAAAATCCCCTTAGCAAGAGCCCGGTGGGGCCTGGTTCTGCTGTGCAGAGCACCAGACACCCCATCCACTGACTCACCGGGCCCTAGGGGGGAAGAGAGCCCCATACAGTCAGCCCAGGGACAAGCAGGACAGGGCCGAGACTGCGCCTGCCCTGCACCCCCCCCCACGCCTCTTCCTGCTTGTCCCAAGGAGACACTGGGGGCGCAGCAGCTCCCTTCATTCCAGGGCGTGACTCATGGGGCAGGGGCCTCAGCTCCACCCGCCCCTCCCTCTCCCAGCAGGGCCCCCAGGACCCCTCCAGAGAAGGCAGGGCGGAGAAGCTGGGAAAACTTTACCAGGCCCTCTCCCAACCCAGGCCGGGGGGGCCGGGGGGGCCTGCCCTCCCAGTTGGGTTTGGCCCTGACGAGGTCCCAGCGGCTCGTCCCCCCATAGGCCCCGAGAGGCCTCGCCTCCCACCCACCTGCTGGCCTCAGCACCCTACAGTGCACAGCAGGGAGGCCAGCACGTCCAGGGGCTCCCCTCAGGGTCCCGGGTGGGGAGAGGTGTGGGGAGTAGGCCATGGAAGGGGCCGGGCTGTGTGCAGGGGGAGGGGAGGCCTAGGAGGGAGCCCCAAGGGAGAAGTTTCCAGAAGCAGGAACAGAAAGCAGACCTCCGAGGACAATGCGGGCCAGAGGCTGAGCAGGATGTCCCACCCAGTGGTCCTGCGGGGACACTAACTTGGACCCACCAACTAGCACCTTGCTCTGGGCCCCCTGTCACCCCTCAGACCCTTCCCCTGGAAGCCCCTAAAGACACGCTCAGCTCGAGAGAGACCCCTCCTCTCTCCTTCCCCTGCTGGCAGGCCATGGCCACGGGGCGTCCCCGCAGGCAGGCAACACCTGGCAGGGTCCCGAACACAGAATCCTGCTGTCACGGCACCTCTTCCCAGCCGCAGGAAGATGACAGCTCCCCAGCTCCCCAGCTCCAGCTGACGGCTGACGGCTGCAGAACCCCAGGCTCTAGGAGGCTAAGGCCCTTCTCCCAGGACCGCAGAGCCAGGGGGGCCCCGGGACCCCAGACCCCAGACCCAGCATGCTGCTTCCTCACAGGATCAGCCACCCCTTGGGGACCCAGGACACAGGCCAGGCCTCCTGACCGAGGCCACTCCAGCCACAGACATGGACGCTCAAAGTCTGGGTAGGTCCTGGGGTTCCTCCGGGCCCCCCAGCTGAGCGCTGCTCCCACTTTGAGGCCATTCCTGCCCCTGTTGGTTGTGGATGACAAGAAGTAAGCGGGGGTCTTCTCCAGGGCGGGCTCTGCCACTCTGAGGTGGCGGCTTGCTCCTGCAGAGCCCCTGAACGTGTCCCAGCCACAGCACCTGCCCTCTGCGTGGCCTCAGCCAGCCCTTAGCCTCTTGGACCCTGGGTCCACGAGCAGGCGGTGACACCAGCTGGGCAGAGCTGTGTGCGGGTCAAAGGCGCTGAGCTCAGCGTGTGTCCCATCACAGGCTGGCACCTGCTGTGTCCTGTGTCGGGGCCGGTGGGGGGGGCGGCACCTGGCCAGCTCTGTTCTCACTCTGCTGGGGGCTTGGCCCACACCCCATGAGGCCGGCCAGTGGCCCAGCGCCCGCCAAGCCGTCCAGAGAGATAAGCAAGCTCCCAGTGTCCCAGGCCCAGAGTGGCTCTGTCACCTTGGTGGCCGCTCCTGCAGGGTCCCAGCTGCTCTGTCCTGTCTCCAGGGATTCATGGGCTGAGCAGGGACTGAGGCCCCAGAGAAAGTCAGCGCAGTGGCCGAGACAGGCTCCTGAGTGTCCCCAGCCTTTGAAAACTGCCAGCTGTCCCCATGAGCCTAAGCTCGCCTCATCCTCAGCGGATACCCAAGGGGCCCGGTGCCCCCACTGCCTGGCACCGGCCTCCCACTGTCCTCGGGACAGCCGGGCGGTGGCCTTTCTCTGTCCGCAGAGACCAGAGCGCGCACACCACGCGCTCAGCATAGGCCGGCTCTCAACGCGCCATGCCCACGTCTGAGCCACCCCACAGCCGGCCTCCCCTGGCCCTGCCCCCAGCTTCTCTCCCCGCTGGGGATCTTTCACACCCAAAGTCCAGTCCCACCCCCAGGCCCCCGCCAGACCGCATCTGCTGAGTCTCCCCCTCCCCCATTTAGCTGTGTTCAGGGGAGCTGCCCTGACCCCCCCGCAATCTAAAGTAGCCCAGGCACCGCCACTCCTCCGGGTCATTAAGGAGCAGCTGGCCTGGCCTCGCCTCCTGCCTGGACGAGATGCTCACTTTCACACACAGCAGACACTGACCCGAGGGCTTCACGCACCTCATCCCACCCCATCCTCCAGTGGCCCGAGGCGGACTGTTAGGGACATGCCCACTCCACAGGGGCCCCCAGCACCTTGTAGCCATGGCGCCAGTCCAAGCGTGGGCAGCGGATAAGCACAGAGTCAAGATCTGGGCCCAGGAGGTCCGGTTACAGTGCCCACTGCCCATGGGGGCGTCACCGGGTTCTAGCAGGGTCTCCCCAGGCAGGTCGGGCCGGGCCCACAGCTCTGGGATGAGCTGTGAGTGGCACTCTGCCTGCACAGGGCCCAGCGGGGCAGGGTCAGGCTGCACCCACCCCCCCCCAGGCCGCTGCACCTCCCAAACTCATGCCCGGCCTGCCCGTCACCCCACTGGACACACCTCTCAGCCTCTGCAGCTCCAGAAAGTGGGTGCCGGATGACTCATCCTGAGCCGCTGCTCAGGGAGGATGGGAGGGGCCCTCTGCCATCACAAGGGGGAGGCAGAAGGGCCCTGGCTCTGTCGGTGGCTGCCAGCAGGGTCCCCTGGCCAGGACTGAACCTGGCACCCACACCCCTCGCCCTGGGGAAAACACACACACTTGAAGCCCACC
>NW_011889101.1:650533-654430 GCF_000151845.1 Pteropus vampyrus | reverse complement strand
TTAGCTGTGTTCAGGGGAGCTGCCCTGACCCCCCCGCAATCTAAAGTAGCCCAGGCACCGCCACTCCTCCGGGTCATTAAGGAGCAGCTGGCCTGGCCTCGCCTCCTGCCTGGACGAGATGCTCACTTTCACACACAGCAGACACTGACCCGAGGGCTTCACGCACCTCATCCCACCCCATCCTCCAGTGGCCCGAGGCGGACTGTTAGGGACATGCCCACTCCACAGGGGCCCCCAGCACCTTGTAGCCATGGCGCCAGTCCAAGCGTGGGCAGCGGATAAGCACAGAGTCAAGATCTGGGCCCAGGAGGTCCGGTTACAGTGCCCACTGCCCATGGGGGCGTCACCGGGTTCTAGCAGGGTCTCCCCAGGCAGGTCGGGCCGGGCCCACAGCTCTGGGATGAGCTGTGAGTGGCACTCTGCCTGCACAGGGCCCAGCGGGGCAGGGTCAGGCTGCACCCACCCCCCCCCAGGCCGCTGCACCTCCCAAACTCATGCCCGGCCTGCCCGTCACCCCACTGGACACACCTCTCAGCCTCTGCAGCTCCAGAAAGTGGGTGCCGGATGACTCATCCTGAGCCGCTGCTCAGGGAGGATGGGAGGGGCCCTCTGCCATCACAAGGGGGAGGCAGAAGGGCCCTGGCTCTGTCGGTGGCTGCCAGCAGGGTCCCCTGGCCAGGACTGAACCTGGCACCCACACCCCTCGCCCTGGGGAAAACACACACACTTGAAGCCCACCATCGGGGCGGGACTAGAGCACCCCCAGCCTGTGAAGGAGACGCCAGAGATGGCAAGGTGGGGTCTTGGGCAGAAGGAGCTCTAAGGAGCTCTGGGGTCACTCAAACTGTACCCCCATGTGCCCCCCAACAGACACTGAGCTTCCTGCCAACTCACTCAGCAAACATCACCCGTCCCTCCCCAGCCGGGCTGTGCGTGGGGTGTGGGGGTGAGGGGTGGGCCTTCCGGACTGGCAATCTGAAGAGATACGGGCGGGGTGAGGGCTCCCAGGAAGCTGTAGCCGTGGGGGTGTCCCCCTGCCTCCCCCCCCCCGCAGGCATTCACCTGGATCTCACGAACGCGTTCTGTGTTCAGTCAAAAGTGGATCCGATTTAAAACGCAAAGAGGGCGAAGAGCAGGAAGGTCCGGGAAGCCAGCAGAAGTCCTGCGCCATGCTGTCCCTCTCCTCCGTGGCACGAGACGTGGCCCTCATGCGCCAGGGTGGGGGCTCCACTCTGCGCCCCCGTCGGGGCCTGCCCTGCACGCAGCCTCCTCCCCCAGGGCAGCTACAGCCATCCGCCTCCCAGCTTCGGTGACAGCCGGTGACAGCCGCCACCACCCATCGTCACATTCAGTCACTGCTCGGCTTCACATTAGAGCTTTATTCCCAGTTAACTTCAAAAAAAAATATGACCGAGGTGATAAGGGATTGATGACGGAGAGGGCCTCCCGGGGGAGGGGCCTGGGCCGTGATGGGCAGCGGCAAAGCAGGGTCCTGAGGCCCAGAGGGCGGTGTGCTGGGCGCGCAGCGGGCACAGTGTGAGGGGCGTCCTGAGCTCCCCCAGAGAGGCAGCATGGGCCTGGCCATGGAGCGATGACGCTCGCACAGGCCTGCGTCTGGGGTTGTCTGGGAGGACTGGGTCAGCGGCCTGTGGGACGGCAGGGCGGGGAGGGGGCAGTCTCCTGGGGGCGGAGGAGGTCCCTGCAGGGCCAGAGGGAGTTGTGGGGTGTGGGGTGGAAGAAAGGCAGTTGGGAGGGGCGCCCTGCTGAGCCGAGAGCCTGTGCGAGGCCACGGGAAGACGGCTGACAGGTGGTGTCTGCGAAGGGCCCCCCAGCCCTCTGCCCTACAGGAGAGAAAGACTGTGGGGACAGCGGCAGGGGCGGGGAGGGCCCGGAGGGGCGGCCGGAGGCCTGGCCTGGGGCTCTGGGACTCGGGGAGCGGAGCTGCCCCTGGCCCCCAGGAGCCCCACCCCCCACCTCCCGCGGAGAGCCATTGTGGGGGTGCCACGGTGTCGGCAGCTGCTTCCCACAGAGGCGACGCGGCTCGCAGCCCTCTGGGGCGGCACGGAGCCAGACCAGACTCCGCTGACTCTGGGATGAGCAGGGGGCTGCAGGCCGGGGGCTGGAGGGGGACCTGCAGGCACACCCCACCCCCAGCAGCCTCGTTCCATTCGTAAACACATCTATGACCCATTTCCCCCCAAAATAAAACTGTCCGGACCCACGAGGCCCAGGCTGGCACCCCATCTCTAAGCAACACAGTCTGGTGGCCCAAACCACTGGCAGGGAGTTCCAGACAGTGTCCGCCCCTCCGGCAACCCCAGGAAGGACCCGGTTCTGCAGCCTTACCACTCTCCTCCCCTTTGCCCCACCGTACCCCTGCCCCGGCCCCCTCCGCCTCGCCCGCCCCAGCCCTGCCCCTAGAGGGGAGAGGGGCAGTGGAGAGCGGACCCCCATGCTCTCAGCCTGCAGTTTCAAGGCCAAGGGCAAGGTGAGCAGGAACCGATGCGTCAGTGCAGACGCTGGGTTTGGGGCACTACGGGCCTCAGGCAGCCCCTTCCCCTCGAAGCCCTGAGAAGGCCCTTGGGGATCCCCTCTGGGGTGCCCGGGACCGCACCCCAGCATTCCCAGGACCAGGGCCACCAGGCCCCGCGGTTTGTCCCATCTTCCGCCACAGAAACTTTTCTTCGAGCAGAAGACCATGTCATGGCCCAGCCACACGACAGTCACAGCTGAGCCATCCTCGGCCCGGCTGAGTCGTCTGTGCAGAAGCAAGGAGACCACCCACCCGCCCGGACCCTCGCTGGGCAACCGAGGCCGCCAGGGGAGGCTGGGAGGTGAGGGGCAGCCCGGTCGGCAGAGGCCCCAGGCCGCCGACCACAGCCCAGCCCAGCTCCCCTCTGCTCTGCAGGCTGCGTCCCCAGGCCTGGCCCCAGCGGTACCCAAGGTGGCCACTCACTGCCTGGGGGACTGCGGGACCACCGTGCAGCCTCTCACACAGGCTCCCAAGGGCAGCCAGGCCACGGACAGAGACCCCCGGCTCTGCCAACACCCCAGCCTCGGTGGCGAAGCTTCCTCAACTGAGTGGGCTACGCTGCCCACACGGCGGCCACAGCTGGACACCCTGAGGAGTAGTGCCACCGCGCCCGGGCACAGGATGCACACCGGGTCTGGGGAAGCCCGGGCACAGCACTGATGGTCCGTGCAGTCTCCACGAACGCGGCATCGGTGGGGACGAGCCATCGCTCCCGGGGCACAGGCCCGGGCGCCGCCAGCCCCTGGTACATCCTCGTCGCCGACGGGCGCGTCACTGTCTCGTGGGGCTTTCTGGTGGACGCCTTGTTCGGCACACACAGTCGAGTCTCTGACAGAGCTCAGGACACCAGCCCAGGGCTCAGGCTCAGAGGACCTTACGCAGCCCACGGTGCTCGGGGAGGCACACCCAGCCTCCGAGCGCCCCGGACACCGAGGGCGCATGAGCGCGTGCGCAAGGCCACCTTCAACAGCGAAGTCTCCAACGAAAATCCGGAACGGGCGCAAATGCAGGCCGGACAGGCCAGGAGAGGGACGCTCGCCCGCAGCGAGACATGAACCAGGAGGCACAGGTGGCCTTGCTGGACTTCCGCCGGGCTCGCAACGTCCCTGCCGCTCTGCACTGTCCACAGACGATGGTGGCACGGCGTTGACTTTAGGGTCACAGCGTTGACTTTAGGATCATTCGTGCGTTTTAGCGAGTTCGCAAATCGGAATCTAAGATCGATGAGGCCCTCCGGTGAGCGTGTGTGAGGCTCAAACGAAGAGGCTAGTGCCAGCGCGCTGCCCACCAGGAGTCCTGGCTCTCGCCCCCACACCCCTCCCCCGGCCGGGGACAGGCCCTGACCCACGTCCACCTCCCGCCCA
>NW_011889101.1:647991-649888 GCF_000151845.1 Pteropus vampyrus | reverse complement strand
GGTAGCAGCATCAGAGGCTGTCTCAGCACCCCTGTAGGATTCAAAAAGAAAACTATTTTAAGAGGAAGATGATAAAAAGCATTCTAGGTGCTGAACTGACCGGTGAACTAAAGGCCAAGGCCAGGCTGCTGCTCAGGGTCCCTGGGTGGGCCCCAAGCCCCCGACTCAGCTGGAAAGTGCCCGCCCACGACGCCCAGGGTGCACTGGCTTTCTGCACCACGTCAAACGTAGAGCTGGGAAGACTTTTCTGAAAAATGCCCGTGCCCGCCCGCCTGCTCCCAGCACGGCTCAAGCTGGCAGTGCCCACCCACCCTCACCTCCATCTCTGCTCCCCGCTTCCCAGCGGGAGGCAGTGACAAGCCCTCCACAGGCTCACGAGGGCCGGCGTGTCGCAGCGCGTGTCAGTCTAAGGCCAGCATCTCTGCTTCTGCAGCGTGTGCTGGAGGCACCTGGTGCAGTGAACGGACCCAACCCTCAGGGTCCCGTGCAGAGGCCCCCCCTCCGCGTCACCTTCCAGGGCACAGCCGGCCTGTGAGAGCCTGGACCGGGGCCCCTGTCCCTGGGCCCACCTGCCCCCGGCAGGAGCAGGAGAGAGCAAGCACTAGGCAGGGGCCGGCCCTGGAGGCACTGGCCCCCTCCAGCCTCCCTGTCCCCCATCCAGGATACAGTCTCCTGTGAGGCTCACGATTCTGTCCACTCCCCAGGCCCAGGTGGGTGACAGCTGGGGGTCGGTGCCTGGAGGCCCCAGCTGGACGCCGCTCACACAGCCGGGCCATCCGCTTCAGCCTAGGCCAAAGGTCTGAAGGTCACTCCTAACCTACCCCGCTGCATTCCTCAATCCACTGGGTCAACGCACACACCTACTGACCACAGCTGGCTGCAGCCGGGCGCCAGCGCCGGATGGTGATGAGTCAGCCAGATGCTGCTTCCTACCCCCACCCACTGGTGGTGCCAGAACGGGGATCCAGGAGCGCGTGGAGCAGCCTGAAACCCGAGGCGGGTGGCGGGGAGGCAGGAAGGCTTCCAGGAGGCCGCACCAGCTGGGGATGGGGGGGTCGAGGAGAGGGGCAGGGAGCTGGGGGAGGAGTAGTGGGGGCGGGAAGGCTGGCCGCCTCCCAGGCAGTGGCACACCCCCTTGCAAGGACTCAGCACATTCTAAGAAGGCAGAAGCCTGTCCAGGTGTGGCCGCCACATTCTCATGTCCCCAAACTGGAGGGTGTCCCGGAGTCAGCAAGCACCCTCCTTGGCTGGCTCTCCTGGGCACGCCTGGCACTCCGCTGGGCACTGGCCTGTTGCCAGAAGCTTCTCCTGCGCTGGGGAGGAGCCATGGAGACCTCCGGGGCTGTGCAGGGGCGGCACCTGCTGAGAGGGGACAGTTCCCGCCTTTATCCTCACCCCACGGAGGGGCGCCCTGTGCACCGAAAAGGCACGAGGTTGGCCCCAGGCCGGAAGCAGGAGCAAGGCAAGGAAGCCACCAGCACTCTGGTCTGGAGCGACTGTGTCTTCTGCCGGGAACCCCTCCCCCACAAGCCCCGCCCTCACCACAAGCCCTGCTCCGACCGGCCTCCTGGGGTCAGCACCCGGCAGGTCCCAGGGACACCAGCCAAGACAAAACCAACGAGTACAGACGTTTCAACCTCATTTGCTTATCGCACCCTGGCCACAACCTCTAGGGACACTTGTCATTCTTTTACAGATGGGGAAACTGAGGTTCAGCAGTTCTTAGAATGCCCGACCTGGGGTCACATGCTGGGAGTGCTGGAGCAGGGTCCTCAGGGCGCGGCTGTGTCTCCCCCGTGGGGCTGGGGCTGGACAGAGACCCCCCTCACGCAGCCCCAGGTCCCCAGGCCAGAGACAGTCTGCTTTCGCTGAGCTCCGATGCAAGGCTGGATGGCAG
>NW_011889101.1:641762-647941 GCF_000151845.1 Pteropus vampyrus | reverse complement strand
CATTCTAAGAAGGCAGAAGCCTGTCCAGGTGTGGCCGCCACATTCTCATGTCCCCAAACTGGAGGGTGTCCCGGAGTCAGCAAGCACCCTCCTTGGCTGGCTCTCCTGGGCACGCCTGGCACTCTGCTGGGCACTGGCCTGTTGCCAGAAGCTTCTCCTGTGCTGGGGAGGAGCCATGGAGACCTCCGGGGCTGTGCAGGGGCGGCACCTGCTGAGAGGGGACAGTTCCCGCCTTTATCCTCACCCCACGGAGGGGCGCCCTGTGCACCGAAAAGGCACGAGGTTGGCCCCAGGCCGGAAGCAGGAGCAAGGCAAGGAAGCCACCAGCACTCTGGTCTGGAGCGACTGTGTCTTCTGCCGGGAACCCCTCCCCCACAAGCCCCGCCCCCACCTCAAGCCCTGCTCCCACCGGCCTCCTGGGGTCAGCACCCGGCAGGTCCCAGGGACACCAGCCAAGACAAAACCAACGAGTACAGACGTTTCAACCTCATTTGCTTATCGCACCCTGGCCACAACCTCTAGGGACACTTGTCATTCTTTTACAGATGGGGAAACTGAGGTTCAGCAGTTCTTAGAATGCCCGACCTGGGGTCACATGCTGGGAGTGCTGGAGCAGGGTCCTCAGGGCGCGGCTGTGTCTCCCCCGTGGGGCTGGGGCTGGACAGAGACCCCCCTCACGCAGCCCCAGGTCCCCAGGCCAGAGACAGTCTGCTTTCGCTGAGCTCCGATGCAAGGCTGGATGGCAGAGGGGCTTCAGAGGACCGCCTGGCCTTCTCCAGCCAGCCAGGCGTCCCAAGCCTACCCCGGGCAGCGCTCACGCGGGGCAGGGCCGAGGTCATGGGCAGGGGGCCCCGCGGGCCTGGGACGGTCGATGAGGCAGGACGAGAGAAGAGGTGACACAGAACAGGGCCACAGCACTCTCGGCTGCTGGAGACAGACGCAGCTCCCTCAGGCCCTCTGCCTGCACCCCCGCAGAGTTCAGGGTGCCCAGAGACCACGGAGACCCCACCATGGCGGTCAGGGAGGGCTGCCGGGAGGCTGCAGGGTTGGCCTCGTTGATGGGACGCTCGCCCTCCCAGAAGCCCTGGAAGAGTCATCTCCCATGCGGGGACCTCGGACGTGGGGGCGTGGGGTCAGCGGTCCGAGCAGGGGTCCTGCGTGGGGTCAGAGGGAGATGTGCGCCTGGGAAGCAGATCCCACCCGCCAGTCGGAGGGCGCCTACCCGTGCGGGTGGGCCTGGGCGAGGCCTGGGGGAGGACACCGGGAAGGAGGGCAGAGAGCGAGGTTCGAGGTAGGGAGGGGACGGCCCCCATGTTTCCCAGACACCGCTCCGCGTGTCCCGCCCCGCTACCCCCGCCCCTCAGGAGCCGGGCAGGCGGCGCTAGGAAGGGGCGGACCTCCGCGGGAAGCCGCCCGGTATTTATAGTCCCGGGGAGATTCCTCTGGAAATGCCCCCGCAGGCCCGGCCGGAGTGGGCGGAGCCTCTTCGGGGACCCCCCCCCGCGGCTCCGCCCCCGGCCCGCTCCCGGTCCCCACGTGGCCGCCGGCGGGCGGGGCAGGGCGGGGCAGCACCTCCTCTTCCTCCCGCGCCCAGCCGGAGCCGTGCGGAGCCATCGGCAGGCGCCCCTGGGTACCCGACAGGACCGAGCGCCGGCCGCACCCCCAGCGCCCGGCTGCCGCCCCCTGCCTGGTAAGTCCGCTCCCTCCGGGCCCGCCACAGCCGCGGGGAAACTGAGTCAGGGCGGGGGCGGGGGCGCTTGGGCCTGGGGAGTGGGCTGAGGTCCGGCTCAGGGCGGCGGGACCCCGGACTCTAGCGGGGACCTCGGGGGGGGGGCCCGGCCTCTCCGGCCCGCGCCCCCTCGCACAGCCGGCTCGGTGCGGAGACGCGGCCCGAGTGGTCGAGAGTCGCCGGGACTCCGCCCGGTGCTCGCCTCGCGGTTGCCACATCCTGACCGTGAATCAGCCGCAGTTAGAAAATAAACTTCCACTTCGGCTTCGCCGCGGGGGTGACAGCGCCAGGAGCGTCGGGGTTCCGCCGGGGCTGTGGGTCGGCAGCTGCCCGCGCGCGGGCGAAGGCACACGGGGCGCTGGCGCCCCACAGATGCCCGGGAGGGATGAGCGAAGCACGGCTCTCTGCTCCTCCCGGGCGGGGCTGGTAGGCCGGGAGGTGGGAGACTGGCCTGTGCTCCCCCACTTCCACACTTGGACCCCGTCCTGGCGAGGGAACTGGGGGGACCCGTGACCTCAGGAGGAGAGCCAGGTGACGAGCTGTGCCTCTTACTGCCTCCAGCGGCTCCTGGCTGGGAAGGGGCGTCCGCCTGCCCGCCTGAGGTTCTTTGACCCGGGACCCAGGCTGCTCGGTGGCCCCCTCAGTTGTGACCACAAAGTTAGGGCCCACCCCAGCTGAACACAGCAGGAGTCAGCATGGCCTGCCCCTGCCCCGGCAGGACCAGGAACTCTGCCAAGGGTCAGACACACCCACGCAGGCGCTGGAGCGGGCAGCGCCCTTCCCGCGGGCCCGCCCCGCCCCCCAGCAGTGCGCCCGCCGGGCTCCTGGCCTGCTGCGGGCCTCGGTTTCCCCATCTTCATTCTGACGGGTGGGGACAGTGGCTCAGGTAGGACCTCCTCCTCGGTGCCCTGCTGTGGAAGTGGCAGGGACTTAGAGCCAAAGCCCCCAACTACGTGGAGGGGCTGTCCGGGGCAGGAGCGGCCTTTAGTGAGGGGAACCGCGAAACGAGTTTCCGAGTCTGGGGTCTGAGACCTCGCACCGTCCCCGCCCCTCACCAGTTCAGAAGCTGGTGCAGTGAGCCCCTCCTGGCCCCTAGCCAAGCTCTGTCCTCCATCCATTCCCCAGGAGCTCAGGGCTTGGGCTGACGGACAGGTCATCACAGCCCGCAGGCAGGGGGGCGTGGACAGAGACGACCAGGTGCGGCTGCCCCCCATGACCACCCGTCTGCCGGGCTCCCTCGCTGCAAAGAGTTAACCGCCAGGTGAGGCCCCCACTTTGTGGAGGTGCTGACGGGCTGTCTGAGCTAATCGCACCCCTGGTTCTGCGGGACCTTAAATAGACTGGGTTCGCCTCGCAGCCAAGTGCAGCTGTTTTCCAGGTTGGGAACGGGAGCGGGTTGGTGAAGGCTGCGAGCGGGGTGCACGGTAACCGGGCGACAACGAGGTGCTGCCTATGGGTGCAGGGCACTTTATAAGTGTCTCTCGCCTGGCTTGAGCTTCTCTGCACCAGCCAGTGGCCGAGCTCTGGACCCAGGCAGGGGGCTTCTCAGCAAGCTCAAGCCCTTGGATTTTGAGGGCACCTAGAGGGAGGCCAGGGGGGCAGAGTTCTCCCCACAGTCCAAGGGACAAGGCCTGACTCCGCTGTCTAGCCCCTCCCCCCACTGCAGCCTTGCACACAGCAGGTGTCAACTAGTTGCACGGTTCAAGGCCCAGTGCACACAATGGACTGGGTGGGGAAGGCATGTTCACCCCTGTTTCAGAACAGGAGCGTGTCTCTGCAGGGTTGTCCCCAGGGATCAGAGCCAGGCCTGGGGACCCCGGATCTCCAAGATGAGCAGGCTGGTTGCAACCCATTATGAAGGGAATGCCTGGGAGGGGGTGAGCTCCCCCATCACTGGGGTGTGAGTGGGGTCCAACCAGGTGGCCTGTTCAGGAGGCCCCCACTCCCGCCAGCCTCACCCTGGTGAGGAGGGTCCTACCCGGCCCACCTCTGCCCACCAGACAGCCTGAGTCCCGAGGTAGTGTGGGGTCTGCTCACACAGCTGTCCCACCTGCCTGACACACAGGGAGACCCCCGCGGTGATGGGGAACTCTGTGGCGACCACCAGGCAGGGAAGGGGCCGGGGGCCTGTCCTCTCAGGAGAGACCACTGCAGCGGGGCTTCCCTCCGCCACGTGCGCGTCCGCCCCCGAGCCTGGCTGTGCGTCGTCACGTGCGCACACGGTGCCCTGAGCAGGGTCTGTGCAGAATGAGTGAATGAGCGAAGGCCTGAACAAGCCGGCCGGCGTGCTCCCGGTCTCCTGGGGAGGGGCGTGGTGCTTATGGTCTGTTCCACAGACGGGGACACTGAGGCCGCTGGCTGGGTTACAGAATCGGGGCCGCCGTTCTGCAAGAGGCATTTACAAAGCCCCTACTGTGTGTGCTGGACTTGGCAGCTGCTCCAGTGGGCCAGAAGGTGGTATACACCACACAGGGCGTACAGAAGGCGCTCCCCCGGGGGTCAGAGGGAGAACTGGCTGGCCTTGGTGGAGCACCTGGAGGCCTGGGCTGTCCCGTCCCCAAACACCCCATCACAACTACAGTACCCTGGGAGTCCCAGGGGATTGGAAAGGTCAGGAGGGTGGACTGAAGGCCACCAGCTCCCACGAGGCCCGGCCTGGGCCACACCCACAGGGAAGACATAGGCGTCCTGGGCAGGCAGGGGCGGGTGCGTGGCCAGCGCTGCTCTGCGGCCAGGCTGACCAGGACCATTGGGTGAAGGCCTCCAAGATGGTGGGCCAGCTGGAGAGCGGGCTTGGGGAGCAGGCAGACTCCATCTCCCGCTTTCCCGTTGGCGCCCCCGAGGCCTCATGTCAAAGCCTAGCACAGACGCTAGGGAGGAGGGGCCAGGCGCCCACCTCCAGCCACCACACCGCCCCGCGCTGGTGTCCCTACACGGCCTCTGAGCCCCCGCTCGGCTGCTGTGGGCGGAGGCCAGCTCCAGCCCCTCGCCGTGCCCAGCCAGTGCCCTCACACACGGGGTCCCAGGAGACCCAGCCAGTGGGGCCGGGGTGTCTCTAAGCTTGGTCTCGGCTTCTGTCAAGTGCTGGCGGACGTGGGCGTGGGTGCGGCGTGGAGTCTGGCCAGCTGTGAGAGAGGGCCTCGGCCTCCCCGTCTGTGCCTGGGCCCTGGGCCCCTGGGATGTGGCCTCGGCGTGCAGCCTGCCTCCCCCGCCACCCCTGTCCCCAGTGCCCGTTTCTGCTCCGAGCACAGCTTGGCACCGCCGCCCGCACACAGCAGCAGGGGGGCAGACATCTGCTCGTCACCCATGGGGCGGGGAGGGGGCACTGCCCGCCCTCCCCCCGCCGGCTCTGCTCCCCACGTGCACAGACCGAGTGGCCTGAGGAGTAGCCCTGGTGCTCAGATCGGGTCCTGCCCACTTTGGGCCACCCTGGGCTCCCTCCTGGTGCCCCCAGGCTGCCCCCTGGGGGCTGGGCCAGGCAGAGGGCCGTGGCAGAGCCGCGGAAGGCCAACACAGGCCCAGAGGCAGGACCCAGGAAGTCACCTTCGAGAGGAGGTGGGGGGCGCTGGGGCGGGGGGCGGACACTGGCTCAGCCAACCCAGGCTCCCCAGACCACCTTACAGATGAACAAAGCAAGTCCAGAACAGGCGTGGCCCCCAGGCGCCCGTCAAGGAAAGCCACCAGCATCCCGCACCAGACACAGGAGATCTGGCTCGCCCGGTTGGGCCGGGCCCCTGGCGCTGACTGCCTGGGCTCAGGTGGCGCACGCTGAGTTGGGGCTGGGGAGGTGCGTGAGGCATCCCAGCCCCACGTGGGCCCAGCAGTCTGTGGGGGTCGGCACTGACATGCTCATCCCTATCTGTGAGCGGAACCAGGGACTAGGAGGTCCTGTGGGCTGTCTGGGAGACACAGCTGGTCAGTGGCAGAGCCTGGTCTCGCCTAGAACCTGAGCTAGCCCCTGCTCCCCGCTCCTCCCCGGCCCTGGCCGCAGCCCCTGGCAGTACCGGCTGTGCAGGCTGTGGCCCCTCCTCCGCCCTCGGTCTGCTGCTTTGTTCTCCCTGCTCTGGGGCAGCGACCTCGAGCTGGGACACAGGACAGGGCTGGGAGTGGGGGACCGAGGGAACAGCATTCGGGTCCCACCCGACACCCTGGGCCTAGACTAGCACACACATCAGCGCTTTCCTTCCTGGGCACCGAGGGCCACGGGGAGGGGACGTGGGCGTCCTGGCTGGGGCATCTAGGGCCACGGGGAGGGGACGTGGGCCTCCTGGCTGGGGCATCTCGGAGCCGCACGGGTCTTGGGGGAGAATGCAGGCAGCGCTCACCCTTGCTGCAGCCCGCAGAGCCCTGCAGGCGGAGCCGCGGCCGGGTGCTGGCACCTGCGGTAGAGCCGAGCCAGGTCAGAAGCCACCGAGCCACCCGCAGGACCTGACAATTTTCTCGCCCCCCT
>NW_011889101.1:638638-640417 GCF_000151845.1 Pteropus vampyrus | reverse complement strand
AGGGGCAGTGAGGACACTGCCAGCCCGAGGCCCTGTGCACTTTGAACCTGTGGGCTAGCGGGCGATGGGAGGACCCTCGGTTCATCCTCATTCCCTGAGGCCCACTGCACACAGGACCCTCTGCCGGGCGTGAGCCCGTGCAGGTGGCCCACGTAGGTCAGTCGCGGTCCCCTGGGGGCTCACGGCCTGGTGTGGAAGGTGAAACGGGTCCTGGAGGTTCAAATGGGCTGGAGGTCACAGGAAGGAGAGCGGCAGGGGCTCATGGGGGGGCAGCCTCGGCTCCCGGGGGCCCCTTCACCCTACAGTGCCTGCACTGCCCCTGAGAGGAACGCGGTCCAAGGGTTGCCAGGCAGTGGAAAGATTTGGGTTCTTGGAGGAGCTAAAAATACAGTGTGGCAGCCCCTGCCTCCCCGCGCCGGAACCCTGCCGCTGCCATCTCGCCCGCCCACCCGGGAGACAAGCTCGCTCTCTGCACCCGCCCCCGCCGGCTCTGTGCCCAGAAGCACCCCAGTCCCTGCGCTGATGTTGGCAGGGCCACCCTGAAGTTGCCTCCCCATGCCAGGCAGCTGGCTTTCCTCACAGGTCCCCAGCCTATGCCTTCCCTGACCTTGCCCCCACCCCTGGGTCCCCAGAGCCCCTCGCAAGGGTGCAAGCTCTGAGCCCCCCACCGCGCCACACTGCTCAGAGCACTGTGGGCCCATGCCCGGTGCCAGCCTCCGGCCTGCCCGCCCACCCTCTGGTGGCTCAGTTTCTCCATCCGAGCAGCAGGACCTAGGTAGCTGATCTCTGGAGTCTGGGGGGCCGGCCCCCCCAACCCACACACCCTGCTTGACAGACAGCTGCCAGGCAGGGCGGCAGCTCCTGTGAGTCAGAGAAGCTGCCCAGGCATGTGGGCACCCAGACGGAGGTGCCAGCACCACGGTGCCAGGCTAGGCAGACATAGGCCAGGGAGCAGACGGGTGTCTCAGGAGGTGACCGAGAGGCCCAGTGGCCTAGCCTCCTCCAGGTCCTCGATGCAGCCCCTGTGTGGGAGCAGGGCCACCAGGTCGGTGGTCTGACTCCACCCAGTGCAAACCCCACGTTATTGGCAAAAACGGTGACAGATCTCACTCATGTCAGAGCTTCACGGTCTCCACCCGCAAAGGCCCCTGCCCGCCGGTCCCACTGGTGCAGGGGGAGGGGCGCACTGCCTGCCGACGGGGTGCAGGAGCGCCCCTGACCTTTCAGCTGGCCTGACCTGCGGGTACTGCGACCCTGGGAGCCCCAGATGGCCCAGTGGTGCTGGCTGTAAAAAGCTCTGCCAATGCGAATTCCTACGCTGCGCGCTGGGCAGGCGGGCCCCGCCCCTCAGCCGGGAGCGGCGAGAACAAGGCGTTCCGGAGCTCGAGGCCCCGCCCAGGGCAGGCTGGCCACGCCCCACGCTGACGCCGAGCCCCGGACCTGCTGCCCCACCCCGTCTTGGCGCCAGGCCTAGCTGGGAGCGGGCCCGGCCCGCGGGCTGGGCAGGGCGGGGCAGCGCTGGAGGGCGCAGGGCCAGGCAGCCAGACAGTATTACGAGAGCCGCGAGCGTTCCTGAGCTCTCACTCCGTGCCCACCGGGTCCAGTTTCTTCACACAGAACCCCACTGCCACCCTGAGATGGGAGCTGTCGCGTCACAGGCAGGGAGCAGAGGGGCAGTCACCTGGGGGCACACAGACAGTAAGCTCAGGAATGAGGCTCCGCCTTCTAGGCCACTGCCTTCCCAGCATCCAGAGCTTGTCAGGAGGGGTGTCACGCAGG
>NW_011889101.1:626467-637163 GCF_000151845.1 Pteropus vampyrus | reverse complement strand
TGGAGTCACGGGTGGGGTCCAGCACAAGGTCGAGGCTGCGGGCCCCGGAGGAGGGCCGATGAACAGCCCAACGTTCCCCTTGCCGGCTGCAGGGGACATCCATGCCCGCTGCCTCTCGGGAGGCTCCCAGCAGGCCGATTCTGGAAGCACAGGTGAGGACACAGGGTCAGACAGGATAGGGACTCGGCCAAGGTCTGCTGACAAGGGCCAGAGCTGGGCACATTCGCAGGTCAGAGCCCTGTCTCCCCCCACAACCAGGCTGCCTCTGGGGAGGACCCCAGGGGCCCCGCTGGCCTGGTGGGAGGACGAGAGGCTGGCCTCCTGCAGTGGACCCGCTGCAAAGGGCGGAGGGGCTGCTGAGATGCCAGGTGGCCCTGGACGTTCTCTCTGTTCCCAGCAGGCCGGGGCCCCTCACCGAGTCAGGAGGCAGCGGGGCCCCCAGGAGGGCACATGCACTGGGCTCTTGTGCCCACTCAGCCTCTGTCCCCTGTGTGACCTCTGCTGGGCCCTGGGTTCCCCCCTTTGAGTTACCAGGTCTGGCTACCCTCGGTGTGCAGCCGAGCTGGCCGTCCAGCATTTTGTGGGCTCCAGGCCCCTCTCTGGGGTCCAGTCTCCCTTAGCTCTACTGCTTCCCGCTCTGGGGATGTGAGCATGTGACTTGGCTGCTCTGGGCGCCGCCCCCGTTTCTTCTATAGAATAGAGCTATACGGTGCCTGCCTCAGGTGGTGGGAGGCCGGGGGCGGGGGCAGGGGCGGGCGGGGCCGGGCCCTGGCGCGGGGCACAGTGGAGTCGCATGCCCTGCCCCTCAGCTCCCTCCCAGCGGCTCCACGCTGCTCTTCTCGGGCGCTAAATATAAGAGCCAAGCCATACATGGTTGCCAGAGAGCCCGGGCCGCCCTGACCTCTGGGGCCAGTCCCCAGGGGCTGTGGTTGCGGATGGCGTCATGGCCATGAGCCCCAGGGATGGAGCGTGGTGGGTGTGGCGATGACAGACACAGCCCACCTGTCCTGCTGCTGTGCTGGGGGGACGTTCTGGGCCGGGGTCACACCTGCTGCAGCAGAATCCGATAGATCTCCACACACCGAGGACCTGGGGGACACCTGGTCCTCCACCTGCACACAGGTTGACAAGCTCAGGCCACAGAGCCAGGGACTGGCAGGGCCGTTGCCTCATGGGGCCCTGTCCTGCCTGGAATTGGGTGGATGCTGCACCTGACCTTCGAGTCAGCCCCTCCCCGGCCACACCTGGAGTATCCAGGGACAGAGTTGCCATGCATCACCCACCGTGCTCCTCTGGCCCCGTCCATGGGGCAGGGGAAGCACCTCGGGGCGCAGGAAGGGAGCCCCAGACGCCGTTTGTCACAAGTCACCACTGGCTGGGTCCTCGTCCCTACAGCAGGGTGGTGCTGCTGGCTCCTCGCTGCTGCGGCAGTTCGGCCAGGGGTGGGTGCGTGGCGCGCCTGGCCTGGGCGTCAGAGGCCCGGGCGCCGTGGGGAACCGCCGTGCTCAGCCCGGCAGGTGGAGACGCCGAGGCAGAGGGTGCCGCCTCCGCCGGCCGCTCCCGGCCGGGCTGCGGGCTGACCTCCGCCCCCTCCGGCCCCACAGTTCGGCAGGATGTCGGTGAAGGAGGGCGCGCAGCGCAAGTGGGCAGCACTGAAGGAGAAGCTGGGGCCGCAGGACGCGGACCCCACGGAGGCCAACCTGGAGAGCGCCGACCCCGAGCTGTGCATCCGGCTGCTGCAGATGCCGTCTGTGGTCAACTACTCCGGCCTGCGCAAGCGGCTGGAGGGCAGTGACGGCAGCTGGATGGTGCAGTTCCTGGAGCAGAGCGGCCTGGACCTGCTGCTCGAGGCGCTGGCCCGCCTGTCCGGCCGCGGCGTGGCCCGCATCGCCGACGCCCTGCTGCAGCTCACCTGCATCAGCTGCGTGCGCGCCGTCATGAACTCCCAGCAGGGCCTCGAGTACATCCTCAGCAACCAGGCCTACGTGCGCCAGCTCTCCCTGGGTGAGCCGCGGGGCGGGCTGGGCAGGCAGGGAGGGCTTCCTGGAGGAAGAGCCAGTTTCCCATTCGCCCCACGTCTGAGACCCCCAGGTCACCTTGGAGCCATGGCTCCTCCACCAGCTGCACCTCGTCGCCCCTCTGTTCTGTGGCTTTGCCCGGATTTTCCGCCCAGCCCTGTGCTGGTTCAGGCCCCGCCCCCACCCTGGTGTCCGGCCTCCAGGCCCCCCCTCCACACTGTGGCAGCTGGAGTCACCCGAGTCGAAAACACACTCCAGGGGACTCCGAGCCCTTGGCGTTGGCCGGGCAGCAGCCCTTCAGGTCTGGCAGGCACCTGCTGACGGCACCGTCCAGCATCCCCTGCCCACCCCTGCCCTGTCCCCTGCTCCTGCCATCTGGGGGTCCCCGGTCTCCACCTCCACCTCAGGCTGGTCTGCTTTGTGTGGCTGCAAAGTCCCACTCACCCTTTAAGTTCCAGCTCACTGTCACCTCCTCCAGAAAGTCTCCTTAGGCAGCACCCACAGTGAGTCCTGTGGTCCCTGGTAGACAGTGGTCACTGTGTCCCTTGCCCGCCAGGCTGTGCTGCTTCCCGGCAGCGACCAAGTTCCTCATGCTTGGGGCTCCAGGGGTGAGCAGTGACAGGTGGGCCAATGCATGGGGGCAGGTGCTGCATAGGTGAGCGAGACAGAGGCTGCCTCGTTCCCGTATGACCCGGTCCGGCCTCGCCGTGCTTCTGTAGAGACCTCTGTGACTTGCTCTCAGCAGGGCCAGCCAAGGGACACCCAAGAACTTTCTCAGTTCAGGGGCTGAGGTGGGAGGCAGTTGGTACTGAGTTTGGGGATGACACGGACTCGGGCCAGGGAGGTGTGCCCACAGGCCCAGACGCAGCCAGGGCAGAACCCGGGTGACCAGGGCTGCCCTGCCCCTGAGCCTCTCGGCATGAGGTCTGCCCCTATGGTCCGGGCGGCGGGTGGGTGCACAGCACCCCTGTGTCCACAGGCATAGTGTGGAAGTTGGGGCAGGAGGAAGGCACGGGTGGGGGAAGGGCTGAGGGGGCGGCACGGCCTGGGGGCGTGGGCCCCGCTGAGACGCCCCCGGCCCGTGACAGCTCTGGACACCTCGAACGTGATGGTCAAGAAGCAGGTGTTCGAGCTGCTGGCCGCCCTGTGCATCTACTCTCCCGAGGGCCATGCCCTGGCCCTGGACGCCCTGGACCATTACAAGGTGAGTGACCACGTGGCTGGGGCCTGGGCGGGGCCTGGGATGCAGGCTGACCCCTGACCACCCCTAGACGGTGTGCAGCCAGCAGTACCGCTTCAGCGTCATCGTGAACGAGCTCTCTGACAGCAGCAACGTGCCCTACGTCGTCACCCTGCTCAGCACGGTCAATGCCATCATCCTGGGCCCCGAGGACCTCCGTGCCCGCACCCAGCTGCGCAGCGAGTTCATTGGTAACGGCCCCTCTGCCAGCCCAGCCTGCCCTGATCCCCACCCCACTCCACCCCCGAGAGGCCGTGAGCCCCGGTCCCCGCCAGGGCCCCAGAGGAAAGCTCTGTCACGGCCCGGGATGCCGCCTGCCCCCACCTGCTCCCTTCAGTGGACCGGGGCCTTCGGAGGGCTGGAGGGCTCTCGGTGCGAGGCAGGGTGCCTGACCCCCAGTCCCAGCCCTGCCAGGCGTGGCAGTGACCACTTAACAGACAGCTCTGCCTGTCCAGCAAGATGTCTCCCTCAGAGCCTCATGTCCCTGGTGGGCATGGCAGTTTCCTCCTGCCCTGTGGGCTGAGCGCTCTGGGTGGTGGGAGTGGGGACAGTGAAGACACAGAAGCCACAAGACTCCCTGGGGCTGGGAGGTTGGCTGGAGCAGCCTGAAAGGCTCACTGACCCCTGTCCCTCCCCAGGGCTGCAGCTGCTGGACATCCTGACGCGGCTGCGGTGAGTCCCCACTCTCTGCTCCCCGGAGCCAGCCCTGACCCCCTCAGGTCCCAAGCAGCACCTCCAGAAAGTCAGGGAGGAGCCTCTGGGGCCCAGCAAGAAGCCAGCCTGCCACCCCTAGCCCTGCGGGACAGGCTATTCTGTGGGAGTTCCCCAGCCACGGGCTTGGCACCTGTCCCCAGAAACTAGGGCTGCCGGAGGCAATACAGGGCATCTAGTCAAGTCAGGCCATGGATGGGCTACAGATCAGTATAGCCTTGATACGGCACGGGACATACTTATGCTAAAATCAGTCACCGTTTTATCTGAAATTTAAATTTAACTGGGTACCCGGGAACCCACATAGCCGAGGACCCCCGTCCGGGGCCTCATCAGGACCGCTCTCCAGGGTGGCAGCACCCCAGGAGGAAGAGGTGAAGCTGGTGTGGCTGCTGCTAAACTGGCCTCAGGCAAAGGTCTACTGGGTGCTGAGAGGCTCCGCCCCCATACCACTGAGGGTGTAGCTCATTGGCCAGGCTGAGATGACTGGCAGGTCCTGGGCCCAATGAACACCCAAGCTCCCGCTGCTTAGGTCAAAAGCCCTGCCCCCACAGTGGACCCCCCAGGTGTGGTCTGGGGGCCTTCTCCCCTTCCTGTGCTGCCTCCAGCACTTCCTCTTTGGGCCGCATCTCTCCCTTCCCAAGGGGCGTGGAGCCGCTTGCTGACCCCTGGGCAGCCCGGAGGACGCGGCGGCCCGGACCTGTGAGCGTCCACCCCTGACTAGAGAGGCCAGCCCCCACGGCCCCCGGCCGCCCCCTGGCTATGGGGACCACATGCTGGCGCAGGCCCTGCTCAGGGTTGTCTGTGCGTCTGCCCGGAGCGGGGAAGGCTGGGGGGAGCTGCAGGCTCAGCTGCCCTGGCCTCTGGTCACAGGAACCTGGAGGACGCCGACCTGCTGATCCAGCTCGAGGCCTTCGAGGAGGCCAAGGCCGAGGACCAGGAGGAACTGCTGCAGCTCTGCGGAGGCGTGGACATGAACAGCCACCAGGAGGTCTTTGCCTCCCTGTTCCACAAGGTGGGCTGGGCGGGCACCCTCCTGCCCTGGTCACTCCCTGTTCCACAAGGTGGGCTGGGCGGGCACCCTCCCGCCCTGGTCACACGCCTTTGGCTGGGCAGTGGGGCCAGATCTGGAGCCGCACCCAGGGAGCAGCAAGGGACCAGGGGCTGACAAGAGGAAGAGCTACAGCGGGCAGCCCAGGGCTGGTCTGGGTGGTCACAGAAGCCAGCAGGACAGGCTTCCAAGGGCCGGGCTGCCCAGAGATGGCTCTGCTGTCCTGGGCCCCAGCAGGCCGGCCACCATCAAGGGAACTGAGGGGACTTCGGAACCCGTGGGAGGCAGGGGGCTGAGTTCTGGTTTGGCTCAGGCCTCCCTGGCTGGGACCTCCATCATTCATTGAGCCCAGCGACTTGCAGCCCACGCCGAGTGTCCCCAGGGGCCATCCAAAAACATCTGCAGACATTCAGGTTGTCACAATGGGGCAGGAGTGCCACTGGCTTCGAGAGAGCAGCCAACAGCAGGAACAATGCACAGGGCAGCCCCCAGCCCAGGGCGATCGGGCCCAGGTGTCACCAATGTGGCGCTCCGGGAACCCTGACGCGGGCTTATCGCCAGGGACCCTGAGAAGCACGGGGTGGCCACAGGCTGGATGCTTCTGGCAAACGGAGGCCAGCAGTCAGCCTGCCCCGGGGAGGGGGTGGCCGCTGACCGGACTCCTCACCTGCACCCCCAGGTGAGCTGCTCGCCGGCGTCCGCACAGCTGCTGTCCATGCTACAGGGCCTCCTACACCTGGAGCCCACCCTGCGCTCCAGCCAGCTCCTCTGGGAAGCCCTGGAGAGCCTGGTGAACCGGGCCGTGCTCTTGGCCAGTGACGGTGAGCAGCCCTGACCCAGCCTGGTGGGCTGACACCTGGGGGCTGTGCCCACCCCTGACCCCTACCTCCCACTCCACAGCCCAGGAATGCACCCTGGAGGAGATGGTCCAGCGGCTTGCGGTGGTCAAGGGGCGGCCCCACCCAAGCTCCCCGGACAAGGTCCACAAGGCTGTCCAGGCCAACCTGGGCCAGAGGCGGAGGGGCAGCTCCCCCCAAAACTCTGGCACCCCAGAGGCGGGTGTGAAGGCCCAGCAGCCAGCAGTGACCCTCACCAGCCTGCACGCTGTCAACAAACAGAGTGGGAGCCCCGAAGTGGCTCCAGAGCCAAGGGCCCTAGAACTGCGGGCACCCACCCCACCCCTGCTGGCACCGCCCCTGCCCTGCTCCACTGCCGGGCCCCCTCCCCCACCCCCACCCCTGCCCCCTCCCCTGCCAGGCCCTGGGGCCTCCTTCCCCCCACCTCCACCCCCTCTGCCAGGCCTAGGGGCCTCCTTCGCCCCACTGCCCCCTCCACCACCCCCACTGCCAGGCCCTGGGGCCTCCTTCCCCCCACCTCCACCCCCACCCCCACTGCCAGGCCCTGGGGCCTCCTTCCCCCCACCTCCACCCCCACCCCCACTGCCAGGCCCTAGTGGGACCTTACCACCCCTACCTCCACCGCTCCCGGGCATGGGGTGCCCACCCCCACCCCCACCACCCATCATGGGCTGGGGTCCCCCTCCACCACCACCCCCACCAGGCACCTCTGGTGCCCCCACAGTGGGTAGTATGGAGGAGGTCATTGTGGCCCAGGTGGACCACAGCCTGGGCTCCGCCTGGGTCCCCTGCCACCGGCGGGTGAAGCCCCCTGCGGTGCGCATGAAGAAGCTGAACTGGCAGAAGCTGCCGTCCAACGTGGCACAAGGTAAGGACCCTGGGTCCTCACAGGTGGCTTCCCTCTGGGGGTGGGGGGTGGACCCTGCTGGGGAGAATGGCAGGCGGGACCTGGTGTGTGTGTGCTCATGCCTGGCCTCCCAGGGCGTGGGCCGGGGCAGCCGGGTCCCTGCTCTAGGCTATTCCCCTGTGTGGACTCGGGTGGGGGCAGGGGGCAGAAACAGGTCAGAGGTCACCTGTGAGGACCCTCTCCCCTCACCAACACCCCACAGGCTGATGTGCGTCTCTGACGCCCCAACTCCTGCACTGCCCGGGCCCCTGGCTGGGTGCTTGCAGCCCTGGGAGTTTGGAGGTGGGTGTGGGGAGCTGTGCTCAGAGATCACGGCCAAGGTCGCTGCCAGCCTGGACCTCGTGTGATCCATGCGGGTCCACACTGCTTGCCAGCAGCCGAAGGGCTTCCTCTGCCAGGCCACCTGCCCCTCGGTCCCCGGGGCAGGCATGAGCCTGACGCCCTCACCTGCAGAGCGCAGCTCCATGTGGGCGTCGCTGAGCGGCCTGGGCCCCGAGGTGGTGGAGCCCGACTTCTCCAGCATCGAGCGGCTCTTCTCCTTCCCCGTGGCCAAGCCCAAGGAGCCCGCAGCTGCCCCCGCCAGGAAGGAGCCCAGGGAGGTGGGGCCTGGGCCGGGGCTGGGGGCTCCGACGGGGGTGGGGCTCCGTGCCTCCTCCAGGTGCCAGACCCCCGGCTGCGTGTTTTCCAGATCACGTTCCTGGACTCCAAGAAGAGCCTGAACCTCAACATCTTTCTGAAGCAGTTTAAGTGGTGAGCGCGGGGAGGGCGGGCCTCTCGAGGACGGTCCCGCCCCCGCCCCCGCCCCGCAGTCCCTCCCGCCGCCCATCCCGGGCTCCGCAGTGCTCTCTGCAGGCCGCCCCTAGGAAGTGCACTTCCCGTCCCTGGGGCCAGAGACGGTGGGTGGAGTGATGATAACCGCACACTCCCCGGGCTGGGGGCCTTGGCAACCCTAGGCCAGACTCCCTGGCGAAGCAGACCCAGGGAGCAGCTGGGACCCCCTCCCACCCCACCAAGCCACAGACAAGTGGTGGCCAAGTGGGAGTAAGGACCTGGCCGTGCCCCCAGCCCTGTCCTTCCTGACAGGTGTCAGGCACCAGCTCCTGCTGCAGACCCACTGGGTGCTGCTGAGCCGCCTGCCTGTGTCCTGAGCAGCCCCCCAGCATGGGAGGCGGAGGGTGCTCTGGTCGATGAGGAGTGGGTTCTTAGCCCTAGCCTCATTGCTATGTGACCGGGCAAACGGTTCACCTTCTCTGTGCCCCCAACCTCATGGGCATGCGAGGAGCCCCCGGTGTGGCCAGCAGAGGTGTCGCGGGCCGAGGGCTGCCCGGCCTGGCCGGCAGGATCCCTCTCCCACTGCCCGCTCCCCCGCTACCTGTTCTCTCGCTCCCTCCAGCTCCAACGAGGAGGTGGCTGCTATGATCCGCTCAGGGGACACCACCAAGTTCGATGTGGAGGTGCTCAAGCAGCTCCTCAAGCTGCTCCCTGAGAAGCACGAGGTCAGCAGGGAGGACGGACGTGAGCCCTGCTGGGGGCTCCCAGCGGGAGGGGCAGGGAAGGGGTCTGGGCATGGGCAGGCAAAGCCAGCAGGCAGTCTGGGGGGGCTTCCTGGTGGGGGCGGAAGCTGGAATCCCACGTGTGGGGCTCCTCCCCACAGATCGAAAACCTGCGTTCATTCACGGAGGGATCAGGCCAAACTGGCCAGTGCCGACCAATTCTACCTCCTCCTGCTGGGCATTCCCTGGTGAGCTCCCACCTGCCTGCCCCGGGGAGGGGGCGGGGACCGTGTGCAGAGAGAGCAGGGCTGTGCAGACCAGGCCCCAGGCGCCCGAGGCTGCTGCCCATCTCCCTCGTGCACCCTCAGCCATGGGGCCTCTCGAGGGCATCTGTGGGGCTGGGGTCTGCCTCCAAGCCAGCAGCATGGAGGGGTCAGTGGAGACCTCCCCAAGCCTTCCCGGGAGACCCCCGCCCAGACTCCCGCCTCCTCTAAGTGGGAAGGGTGCCCCACAGGGAGGCCAATGGGCGTCCAGGCACCTGGGTGCCGGTCTGAAATGACCTTTCCTGGGCCCTGCCCCAGTCCCCTGGGGCCCGTCCGGGAATGCACATGCTGAGCAGGGGCAGGTGTGGGACCCCAGCTCTGCGGAGTGGACCCTCAGGCTCCGCCCCCGCGCTGCAGCCCCGCCCTGACCGCCTGCTCCGCCTCCCCAGCTACCAGCTCCGGGTCGAGTGCATGCAGCTGTGTGAGGGCACGGCCGTCGTGCTGGACATGGTGCGGCCCAAGGCCCAGCTGGTGCTCACCGCCTGCAACAGTGAGTGGGGCCCGGAAGTCCTGGGGACCGCCACGGGGGGCGCCTACCCGCCCCGGTGCCACCAGCATTGCGACAGCTGGGAACGCCTGTGGGCGCTGACCTTCCGCACCTCACAGACCACCCACCCCACACCATACACAGACCACACACACACACCATACACAGACCACACACACACATGTGCACACAGATGTATACATGTGTAGCCACGCAAGGTGTGTGCATGCACACACGTGTTCACATGTATGCATGAACATGTACACACATTTGTGCGTGCACAGACACGCACACACACACACACTGCACATACACACACCTAGTGGACTAGAGCACACACATCACCATCTCTGAGCGAGTCTGGGGGCCTTACTGCAGCCGCGGGGCAGCAGTGTGGACGGGCCCGGCCACCCAGGTGCAGCTCACTTCTGCTGGGGACACACACAGCAGGCGTCCACTTCTATCCCAGCCATGGAGCCAGGAGGGCCACCCTCCCTGGGATGGTTAGCTGAGAACCAGGGTGGCTATAGGTTCTGGAAGGTTCTGCTCAGCTCCTCATCCACAGAATGGGGCTGTGGTCATCTACCCCCGGGTTGTGAGGTTCAGTGAGAGATGACCTGCTTCCGGAGCCCGGGAGCTCGTCGGCCGTGGGGTTCCAGCCGCCCGCCCATCCCTCCCACAGGCCTGCTCACCAGCCACCAGCTGCCCATTTTCTGCCAGCTAATCCTGAGAATTGGGAACTTCCTCAACTACGTAAGTGGCTGTGCCCCGGCTGCTCTCAGCCCCATCCCCCGGGAGTCAGGGAGACTCACTCCCGTCCTTCGCAGGGCAGCCACACGGGGGACGCCGATGGCTTCAAGATCAGCACGCTGCTGAAGCTCACGGAGACCAAGTCGCAGCAGAGCCGTGTGACACTACTGCACCATGTGCTGGAGGTGGGCCGGGGGCCGGGCGGCCTGCAGGCGCCTCCCTGCGCTGCTCCCGGCTGTCCAGGCTGGCGTCCACACCCCACTCTGCCTGCAGCCCCTCCCGGGAGGCCCCCATTCAAGCCCCTCATCCCCCCACCTCGTCCTCCAGCTCCCGTCCAGGCCCAAGGGAACGGTGTGGACGTCCCAAGTGCCAAGGCCTCTCCGAGGGGTGGGCTTGTCGTCCCCAGGGCCCAGGGCTCACTGGACGTGTGCCGTTGCAGGAGGCACAGAAGAGCCACCCAGACCTTCTGCAGCTGCCGCAGGAGCTGGAGCAGCCGTCCCAGGCGGCGGGGTAGGTGTCCCGGCCCCGTGTCCCCTGCCCACTCCGGGGCCCCTCCTCTGGCTCTCACGGCTGTAGGACACCAGGTCCTCCAGGAACCAGTACCCGATGGAATGATCACTTTCTCTTTGAGACGGGAGCTCTCGTCTACCCTGGCCTGTCCCCATGTGACTCAGAAAAGGACACCGAGGCCTCGAAGGGGCAGGGAGTGACCTAGCCATGGTCACACTGAGGGCTGGTCTAACACAGTCTCTGAAGCTTGGCCCGTGAGCGAGGCTGTGCCGCCCCCGTCGTGCCCGTCTGGAAGTGAGGCAGAGCAGGCGGGGCCACGTCCATGGAGTCGCAAAGCCCAGAGCGGCCA
>NW_011889101.1:602955-624942 GCF_000151845.1 Pteropus vampyrus | reverse complement strand
TCAGTCCAGCCCCAGGGTGGACGGGAGGAGTGGGGCCAGTGGGACGAGTGACAGGCGCCCCCGGAGCCCGGAGGGGCTGAGGTCGGGGAGAGGAGCCCGAGGCCTTGGGGGAGCCCCCGCCCCTGCTTGGGGCGGCTGCCATGGAGGCTGGGGCCCGGGGCTGGTGGACACACTGCTCAGGACTCAGCTGCTCTGTCCGAGCGTGGACGAGCAGGATTTCGAGGCTGGGCCTGTGCTGTAAGAACCCACACTTGGGGACCATGAGGGAGGGCTGAGGGGCACATCAGGTAGGTGCTGAGGTGGAGGGGGCCCCAATGGGCTTCGTAGGCAGGGAGCCCTTGGGGGGTGTCCACTTTCCACCGACACGTACTGCATCCACAGTGGTCTCCAGCGACCCCACAGGAGGCCCCGTGGGAGGCACCAGCTGCCCTGCCTCCGGGCCTGGTCTTGACACTGAGGTGGCCAGGGAGCCCCTGACCTGGGACCTCGTGGATGCCACCGTCCCCAGCCCGGAGCCCACTGGAGACGTGTCGGAGGAGGACGAGCTCCGGCCCCAGGGCAGGCGATCGTCCTGGTACATCGACGCCAGCGATGTCCTGCCCTCGGCGGATCCCCAGAGCCCCCAGCCCCCTGTAGGGTCCTGGCCGGTGGCACTGGGGGACGCTCAGGCCCTGAAGCCCCTTCACTTCTCCAGTGACAAGCCCCCCGGGGCCATGGGTTCAGGCCACGACACTGAGGACCCCGTAGCCCCACGGGGTGTCTGCCAGGCCGAGGACGACAGCGCAGACGAGGGAGCAGAAGACACGGCTGTCCCCAGCCGCAGCGCCGGGGACAGGGACGAGGAGGACACGGCCCCGGATTCCGCTCTCGACACATCCCTGGACAGATCCTTCTCGGAGGACTCGGTGACCGACTCCCCAGGGTCCGGCACCCTCCCCAGAGCCCGCGGCCGGGCCTCGAAGGGGACGGGCAGGCGAAGAAAGAAGCACCCGTCACGAAGCCAAGAAGGTAACGGGGGGCCCCCTGGCACTCTCGTTCCCCGAGCAGGGGACCTGGATGGGCGCGCCACACAGGGCTCAGGCCACCAGTGTGCGGTCGAGCTCATGCATACCGCACCAGGACCCCGGGCCTCTCTGCAGCAGCGGTCCCCCCGCCAAGATTGGGTGATTCCAGGGTGTCCCGCCTCCCGGGAGGGGCAGCTTTGGGGCTGCCCGGTGCCTGCAGCAGGAAGGCCGCCTGGCGCGGGGGCCTGGGGCACGGCCGCGCTTCGGCTCGGCCGGTCCACGCGACCTCAGCTCCACGTCCAGGGCTCTCAGGAGGAATGAGCTGTTGAGTGCGTTTCTTTTATTTGAAAGCAGAGGTTGCCCCCGACTCTGATGATAATAAAACAAAAAGATTCTGTGTGATCCAGTAAGGTAGGTGCCTGGCCCGGCCAGCTGCGCTAACGGTGGTGGAGCGGGGCCGCGCAGGCCCAGCCGCTGGACACTAACCCGCCCTCCGCAGCCCCCCAGGCGGCCCCCTTCCCGCCCTCCTGTGCCGCTTGTGGTGGGACCCGCCCGGCCCCGCCCTCTCTGGAGGGCGGGGACCATGCCTCGCTTAGCTGGTGACTTCTCCGCTATGGCAGCTGCGACCTCAGAGCTGCTGCTGGCAAAGGCCTCGAGAGGGTGCGGTGGCCAGGGTCTGCGTGGGTGGTCTCGGGAGCTGGGCTCCAGGGCCTGGGGCGAGGGCAGCTCGGACTCCTGGACCTTGCGGCAGCTGGGGTTGCCACACCCATGACCCTGACGGACCCTGGGCTCGGCTGGCCCCGGTGGCCCCCGGGGTGACAGCGTTGCTCCGAGTCTGTCCCTAGGGCACACCCTGGCCCTCTTCTGGCCTTGGTGTTGGGCACACATGTCCATGGGGAGGCAGCGAGGGACAGGGACAGCCCCAAGGCCAGGCTGCCAGGGACACAGGCCGAAACCGTCTGTGGTGGGGCTCCCGGCCTGCTCCCCGGAGGCCAGGTCCTACGGGCAGTGAGTGGGCTGTTCGGACGTAGGGCCCAGGGCCGCCTGTCCCGTGGTTAGTGGGTAAGGCCGACCACCTGGTGGAGGCGGTGACGCCGGCAGACCCCGCTGCCCAGGGCGTCATCGCTCTGCGGCCGGCGCCATCTCCCGGGGTGCTCGGTGGCTGTGAAACGGTGAACCTTTCTGCCATTGCTGCCACAAACCCCTCCCGGTTCCCGGTCACGTGAGCCTCGAGTGTGGGTGACTCATCGCTGTCATCCACGGTGATGCTCCCGGGGCCCCCACTTCTGCCTGGTCTCCCCTGGGCTCAGTCCTGGCTCAGTCCTGGCACCCTCGAGCAGGGAGTGGGGCTGATGGGCCACTGTGAGTGGCGTGAGTGACATTTCGAGCAGCTGATTCTGGCCGCCCGCTTTGTCGAAATGGTTCTCAAACTCGAGGCTCCCTGAGACCCCACAGGGCCAGGACAGCACCTGGTGGGGCATTTGGGGGGAACAGCGAGTGAGGACCCGTGGACCAAAGCGTGTGGGGGTGTTGGATGGGCAGAGGGCCCTTGGGGCAGGGCCTGCAAGCCCTCGGGACCCAGCTGGAAGGACAGGCGGGGCCGTCCAGTGCGAGGCCAGCGTGCAGGGCTCAGGAAGCACCGGGGTGGGGGGCAGTGGGGACCAACGGCTTAGACAGTGGGCAGCCTGGCCCGAGGCACGGGGACACAGGACCCCGTCTCCCTCAGAGGCGAAACCCAGCCAAGACAGGCGGACAGGAGCCTTACACCTGGGGGAGCCTTACACCTGGGGGAGCCTTACTGTCCAGAGTGGGCTGGGGTCAGAGCAGACTCAGGGACACTGGCCAGTGGTGACGGAGGGACAGTCAAGCCCTGGGGACCCAGGAACAGGCACCCTGGCGCTGCCCCTAACCATGTCACTGCCTCTTCCTCCCCACAGGCCTCAGGCCCAGGCCCAAAGCCAAGTGACAGCCCCCACAGCCAGCCTCCCCACAGCCACGAGGCAATCTCCGTGCCTTACCCAGCCAGGGACGTGGGCCTCCCGGAGCCTTCTGGGAGCGCATGGCCAGGACCCCGATGGGCATCGGTCCCACCCCGCCTGGTGGCCTCCTGGACCGCCTGCACGGCCCCGCCTGCGGTCTGCTTTCTCAAGCCCGTGCCCACGCCTGCATGCCCATGGCGCCCAGGGGGCCAGGTGGCTGTGTCCGCAGGCCGCCTCCAAGCTTTCACCCACTTCCTGGTGACCCGGCACCCAGATTCTTCTGAAGACAGGCCCTCGCAGGCCCCTGCCCCAAAGCCACGGCAGCTGGAACTGGACCCCCACCTTCCCCTACCAGGTCCCACTCCCCAGCTCTGCCCCCTGCTCCCTTAGCTGGGCCAAAGCAGAGTGGTTTTAACCAAAATATGACTGTTTATGTGCTTTGGCTGTTCTGTAGTGGCTCAGTTGGGGGCAGGCGGGTGGACGAGAGGACCAGGGGCAGAGGCAGGCTGGCCGCAGTGCTGTGGGCAGGACCGGGTCCTCGTGCTCAGCAGACAGGTGGAGGGCCGCGTGGGGTTGGCCCCCATCCCAGTCTAGCACTGAAGGCAGGGCGGTGTCTGCCCTGGCTGCCACGCCAGGACTGCCCGCCCAGCAGCCGGGCCCTGGCCTCCTTGCCAGCACAGGGACCCACCATGCAGCTGCTGTTCCCACCGCCAGAGGCTTGCCCCGCCCCCCTGCTGGACCGCGGGGCAGCCTAGAGGACAGGAAAGGTCCAGCCAGGGGGCTGCCCCCGCCCCTTACTGCCCTACTCAACAGAGGGGCAGCCTGCCCACGCCCCCTGCCCCCTGCCCCCTGCCCCCACCCCAGGCGTGCTGCCCAGGCTGAAAGCCAGAGGGACCTGGACCAATAAAGTACAGAGCTGGCCCAGCCTGTGGCCGTGTTGTGCTCGGCAGCCGTGGGTGGGCATGGCAGGGCCTGACTGCTCGCGACGGCTGTGACACTGGGTGGGATGGACGGACGGGTGGACAGGCGGACGGAGGGAAGGAGAGATGGTGAACGGATGGCTGCATTGTCGGGTAGGTGGACGGGTGGAGGGAGGGGCAGAGGGCCCACCCACACAGTACCTGGAGCGGAGGCAGAGCAGCTGGCAGACACCCCCCCCCACCCCGGTGGGGAGACGGGCGCACTCCGGGGCACAGCCCACCGCTGTGAACTCCCCTGCTGTAAGCACTGGCAGCTGCTTCCCAGCACCTTCGCGAGGCTGTGCAACCCTGACCACGGTCCGGGGTCAGGATATTTCCATCATCCCCCAAAAGTTCCCTCACACCCGGGAGCAGTCACTCCCCATCCCCTCTCCCAGGGCCTGGCACCCACGAACCTGCTTTCTGTCTAGAGATCGGCTCTTTATGGCCACGGCAGGTAAGTCGAGTCACACGGCACGTGGCCTTTGTGATGGCTCCTTTGTTTTGTGGCGCAGTGTGTCAGCCCTCTGCTTGTTTTCACGATACTCGGTCGCGGACCGCCCACCTGTCGGCGGACACTGACTGTGTCCAGTGGCTTTTGTGACCAGTTCTCCGTGACACCCGAACGCTGCCCTTGTGTGCGCGGACGGTTTTGCTCCCTGAGGAGGCAGTGGCCGGGTCGCAGGCTAAGTTTACGTGTAACTTGCTAAGAAACGGCCAAGTCCGTTCCCGCCGCGCACCGTTTTACGTGGAAGGCAGAAGCACGGGTGCAGGTGTCTGGGGTCTGTGTCCTGGTGGGTCACCGTCTGACGTGGTCCCACGTGAGGCGTGCCCCCACAGAGCAGAAACGCTGGTGGCCGAGCCCACGCGCTCCCTGAGAGCTCGCAGAGGTCACAGAGCAGCCCCCAGGCTTGGCGCCCTGCGTCGCCATCGCCCTGGTGACAGGCTGGCTGTGCCCGGGCCTTGCAGTGGCAGGAGGGCTCTAATTTGGGCCGGGCCACGTGACTGGCAGCCCCGGCTGTTGGGCCTGGACAGGGCTGTTTACAGAAAGGCCGGGCTCCCCCAGGCCCGCCGACTATTTATAGACGTGGGGGGCGGGGACTTGGTGCCACGGCCAGCATGTGATGCTGCAGATCTTGTCAAACCTCCACGGTGTCTCCTCGCTCTCCCGAAGCCCCGAGTGTCCCCTAAGAAGGGCTCTGAGCCAGCACCCCCACCCCCAGGGGCCTTCAGCACCGCCCCAGGGGTGGGCAGAGGGCAGCACCCCCTCCACTGATGTGACTCCAGCAAGTTCCTCTCCACGGCTCCTGATGGCCATTCGAAGGCTCAGCTTCCTTCACCTGGAAACAAGCAGACTAAGACCCCCGAACCCTCCTGGACCTCCTGGAGCAACCCAGCCCCTTCCTCATGCGCAGGGCCAGCCCCGCGCCCCACATTTCCTCCTACCCTGAAGCCCCCTGGCACAGCCCCTCCTGGACACCCCATCCTCAGGCAGCTGGGCCTTCTGCACTCAGAGCCCCATGGCCCTCTGGCCCTTGCCAGCTGCTTCCCAGGGCTGCGGGCGGAGATTCTGCTCGCTCTGCCCCGCACCTGGCAGGGTGGCCCAGGCCGCTGCGAACACAACGCCTGCACTTCGAGCCCACCCAGCACCTACGCTGTGGTGTTTACCCCACCGAAATGCTGAGCGGGACTGTTGGAGGCCATGTGTGAGGAGAGGGGCTCAGAGGGACCGAGTGACCCGCCCAGGGTCAGGGCCAGGCCCCACCAGGAGCTGGGGTAGGCCCGGAAGCTGAAGGGTGGGGGGAGGGGTGGCTGGGTAGTGCAGCCGTCTGCTGGGGCTTGAATCGTTAACTCTCTCTGCATGACCTTCGTGTGACAAGCTTGGGGTGCACTCCCTCCTGCGGAGTGTCTGGTCTCCCTTTCTCCAGCCTGAGAGTGCCAGGCAGGAACCCCATCAGCCTGGTGGCTCCGACCCCTCTGCAGCAAGACACCCGCCCCCCAGGGAGGGGCGGAGCGGGCTGAGCCCGGCCCGGATAAAAGGCCTAATGGGCAGCGCGGCTCCGGCCGTGGCCCCTCCCCCCAGCCGTGGGGCTAGCCGTGCCGGGCCGGAGCCCACTGCAGGTGCAGTGGGCAGGAGGAACACAGGGGCCCCGCACACCCTGCACACCCTCCCTGGGCACCCAGACCGTCCACACGCTGGAACGGGAAAGCGCTCTGGTGTGGGTGGGGCCTTTCGGAGACCCTGGCCGTGTGCGACCGGTGAGCGTCCCTGGCTGGCTGCTCGCCTGCCAGGCCAGGTTACCCTGACTGACTACACGGTCGGTCCCCTCCCCCCAAGTCAGGGCCCTGAGGACCGAGGGCAGCCGGGCTCCGAGTCGGAGCCCCGTGCGGGTGTGGGGCCAGCGGGCGCGGCCCCACGTGTGTCCTGTGCCAGGCGCCAGGCGCGCGCGCAGGGGAAACGCGCCGTCCTCCCGCGGCCAGCAGAGGGCGCGCGCGCCGGCCCGGCGGAGCCGGGTTCCCCGCGGGGCAGGTGCTCACCAGCCCCCGGGCGTACGGACCCTCCAGGGGTGCACAGAAACGAGGCTCCCCTTTTGCCAGTCGCACTCGGGGCCCCCCGCAGTTGCTGGAACTCCGAGGCCCGGGCCCCGCGGGGCGGGTTCGCAGCGCCCAGGCCTGCGCCGGGGCGCGGGGCGCGAACGCCCTCGTTACGTTCCCGGGGCGCCCCAGCCAGGCCCGCTGGAGGAACCCCGGAGCGCGCCGTCTGTCCCCGCGGCCCAGCTCGGCTCCTGACGGCGGCGGGGGCGGGACCGGCGGCCGGAGGTCAGCGAGCGTCACGCGGCCCGCCCCCGCCCCCGGCCGGCGCCTTTTAATGGCGGGGACGCGCGGGCCGGCCGGCTGTCGGGCGGCCCAGCGCAGCGGACCGGCCGGGCAGCATGTCGGCGACCCGCGCCTCCAACGACCGGCCCCCCGGCGCCGGCGGCGTCAAGCGGGGGCGGCTGCAGCAGGAGGCGGCAGCGACCGGCTCCCGCGTGACCGTGGTCCTGGGCGCGCAGTGGGGGGACGAGGGCAAAGGCAAGGTGGTGGACCTGCTGGCCACGGACGCCGACATCATCAGCCGCTGCCAGGTGCGCCGGGGCGGTCCCCCACCCAACGAGCCCCCCACCCAGGCAGACCCGGCCCCCCGCCCTCCCACCTGGACTCCGACACGCCTCTTGGACGCCTTCCCTCCCGGGGACACCTTCCCAGAGGCCACCCCCGCCCACTCGCACGCACACAGCACTCACACTGCCCTCCCTGCATAGGACACCCTCCCCCACTCCCTCCCAGGACCCCACCCCCACCCCTGCCTCGGGCCAGCGTCAGAGCTATAAATACGAGTCTTGCTGAGTTGGGGACACCGGATCCTCAAGGGGTGGGGTGTGTTATGGGTGTGACGTTGAGCCCGCAAGTGGGGGAGGGGGCAGGGCCCCTAGCTCCCCAGTGGTTTGAGTCACCAGAACACCGCTGTTCCTGGTTCTGTCTGGGTCTGGCATGGAGCTGGCCGGCTCCACACAGGGATCATGCACCCAGATCGTGCACCTCCGTACTGGGGCCCCGGGATTGTAGGGCAGCGAGCAAGGCCTCTCTGGGAGCGGTTGACGCTGGGGGGTGGGGGTGGGGGTCAGCCAGGAGGAGGCAGAGACCAGGGCATGACAGTGGGGAGGACCTGCAGGCAGGACAAGGACAAGGAGGGTCCTGGCTGGACTCAGGGAGAGGAGGAGCCATGGGCTCCGGGCCAGGGCGACCCGGTGGCTGGCGGTGCCGCCTAAGGGGCCTGACCCAGGCTTTGTCCCCAGCGCCCCGGGAGGGGCCTCTGCCGGCTGCAGCCCGCTCTCTGGCCTGACAGCTCTGACAGACGCAGTGCCCCATGCCAAGGCCGGGAGCCCTGCGGGCTGATGGGGAGCCCAGGCCACGAAGGGGTTGGCTTTGGAGCGTATGCATTGGCGCTGCCGGGGTTTGGAGCCACGTGCAGGAATGCCTCCCAAAATGAGGGAGGGGCACTCCCAGCGCCTCCGAGCTTCTGTGGCCTTTCACAAGCTCCGCCCAGAGGCCGGACTCAGAGCCCCCGCCCCTCAGGAGTAGCCCAGTGCCCTGGGCTCCCAGAAAACCTCAACAGCTGGACCACTCCCGTCCCGACGCCCTGACGCCCGGGGGCGCTTCCTGGGACTGTGGGAGGTCTCCCACCCTCTCTCTGTCCTCAGTCCTGGCAAGCCAGCCCAGCCCCCTCCCCTGACAGCCCCAGGAGCCGGAGGCAGCCCCTGATCCCCCTGCCCCCCGGGCAGCTTCGCGGGCTGCGGCTCCTCTCCCCGCCTGCCCCCCAGCACAGGGCAGTGGCTCCTCCGGCCCCCGGCCCCCTGCCCCCCAGCACAGGGCAGTGGCTCCCCCGGCCCCCTGCCCCCTGCCCCGCGCTGCGGCCTGGCCCGCCCTCCACGCCCGTCTGTGGCCGTGTCCTCTCCTTGGAGTGACTTTGCAGTTAATTCCCCGCAACATGCTCATCTCGCTGCCACTGGACTCTCCCAGCTGCGGAGATAGCTCTAGAATTGAGCGGTCCCTATGCTGCCCCCCGCGTCAGCAAGCCAGGCCCCACCCACTGCTCTCACTTGAAAGGGCCGGGCCAGGCCGGAGTCCCGTTTGGGTGGTTGCCTGAAAGGCCTGCAGCTGGCCAGCCCCAGTGACCAGGTCACCTGGCCCGTCACCTGGGCTTGGGGCTGTCCCCAGTGGTGGCTGCATCCCCTCTGGCTGCCCTATCTTTGTTCCCATCTCCTTCGTTTGGGGCCTGTGGTCAGCCTGCCCGCGGGGGTTGGGGTGGACCACGCAGGCCTCCGCCTTCCGTCTTCCCTGGCTTCCCGCTCTGGCCCCCCCAGTGACCTGAGACCGTCGTCAGCCGCCCATGCTGGCGTCCGTGTTCCCTCGTGCTTTCTCTGCTCGGACCTGGGGCTGTGAGCTCTGCCCACCCGCCTCCTGGGGGTCCCTCCACCTCCACGGGCACCCGCTTTCTGTCTGCTGAGCGTTCTTCCTGCTGCCTGACCACCCCCACCCCCTGCCCCAGAACCAGATAGGGGCCTAAGGGCCCTCCCCCCGGACTGGCCATCAGTCTCCCCTGCTGCACCCTGTCCCCAGCCTGGCGGTGGTCCCAGGTCTGTGGCGGCCAGCTGCTCACTCCGCCCCCAACCACAGAGCCAGGGTTTAGAACCCACATTGCCCACTGCAGTGCTGAGGGCACCGGCTCTGTGTGCCCGTCGGTCCCAGCACAGGCACCTGCTAGGTGGGGAGCTCACATGGGCGGGGGCACCTGGCAGGCCCCCTCTGGCTGGGCTGCGTCCACCTAGGCCCTCCTGGGAAGGCCCCAGCTGCTGGTGGAGCACTATGGCGACGGGCAGTGTGGCCTCACTCATTGAGGGGCCGTGTCCTGCATCTCGTCTGTGTTCTGGGACCTCTCTCCAGGGGCCGGGGGTATTGGGAAATACCTCACCACACCCCCTGGGCTGGTCCAGGGGCCTCTCGGGGGCCGAGGGGCAGCTCTCTGGGGCCAGGACATCTGTACCCTCGGATGGCACTGATGGCCCCGCGGTGGCTCCAGGGACAGGGCTGCCCCAGGTCACATTACCCCTTGTGGCCGTGGGAACAGCTGCTCTGGACAGTCGAGACCTGCGTGCCCACCTGGAGCTGGGGACCTTCCTCCCAGGCCTCGGGGAGGAGAGCGGCTCCTGGTCTGGGGCGAGTGAGTGACAGCAGCGACGTGTAGCAGGTGCCATGCTGGTGGGGCATTCACAGCTTCACTCAGACGAGTGGGTCGCCAGCGTCTCCGCCCTGATTATACCTGCCACTGCTGCCGCTGCCCCGGGCCTCCTCCCTGACCAGGCCCCAGACCTCACCGGTCTGCTTCCTGTCCCCATGTCCCGCACACAGGCTAGTGCAGCAGGTAGACACAGGCAGAAGGGCTGGTCCCTGTCCTGAGTGAGCTGATGGGGCCCCAGTGTTGATATGGGGGGCGATGTCAGAGGAGGTCAGTGGGGGGCCTCCAAGCACATGTTGGGGTATGAGGGGTGAGGGCTGAGAAAGGGGGAGAGGAGCAGACGGATACCTGGGAGCGAGCCTGGGGACAGCATGGGTGACAAGGCTCCCAGGAAGCCACACTGAGGAGCCCCGCTAGTGTTGAGTGGGGGGAGGGGAAATAGGGGCGTGGCGAGGCGCCCCCCAGCGGGGATGTCGGGGTTGGTCTCAGGGCTGCACGAGCCTTGGGGTGGCCAGGAGGGTAGCAGCGGCCACGCCGGCAGGTGGGCTCTCCAGATGCAGTGTGGGGGTGTGCAGAGCACTGGGGGGGTGTGTTGCATGGCTCGGTGACCACTCCCCCTCTCTGGGGACAGGCTGTGCATGGATCTGAGCCCAGGCAGCCCAGGAGAGTGGGCCGGTCAGACGCCAGTCAGGGCCAGGAAAGGTCAGGGCTGGTCAGGCTCCCGAGAGTGCCAGCCTTGGTCTTGGTCCCATTCCCGTGTCTGGGAGTGAGGAGGTCCCGCCCCTTAAATCCACCAGGGACTCAGCTGGCATCCACAGGGACTTTGACTGACCAGCGCGGCTGAAGGTGGTGGGGGTGGCATCAGCCCCCTGGGGGGTTTGGACCTGTGCTTGTCCCCAGGCCCCACCACAGAGGGGGCCCCCTGAGGCGCAGAGGCCAAGGCCTGCCTCCATGCCCCGCTCCCTCCCACTGGCTTGGCCAGTCCCTCAGGGGCACAGAAGTGCGGACAGGCCGAGTTCTGGGAACCCCTCAAGCTGCCCGAGGTCCTGGGATAGTCCTGGCTCACTGTGACAGGATGCCAGGCACGGAGTCCCCACAGAGCCTGGGGCCGGAGGCGAGGGCCGCCCCCCAGAGGCCAGGCTGGGCCGTGTCTCGGGGACCTGCCCTCCCCAGGGGGACTTCCAAACTGGGCCACAGCCCAGTGGATGGAGCCGCACCCATGCCCGATGGCCCCTTGACACAGCTCTCCTTGGGCCTGCAGATGGCAGCCGGGCCAGAGCCTGGGGAGTCCAGGTATAGTGTCCCCACCTGCGGCCTGGAGTAAGCCAGACCAGGGTCTCTGGGACGGTCACCCAGGCCTCTGTGGGTTGGCGTTGGGCTGGCTCACGCTCGGGGAGTGGACTGTGGCCTGCCGCCTGGGCCCGGCAACTGGCAGGGGTCACCTGGTGCCCACTGGTCAGCAGTGGCCTGCGCCAGTCCTCGTGTTTGCCCGACAAAGGCGGGGTGTGCTCACAGGCACTTCATGCCTGCGTGTGTGTCCTCAGCCAGTGGACATTGGCTCTGGGCACTCAGCGGGGGGGGCGGGGGGGGCAGGGTGCCCGGGCTCATGGCGCTCCGCCTGGCGGGCGGGACTCGGCGCTGGGGGAATGTATGGGTTACGGGGACAGCGTCTGCAGGAAGGACGTCCCCGGACTGTGCTGCACACCCCTCCCCCGAGGACCTGTTTCTCCGTCTGTCTGTGGGACCACAACCCCCAGGCTGCCCCTCTTTCGAGGGCCAAGGTGATTGTGGGTGTCTGCGGAAAACCTCACTGAGGGGACTCACCCCATGTGCCCAAAGGAGGGCGGAGCAAGGATAGGGTCTCCGAGAGGGCGCAGTGACCCCCACACCAGGGGCCTGTCAGTCACGCGGGCCTGTCTAAATTCCTGGCCGTCCCACGCCTCCCGACGGCCAGACTCGGGGTCTGCTGTGGGGATTCCGAGGGCCGGGGCCGAGCCCCCTCCCCACGCCTCGCCGGTGTTGGCTCCCTTCATGCACCTCCCCACCCATGGCCCTCTGAACAGCGCAGCCAGCTCCATCCTGAGCCCCCGGGCCCGGCCCCGCCTGCTCACCCAATCACCGGACGCCCCCCCTCAGCTCCCAGGCCCCTGCCACATCCCTGTCACTTGCCAAGCATCTGGAAGTACCAGGGCTGCGCGGCCGCCACTGGCCAGGAGACGCCTGGGGGAGCAGCAGGCCCGCCCTCAGGAGTCGAGCTGTGGGACACAGTAGGGCCACAGGAGGCACAGCTGGACAGCGGTGGCCCCAGGAGTCTGAGACGGCAGGCCCACCACACACAGCCCCCGCCCTGGGCAGTGGCATTGGGGGCAGGCCCAGAGAGCCTTCCCGCGTGCACTTCATGAGCAGGATGTCCCGGTGGGACCCCTGGCGGAATTGGCCTCTGGCAGGGCCCGGTTTCCAGCTGGAGCAGGTGGAGGTGGAGTGGGGGGGAGGGGAGGCTGTGGCTCTAGCCCCACCTAGTTTAGTGACCCAGGGAGCAAGGTCCAGGAGGGAGCGCCCTGGCCCGGGCCTGCTGGCGTCTTCCTGTCACTGCCCCCCTGCCCCTCTAGGCTGTCCCAGGGGAGTTGCTAGGAGGCTGTAAACCTGCACAGGCAGCGTGAGGGGCAGATGCTCTGGTGGGTGGGGAAGGAGGCCGGGAGGCGAGGCCCCTCATAGCCTGCATTTGTCACCTCCTCTGCCAGGCGGGGAGGACCGCAGGGGACAGCAAGGAGGCAGCTCCTTGGATAAGCCTGTCTGCAGGAGACTCAGGCAGGCAGCTGAGGCCCAGCTGGGCTCCGGGGTCCTGGGGACAGAGCAGGCACAAGGGGCAGGTCCATGGTGCTGGGCACCGCCCCACCCCTGGACCCTGCGTGCTGGCCCTGGGGGCCCAAGAGGGGCCAGCGGGAGGGTCCAGAGACCCATGCCCTGGGGCCTGCAGTGCCCTCCAGTGGTGGGAAAGTGGGCCTGCACTCCAGCCAGCCCTCTGTGGACTTTCCCAGGGCTCCCTGTACCCTCCCAGCCCCAGCCCACTGTATGCACAAGTTCCCAAACGAGGGGAGCCTGTGGCCTGGGCATCCCCCAAAACAGAAGTGGCCTCGAAATTGTCTTTTCCTTTTTATTCATACATGGGAGGCACGGGCCCAAAGGGAAAAGCCCCTGCTGAGGAGGCAAGGCTCTCTGGGGCCCCACTGGCCCATGGTGGCACCTGTCCACCACTGCGAGCTCGGGCTGTGTGGCGTGCAGCAGTGGGGGGCTGGGTTTGTGCTTCCGGAAGGTTTGGGCCCCCTCATTCCTGCATCGTAGGCCCCCAGAGGGCTTCTGAGTGTGTTCCGGCCTCAGGGGCCTGAACTGAGACACCTTGGGGCGTTGACATGTGCCCACGAGACAGTCCAGGCCTTGCCCAGCCCCCGCACCTCGCCGAGGAGCAGGGCACTCGCCCAGCACACCCCAGACTCACAGCGGCGGACCACTAACCAGACTCCCCAAGTCTAAGGTGGGCCATGTGTCCCACACCCTGGGGACAGAACTGCCACCCCAAGCAGCCCAGCGGCATCTCCTGAGCGCCTGCTGTTAGCCCTGCCTGGAGTGTGGCCGGGCAGGCCCTCCCAGGGTGCTCCTGGACACTCAGCTGGCTCTGTGTTCCCAGGGGGGCAACAACGCCGGGCACACGGTGGTGGTGGACGGCAAGGAGTACGACTTCCACCTGCTGCCCAGCGGCATCATCAACAGCCAGGCTGTGTCCTTCATCGGTGAGTGCCCGCCGCCCCGCCTGCGACACCGTCCAGCCCAGGGCCCGCTGTGCGGGGCGGGCCCTCCGCGTCTGCGCCCAGGCACGCCTGTGGAGCAGCGTGCTTGGCAGGGCCTCGCTGGCCTCAGGGCCTCGCCGGCCGCAGGCCCAGCTTCCCAACCCCCGTGTGGGCACCTGATGTGGGAGCCTGTCCTCAGCCTCATGGGACAAGTGGGGGGTGGGGCGGGACACCCATCCAGCCTGGGCCCTAGGGGGAGAGGGCGCAGGGGCCTCTACTGAGCTCCCAGACTCCCTGAGGGTGCTGAGCAAGCCCACAGTGTGTACGTGAGTGAACGTGTTGTGTGGGGGGCGAGTGTGTATGTGTGCAAGTCCGTATGTGTGTGAATGTGTGCACACGTACGTGCGAGGCTGCAACGGGCCGGGCCTGGCTTCCTGCTGCGTGGACGGAGCCCAGCCTGTGGGGACGCTGTGCCTCCCTCTGCCCCCAGCCCTGCCACCTCGTCCTCCCTGCAGCCCCAGTGACTCTGGGTGCTCCTAAAAGACAAAGCCACCTCCAGGACTGCGAGGCCCTCCCTCCCTCCCTCCCTCCCTCTCTCTCTGTGACAAAGGCCTCCCCCGCTCAGAGACATGTTCCCAGGTCCCCGGGCCTGGCCCGTGGGACGTGCTCTCAGAGCTTCCAGTACTTTTCCTTCTGGCTCTTTCCATGACTGAGCCTCACTCGTGACTCATCTGCGCCTGCCCCTCCCTGGTAAGGAAGTGGAGGCTGCAGGAGTTTGCCCGGCGTGGCACGGGACCCAGCCCCCTCCGTGCGAACAAAGGAAGGGGCCTGAGCTGAGCGGGGGTGAGGGGCTGCCAGGGTTGCCGAGCGCCTTCTCTACGTGGGAACAGCCCTGGGCCCCAGCAGCGGGTGACAGTGCAGTTTGCACTGGGGCCCAGCCTGTGCCCGCTGCCGGCCCGGCGGGGCAGGCAGGCCCTGCTGCAGGAAGCCCACTCAGCGCCAGCCTGTCTGCTGGCCCCCGCCCCGCCTGGCCGGAAACAAGGCCAGCTCTGCCAGGTCTCAGAGGAGCTGGGGACGGGTCTGGGCCGTGGCCAGAGCCCAGGCCAGGCGGCCACCAGGGAGCATCGCTAAGGGGCAGCTCGGCAGTCAGCATGACCGGACAGTGCCTGGGAAGCAGGCTTAGCAACGGCCGGCGGTGCTGGAGCGCATACAGCCGTCCTCCCCTTCCGCGCCTCAGGCCCCTGCCACATGGTCATTTCAGGACACGTGGCATTTAGATGACCTTTTGTGCTCGATGCGGCTTGCATAGTCTCTGAGTCACTCCCATCTGCACTGATGTCCCGTCTTCCTTGGCTCAGCCTGTGCCACCGCCAGCCATGGCGGGGACTAGCACGGGAGAAGGCGGCCCTGCCCAGCGTCCTGTGGTGTCGGAGGAAAGGGCCAGAGCTCGGCTCTCCCCAGCCCCACGCTGGGCCCGTCTGGACCTCGGGCCGGTGTCTGCCCGCGCCGGCCCGCTGCGGTTGCGCGTGGACGGGGCAGCGCGGCCCCCGCGGCCCCGCGTGAGCCTGGGACAGGCCGGGGCCATGCTTCTCCACACCCGCTTCTCTCACCATTAAATAAACCGTACGGCTTCGTCGAGGCAGAATCCACGTGCCATGAAATTCCCCCCCGTCGTGCAGCCGTCGCCGCGATTCCATTTCCGAGAGGTTCCCTCGTGCCATGTGCTGGTCGTCCCCTCCCACCCGCCCCGGCCGCCCCTGCCCTGCTCCGTGAGCGCTTCGGGCTGGGCCCTGTTCTGTCCGGGCCCTTCCTTTCATGGTGATGTGACACACACAGCATAAGCGTGCCGCCTTGGCCATTTTAAGTGCAGAGTCCGGAGGTGTTAAGTATGTCACCCTGTTATGTAACCATCACTGCCATCCATGTCCAGAACCTCCTCCTCTCCCCAAACCGAGCCTCTGCCCCCATTCCCCCCTGAGGCCCCGGCCCCGGCCCCAGCCCTGGCACCACTATCTCCATGGGCCTGGTTCCTGTGGGCCCTCGTATCAGTGGCTCACACAGTATTTGTCCCTTTGTGACTGCTTATCTCACTCGGCACAGTGTCCTCCAGGTCCATCCATGTGGCAGCCTCTGTTAGAATGTCCGTCGTTTCTAAGGCTGAGTGACAGTCCACTGTGTGGGCGGACTGCACGAGCTTGTCCATCATCCGTCGTGGACACTCGGGTGGCTTCCAGCTCCTGACCACTGTGACGGGTGCCGCTGTGAACGTGAGGGTGAAAAATTCGCGCCATTTTAAACAGACGCCCAGCATCGCTGATACCGTTCAGCCTCGTGTCTGTGTGTTGCAGGCAACGGGGTGGTTGTCCACTTGCCGGGCTTGTTTGAAGAAGCAGAAAAGAATGAGAAGAAAGGTAGGTCTGGGTCCCCTCGGCGCCCTGTCCTGACGCCTGCGTGTCCCAAGCAGCTGTGTTGCCTGGCACCTCTCTGTGCGGGCGCTCGGGTGGGCTGACCGTGCCTACAGGAGACAGTGTGGTTCCTGGGGTCTCCTTGGGGACAGGAGGCGGGCAGGCAGTGACCGAGACACCAGCCAGGGGGTCTGGGTGAGTCTAGAGACGGGCTGACCATGAAGCAGCAGCCCCGAGAGGCTCCTTGGAGGGAGCAGAGCCCCAGTCTTGGGGTTCAAGTTCAGGGCAGGCATGAAAGGGCGCGTGGGAACCTGCCCCGGGCATGGCCACCAGGAGGCTGTAGGTGGGCTAGCTGGAGGTGCGGGTCTGGGACCCACAGCCGGGGGAGAGGCTACAAGTGGAGGACCTGTCACTGGCCAGGCACCGGAGGTGACCCTGGGGGCATCTGGCGGCAGGGGTGGGGGGCGCTGAGGGAGCGGGCGGCCTCACCTGTGCCTGTCACGTAGGCCTCAAGGACTGGGAGAGGAGGCTCATCATCTCCGACCGTGCCCACCTCGGTAAGTGTCCGCCCCTCCCGCTGCTCCTGGACGGCTGTCCCCTCCGCAGCCCTCCTGCATGGCCTCAGAGGGAAGGGTGGGCGCTAGGTCAGGATCACTGTCCCCATGGCAGATGAGGACGCTGAGGCCCGGGGACTCACGGTCACATGTGAGTTAGTGGGGAGCGGAGGCCAGATGTCAACTGGAGCACCCTCCACGGAGGCCCGGCGTGTGCCAGGCGCAGCGGGAGCGGCCGTGACCCTCCGTCTGTCCTCTCCCCCGCAGTGTTCGACTTCCACCAGGCCGTGGACGGGCTCCAGGAGGTGCAGCGGCAAGCCCAGGAGGGGAAGAAGTAAGTGGCCAGGCGCTCGTCTGGGCGGCTTAGTCCGCTAACCATGGGCGTCCTGGGCGCGTCTGGTCCAGCGTGACAGGAGGGGCACGTGGATCCACTGACGGCCCTGGAGGACAGCCCTGTTGGCTCGGCCCAGGGCCTTCCCTGAAGCCTGCGTGAGCACACCTCTCCCTGGGGTTACCCAAGGGGTGCACGTGCTGTGCATCACCCGCTGCGCCCACTGCAACCGCTAGGTCCCTGGCCAGCCGTGACCACACGCACAGGCCACCCACACTCATTCTCCCGACGTGTTCGTGACAGTGAGTCGGGACGCTGGTTTTCATAGACGGAGCGGGCGAAGCGGACGAGCATGCACCGCACACACGTGCACATGCTCACACGCATGTGCTGGGCAGCGGGTGCAGGGTAGGCGTGGGCGGCTCCCTGCCCAAGGCGGCAGTGTCCCCAGCGCCGGGCAAGAGGGGTGCTTGGGCACAAAGCAGACAGGACCGGGAGGCATCCTGGGCGCCGGGCCCCAGAGTGGAGGCCGGGGGACAAGGGGAGGGTGAGTTTGGGGCTCGGAACTATCTGCCACCACCCAGCCGCTGGGTCCCTGAGGGCCGGCCGTGTGGGGAGTCTGGTCAGTCCTCACAGCCACCCAGGTTCCCAGGTGCCGCTGCCGGGAAGGTGCTTTCTGTGTCACCAGGGTTGGGAACTGAGGTTGGGCGGGTGGCCCGGGACCCCGCGTTTCTAGGCAGCTGCCCCGTGCTCACAGCCCACACGTCTCGCAGCATCGGCACCACCAGGAAGGGCATCGGACCGACCTACTCGTCCAAAGCTGCCCGCACTGGCCTGCGCATCTGTGACCTACTGGCAGACTTCGACGACTTCTCCGCCAGGTACCCGACCGTCACCTGCAGCCCTGGGGCGTGGGGCCAGCTGGGAGCAGGGGCTTGGGGACCCGGGAGGGACAAGGAGTCCCAGTCACTGTCACTCCTGCAGATTCAAGAACCTGGCCCATCAGCACCAGTCCATGTTCCCCACTTTGGAAATAGACATTGAAGGTCAACTCAAAAGGCTCAAGGTACAGCTGGGGCGGCCGGCGGCACGTGGTTCTGACGGCAGACTCGACGTTCCCCAGCACTCACGGAGCTCCCCGTTACGGGCACTGGGGACCATGGGCCTCCTGTATGAGCCCCAGCCGGCCACGGTCAGCCAGGCGGTCCCCGCAGGAGGCCGGGGCTCACCCGCCAGGCCCGGCCCTCATTTCCTCTCTGGGGAGGCCGCCTGGCCTGTCTGCAGTGGAGGGGAAGGTGTCTCTGCTCACATCTGAGAGGGCGGGTGCGGGGGACAGGACAGCGTCAGTGCAAAGCCCTTCTGGAAGTTTCCAAGGCTGGGAGCCTGCTCTTCAAGCCGTCATCTAGGGCTGTAAATGAGGAAAGGGACGGACCAGTGACACTGGATTAGGGGCCATCCTACTGACCTCGTTGAACTTTAGTTATCTCCAAATGCAGTCCCATTCTGAGGTTCTGGGGGTTAGGGCTTCTGTGTGGGTTGGGGGACACACTGCACCCCACAGTGATCACTAAGAGGCCAGAGCTGAGTCTCACAGACAAGACCGGCCAGGGTCACATCAGCAGACCAGGACCGTAAGAAACTGCGGGAAGAGGAGGTGGGGCTGGGGGCGACGTTCCCCTCTGTCCCCTCCCCACATCCCTGTCCCCCGCAGGGCTTTGCCGAGCGCATCCGGCCCATGGTGCGGGACGGCGTCTACTTCATGTACGAGGCGCTGCATGGCCCCCCCAAGAATATCCTCGTGGAAGGTGCCAACGCAGCCCTCCTGGACATCGACTTCGGTACGATCCCCCAAGGCACCGCCCCGGGGTCTGCCAGGAGATGGGTGTGAGGGGTCTTCCTCAGCCTCGCTGCCATCCTGCCTGAGAGGCTCGGCTGTCCCACCCCCGCTCAGCCCGCAGGGGGAGGAGAGGGGCTGAGCTGCACAGGAGAGGGACCCCACAGGGTGGGTGCACCGAGCCACCTCCCACCTGGCCCTCTCGGATGTGAGCAGGGACACCTTTACCTCCCGCTGCAGACAGGCCTGGTGGGTGAAACCTCCCCCTCCCCACCCTGCTCAAGACCCTGTGGGAGCCATCCCCCAGGATGGTCCCCCAGATGGCTGGCCCTGGAGACCCACCAAGGGCCCTATCCGCCCACTGGGGTCTGCCCAGAGGGACCCTGGCAGGGTGCTCTGTGGGGTGGCGGACGGCCCTGACTGGCTGTGCCTGCAGGGACCTACCCCTTTGTGACATCATCCAACTGCACGGTGGGCGGCGTGTGCACGGGGCTGGGCATCCCCCCTCAGAACATCGGCGACGTCTACGGCGTGGTGAAGGCCTACACCACACGCGTGGGCATCGGCGCCTTCCCCACCGAGCAGATCAATGTGAGTCCCCAGCCCTGGAGGGACCCTGGGGCACAGGGGAGTGGGGGGACAGACACCCACGGGGGGGTGGCACGAGGCCACGTGCTCCGGCAGCGTGGCACCATGAGGCTTACACGACGGTGCACCGTGCACACGCGAGTCCGCACAGCCCCACTCCCCAGGGAGGTGTCACAGGCGAGCAGCAGGGTGCCCACAGCCCCCTCCAAGGCCCCGCGTGCTGCTGCTCAGGGACCCCCACCTTGACTCAGCAAGGAGTCCTCAGGACCCCACCAGCCTGCCTTTGTCAGCCCGGCCTTGTATCCTGGTGGCCTTGAGGACAGGGGCTCTTGTCTTGAGCAGGTGTGTGTGAGCAGAAGGGTAGCGGGCCGCCTGCGTCCAGAAGCATCTGGCGGCTGTAATAGGGCAGGGAGCGCAGGGCCAGCGTGGGGACCAGAGGAGGAACAGACGCCCCCTGCCGGCCCGCTGAGCTACGGGGCAGGTCCATTCTGCCCTCACTGCCCTGTGCCCTGCGGGAGAGCTAAGGGGAGGAGGCGAGCGAGGCACCTGTGCCCTCCACCGAGGCAGGGCCTCTGTGAGGAGGGAGTTTGCCAGGGGTGCAGCTTCAAGCATTGCTCCGAGCCAAGGGGGAGGGGACACGGGGGCGGAGGAAAGGCCGAGTGCAGGGGCGGACCAGGCGCCACCTGCTCACACGCACCGCCCCCCGGCTCTGCCCTCACACAGGAGATCGGAGACCTGCTGCAGAGCCGTGGCCACGAGTGGGGGGTGACCACGGGCAGGAAGAGGCGCTGTGGCTGGCTCGACCTGGTGATCCTGAGATACGCCCACATGGTCAACGGGTTCACCGCGTGAGCAGCCCTCTGTCACAGCTGTTGCCGCACGGCCACCTTGCTGCCGTCCACATGGGGGACTGTCCTGGAACCCGGGACAGCACTGGAACAAGCGGAGCCGGGTGTCAGGCTCGGGGCCACTGTGCCCGTGGCATGCCGTCACCCTTCTGCACGGCAGGGCCACATGGGTGGTGACGCAGAGGCCCGGCCACAGCGGATAGCCCTGTGGCCGGGCCCGGGTGCCTCCAAACAACGCCGCGGAGGCCAGAGAGCATCATGGCACCTCTAGGAGGTCGAAATGGTTCGCCTAGAGGTGGGCGGCAAGCCCAGAGCAGAAGGGCTGCGCCCAGTCCTGCCGGGCCTGATGCCACTGTGGGAGCTGGCCCGGGCCGGCCGAGCCTGCCATCCAGACCTCTGGTCTGCTGGGGTGCAGGGCTCGGGCTGTGGCGGGGGACTGTACCCAAGTGCCAAAGGAGGCCACGCTCTGAGCTCCGAGGCCTGGGACAGAGGAGCGGGCCTCCGGCAGGGGTTTTGGGGCCTAGGAAAGACCTGGCATCTGCGGGGCTTCGGCGTGCCGATGGCAGCCGCTGACCGGGGGCGTGACCGCAAAATGGCGTTTGTAGGTAGGGCCGGGGCCCAGCTCACAGGGCTCTGGGGGCACGGCCTGAGCTGGCAGTGATCACCACCGTTTCCCCAAACCACCAGGGGACCCCGGGCTTGTAAGAAAATACAGAACCCCCAAGAGGGGGATAGTTGCCTTTGAAGCCCAGCTGGGCCCCCACCCCATGGTGGCAGCGTGAGTGCAGCCTGGGTCGGGCCCCAGAGAGCGCCGTCCCCAGTTCTCAGCCCACTGGAGGGGCCTTGGCCAGTCACCACCTCTGCCCGCCAGGCCCGCATGGCTGTGGAGTGAGCGGGTGACCCCAGGGGTGCCAGGGGGTTTCTGCTCAGCACGGAGGGCGGGTGTGGCAGGGCCGCCTGGGGCCCGGAGGTGAGGGGGACAGGGAGGCAGTGAGGGGGGGGCACAGTTCACCCGCTGCTTCTCTGGGGGAGGGGGGGGCGCCCGGGTGTGGCCCAGCTCACCCGCTGTGTCTCTGGGGGGGGGGGGGTGGGGATGGTGCCTGGGTGTTGTTTTCTATTTACCGAAGCAGAGCCGGACTGAGGGGAGGGAGCCAGCGAGGGCCGTGAGCCACGGCTGATGGCTCCACGTGTCTCGTCTGCTGGCTTTGGACAGGCTGGCCTTGACGAAACTCGACATCCTGGACGCCCTGGGTGAGATCAAAGTCGGCGTGTCCTACAAGCTGAACGGGAAGAGGATCCCGTATTTCCCAGGTGTGAGAGGGGGCGGCAGCCTCGCCTGGCGTGGGCGACTGGCCTGTGGACCCTGAGGCGAGGGAAGGGTCCCCCGTGAGGCGCGCGGGCGGAGAGAGCTCCTCTGGGCCCGGCGCGGGCTCCCACGCCGACGGGGTGGCCTGGCCGGGTCTCAGGGTGGCTGCGGGCACGGCTGTGGCTCCGAAGCGCTCAGAGGGGCTGGCCCGGGTCGGCAGGCGGGCAGCATGGCAGCACCCACCGGGGACCCAGAGGCATCAGGCCCACTTCCTGAAGCACAGGAAGGTCACTCGGGTTAGCGGACGCGAACCTCTCTGGAAAGCCTAAAACTGTGCAAATAGACAGATGACTGTTTTACCTAAGAAAACACACTTTCGGTTAAACTATTCAAGACCTAACCGGGGTTTCTGCTGCCGCAAACTCCTCCTCTTAAAAAGCGAGAAGGCGGTACTGCTGTCGCAGATTTCTCGGCCACCTACGGTCACGTGCTGATCGCCCTCCCACCTGCGGCTTCCTCCCCGCTGGCTGTGGGCGGGCCGCCCCTCGCTCCCCTTGCTGTGTGGACCCACCTGGCTACGACAGGCAGGGGCTGCGTGTGCCCTCTTCGCCAGTGTCC
>NW_011889101.1:588141-602235 GCF_000151845.1 Pteropus vampyrus | reverse complement strand
GTCGGCGTGTCCTACAAGCTGAACGGGAAGAGGATCCCGTATTTCCCAGGTGTGAGAGGGGGCGGCAGCCTCGCCTGGCGTGGGCGACTGGCCTGTGGACCCTGAGGCGCGGGAAGGGTCCCCCGTGAGGCGCGCGGGCGGAGAGAGCTCCTCTGGGCCCGGCACGGGCTCCCACGCCGACGGGGTGGCCTGGCCGGGTCTCAGGGTGGCTGCGGGCACAGCTGTGGCTCCGAAGCGCTCAGAGGGGCTGGTCCGGGTCGGCAGGCGGGCAGCATGGCAGCACCCACTGGGGACCCAGAGGCATCAGGCCCACTTCCTGAAGCACGGGAAAGTCACTCGGGTTAGCAGACGCGAACCTCTCTGGAAAGCCTAAAACTGTGCGAATAGACAGATGACTGTTTTACCTAAGAAAACACACTTTCGGTTAAACTATTCAAGACCTAACCGGGGTTTCTGCTGCCGCAAACTCCTCTTAAAAAGCGAGAAGGCGGTACTGCTGTCGCAGATTTCTCGGCCACCTACGGGTCACGTGCTGACCGCCCTCCCACCTGCGGCTTCCTCCCCGCCGGCTGTGGGCGGGCCGCCCCTCGCTCCCCTTGCTGTGTGGACCCACCTGGCTACGACAGGCAGGGGCTGCGTGTGCCCTCTTCGCCAGTGTCCCCTGGCGCTACTGACCCCTGACCTTTGAGAGGGCGCAGCAGGAGTGTGTTGTGACCCAGAGTCCAGGGCCCGGGGAGCAGGCAAACTCAGAGGGGGCTGAGGTTCCAGGACCCTCGGGGTGGACAGCTTGTTCCAGCATCTTCTGTCAACAAGGGGTGGTTGTCATCAGCTTGAGCCTCAGAGTCCCAGGCAGGTGGGGTCCTTGCCCGGGGTTGGGGTGGAGGTGGGTAGATCCTTCAGGATTTCTTAACACTCAGGACCCCAGAGCATTTCCAGGCGGGGTCTGTGGCGTTCCTCAGCCGGGTCACCCGTGCACACTCCAGCAGAGCACGCAGCAAACCCGTGAGCAGGGTGGACATATCCCCTGGGTCTGGGAGGGGTACAGCCAGTGTCTGAGAGCCACTTCCCGGCCCTGGGGGAACCAAGCCGGGTGACTCGCCTCCTCGCTGCTCAGCCCGCAGGCACACAGGCCCCAGGCTGGGGGGTCCCAGCCACCCGGCGTCTGCCCCAGTGATGGAGCAGACGTCCATGGGTCATCGACACCCCGTGTGTCCCCAGCTAACCAGGAGATCCTGCAGAAGGTCGAGGTGGAGTACGAGACGCTGCCTGGGTGGAAATCGGACACCACGGGTGCCAGGAAGTGGGAGGACCTGCCCCCGCAGGCGCAGAACTACATCCGCTTCGTGGAGAACCACGTGGGAGTGGCAGGTGGGTGCCCTGCGCCGGCCACCCTGCCCCTCCCCTGGGTGCTCCGGCCTCAACGACCCTTTTCCCTTCCAGTGAAATGGGTTGGTGTCGGCAAATCAAGGGACTCGATCATCCAGCTGTTTTAGACGAAGGCAGAGCTGACCCCAGCAGGTCCCCTCCCCACGTGAATTCCTCAGAGGCAAAACCAACACGGTAGACAAAGAAATATGAAAACAATTTTCTGGACTTTTCTACTTCTCTTTAAGCCTTCAGTTCAACCCACTGATTTCTACGATGATTTTAAATACCTGAAAACCAGTGCTGGGTACATGTTTAAAACCCTGATGTTTGAAATGAGCCAAGGTGCTCAAAACACAGCCCTTCTGTGGCACTTTAATTGTCACATGGTTGTATGTCCGGTCTGGCAATAAACGTATCCAGGGGCCACCGAGAGGGCGTGGTCATGCGTGCTTTGTTCTCACCTCCTCATTTTGTTTTGACTTTTAAACACTAAAAGGTGCTGGTGACGCTTTGCCCTGACAACAGTCTGGGTGACGCACGTCACAAAGCCAAGTTCAGACAAAGAACAGGACTAGCTGTGTAAGAGAGGCTGCAGCAGAAAATACATTTCCCAAAACCCAACGTTTAAACAAACTTCAGTCCGGAGGCCTGAGCCCGCCCTGGCCGGGTGACGGAGTGCCAGGCGCCCTTGTCACTTCAGTGGACCCTCTGCATTGCCCTTAGATGCCTGCCCCCCACGTGGAAGGAGCCGCATCTCCACTGGCCCGCGGCACTCAGCCTGACGCTCGGTGACCTTAAACACACTCCAGGGTTGGGGGATTTAGGGAAATGACTGCCCTTTGAGTATCGTTAGACGGGGAATCAGTCTGTGCCAGCACAACCTGCACCGTGGGCCCCGCCGCTCGGGATGACTCACCGAGGGGGACACTGACCTCTGCGACAGTGTATCCAGTGAGCAGCCGTGTCCTGAAGTCCCGTGATGTCACCAGGCCAGCATACGTCTCCAGCAGTGCCCAGGGTGGTGTCAGTGCCTGGAAAGAAGTCAGGAAGACGCCTTATACATCAACTTCTTTGGGCCGCTCAGCCATCAGCCACACGACTCCGTGCAGCAGAGGTGACGGGCACACACAGAAGCAGTCTTTGAGTTTTCCGAGAATCACCTTGTCCCTTCCAATAAGGCAAGAAGGATGAAGGAGGGCACCCGGAGGCAGGGTGAGCCCTTGGGCCCCGTCCTCCCCACTGTGTCCCCGGGCATGGCACTCTTCCCTGCCAGATGACCGTCTCCTAGCGTCTTGCCACGACAGACAGGTGCACGGTGTTGACGGCCCACCAGAGCAGCCATTTTTCAAGGGAGAGAGAACTACCCCACGCTGGGTAGAGAGCTCCCAGCCTGGCCCTGCGAGGCCCGCCGCCGTCACGCTGGAATTCGAGAGCTGTAGGATCTAGGTGTCGCCGTGGCCGCTGAGCCCTCCACCCCAACACTAGCCGTGCGTCTTTTCCGTCCATCTGACAAAATCTTGAGGAGCCCCTCCCCCCAGGCCATGTGGTTGCATGTGTGTCAGCGAGACTTGAACCCCTGTTGATTTAGAAAGCGTTTGTAGCTGGGCCTGCCTGAGGACGTGCCCGGCACAGAGCTCCAAGAAGAGATGGTGTCTGACCTTAGGAAGTGCGGGGAGACGCCTGTGTGGGCAGGACACAGAGACAGCTGTGTGCCAGCGGTTTAGGGAGTTCCCTGCATTCAAGGACAGGGCAGGTCTCCTGACTCCGGGCTTCCCCTGAGGTGACATTTGTCCCACCCCGTGGGCTCTTCTCAACACCCAAGGGCCTAGTGCTAAGCTTGGCACTCGTTACGGGCTGAATTGTGTGCTCCTGAAATTCACGTTGAAGTCCCCATTCCCCGTACCTCAGGAGGTGACTGTAAGTGAGGACTGGATCCTTAAAGAGGTCATTTTTTCCCTAGCTTTACTGAAATATAACGGATACATAACATATAGACTATAATTGACGTCTGACATACACCGTGACTGTAAATTCAGGCGTGCAATGGGATGGCTCGATATTGTGAAATCTGCCTCGATAAGGTCGTTTAACACATCCTTGGCCTCACAGTTCCCGTTTCGCCGTCGTTATGCTGCGAACCTTTAAGATCTACTCTCTCAGTGACCTTCGAGTACACAGGGCAGTGTTACCTAGTGTCATCGTGCTGTGCCTGAGACTCCTGGAAGTCATGCGTCTTCTAACTGGAAGTCTGTGCCCTTTGATCAACAGCTCCCCTTTCCCCATCCGCCAGCCGCCACCCGCCACCTTCTACTCTCCACTTCTGTGACTTCAACGATTTTAGGGCCCGCGTGTAAGTGAGAGCCTTCAGGCTCTTTCTGCATCTGACCGATTTCACTGGGCATAAAGCCCTCAGGGTCCGTGGTGTTATTGCAAAGGGCAGGATGTCCCGTTTTGGCGGCCAGTGTCCCGTGGGACTACTTCCTTGTCCACGCATCCCTCAGGGACGCTCGGCTTGTTTCCGTGGCTATTGGGAAGAGTGCAGCAGCGAACATGGGGGCGCGGGAGGGTCCTAGAGATGGTGACTTCATTTCATTCCCATGCCCAGAAGTGGGGCTGGTGGGTCACATCTCGACGACGACGACGACGACAACTCCAGCACCGCGCCCCGCACTCGAGCCGCGCAGGCTTCTGGAGCGGACGTGACCTCAGGCCTGTCCTGGGCAACGCGGTGGCGCCGGCGGCGCCGGCGGCGCCCGGGACGCCCAGGACCGTGCACGCGTCACCACGAACTCTGGCGGCTTCAATGGGGAACTATAACCAGTTTCCACAGTTGTTTACGGACCAAAAGAAAAAGGGTTGAAACATCCCGCCTTCCTGTGCTGACACACCGAATCCCGGTCGCGACGCGCCACCCCGGCCTGACAGGCGGAGCTCCTCACACAGGACACGCCCCCGGGCAAGAGTCCCGCCCACCTCTCACCACCGACCTATCCCGCGCCGCGCCGCGCATGGGCCCCGCCCCCTCCCTTGCCCCTGGCCTATCCGGCGGCGCGAGCGCACGACACCGCCCTGCCACTCCCCCCGCCCGGCGCGCCCACGCCGACCCAGACCTTTCCCGCGCCCCCAACTCCCGCCCCCGATATATCCCCCGGCCTATCCCAGGCCGCGCCGCGCACGAGCCCCGCCCCTGCCCTCGTCCCCGCCCTATCCCGCGCCGCGCCGCGCACGAACCCCGCCCCTGCCCTGCGCGTGGGTTGGCGCGCGGCTGTGACGTCACGGGCGCGGCGCGGGGCGGAAGGCGAGCTCTCCCGGCCCGTGGCGATGCCCAAGCGGGGCTGCCCCCTTGGGGACGCGGCCCCGCTGCAACTCAAGGTCCGCGTGGGCTGGAGGGAGCTGGGCCGCGGTGTGTGCTCCGAGCGTTACTCGCGGGAAATCTTCGGTGAGTGCGGGAGAGGGCTTCCCCGCTGTGACGCGGGGCCTGGACCCGCAGGGAGGCCCGGGTTTGGGAGTAATGAGTGGGGCGTGAATGCGCCCACGTCCACCTGCCGTGGCCACAACCTACAGGAAGTGTCCCTGCCTCCCCAAACGCGCGGCCTCTGCGTGCGGCTGCCTCCAGGCTCTGTCCTGCTGGGATGCCGACCTCTCTCAGTAGCTAGCCCCGGTCTGACTAGCACTGAGGCCCCTCGGGCGCAGCGAGACGTCGGGGAGCGGGATGTCCTGAGTGGAGTAAGCCGCCAGAATTACCCGTTCTAGCCAATGAGTATTTAAAGAGCGCGCCCTCCCTGCCAGGCACTGCGGCTGCGCGTGAGAACGCCGTCTTCGGGCGCTCCCGGGTCTAGTGGGGAACCAGAAGGGGAAGAGCTATCCAGAGATGATCTAGGCAGGTAAAAGTCGCTGCAAGACCACCTGCAGCGGTGTCAGAGGTCTCGCAGAGGAGCAGAGTCTAAGCCGAATCCCGCAGGGTGAGCAGGAGGTAGGCAGGCGGAGGGGGAGAGGAAGTACCAGGCAGATTGAACAGCCTGTGCGAAGGCCGGGGAGCAGGAGTGTGCCGCGGGATTCCGTGCGGCCGGAATGCCCTGTTTAGGGCCAGGTGTGAGGGCAGTAAGGCGTCGGAGTCCTCACCTGGCTCTCTCATGCAGATTTTTAGGCGTATCGGTATTATTGACCATAAGTTTGGGATGCTTGATACTCTGGGGCAGCTACAGCGTGGACCTTAGCTTACTGAGAGGTTGGAGGCACAAGGTTTGTGACCTGGCTGTTTGTAATTGAGGGGTGCTGCTATGTGTCAGGGGTGTGGGGAGAGCCCAGCCTCGGAGACCCCGGTTCTCTTCTGCCTCTCCCCACACGCCAGCTACCACTGTTCACATTTGCTTTGCCGTTTCGTCGCGTGCTCCAGTTGTAAACACAAATGCTTTCCAGGGCCATGGGGGTGATAATAATGAGTGAAGCCTTGGGGACTATGGCTGAACTGCAAGTCTGACTCATCAGGACAAACAAATAACGTAAACACTGTGCCAGCAGCAGAAACTGAAAATGGGGCCTAAGGCAGCCTGGCTCTTCGCCCCTTCCTCGACCACCCATTCAGGAGCGTTTGCGGGGCACCGTGACCTGCAGGCCCACCGGGGAGAGGGCTGGGCTCCCCGCGCCTTCTGTCTTGAGGGCAGGACGCCCAGCTCGAACTCACATGTAACAAATTCCAAGCCTGAGGTGGTCACCCTGACACAGGACCTTAAAGACAAACAGCCTCACCATGTGACCCCCTTTCCCATCCCCTTGTGAGTCAGGGGTGGGCCCAGGAGAGCCTGGTGGAGGAGCTGGGCACGGCCAGGCTGTCATCAGCCACTCCATTTGAGTTACCTAATAACTATTACTGTCAGTTTCATGTGGAGCCACCATCTTCCAGGATCCCCACCCTGGCTCTGTTGCAACAAGGCAGAAACAAACAAAGCATTTCTGGGGCCAGCTCCGGGCATTTGATCTTGTGAAAGCCCCCGGGTGACTGATGTGTGACCAGACGGAAGGCCACTGACCGCCCTGGGTGCTGAGCAGCCACTTTGGCCCTGCAGGCGACTGGTATCCAGGACCCCAGAGGTCTGGAAAGTTCTGAGATACCTTTGTCTGGAGCCAGTGGCTGCCACGTCCTTTGCCAGCGGCTCCGCAATAGATGAAGGGGGGTACACACTGGCTGTGCTCCGCAGCTCAGAGCCTCTGCGGAACTGAGCTGGCCTGGCGCCGGGCTGGGGGCGGTGGTAGCGGTGAGGGGAGGCCACCGTGAGAGCTGTGTAGGAGTGAGCAGGGTGACCAGAGAGGGAGCACGGCTAGGGCTGCATGGTTCCAGACTTCCTGCAGGAGGTGGCAGCTGAGCCCGGGGAGGGAAGGGCGGGAGGCAGAGCGGACCCAGTTCCCCAGGGAGCAGCAGGGGCCGGGTGACTGGAAGAGCACAGAGGTCACGCACCGGCTTGAGGGACGAGATGGCTGTGCGAGGGCCCCATGCTGCAGAGGCGAGGACAGGAGGAACGCTTTGTGTCCCTAGAGAAGACCAGGCAGCTCCTTTTTCGTGGGGCCCAGGCCTGCATGGACCACGCGTGGGAGGAAGGCTGCGCCATCGTCGACGGGCCGGAGTCCCCGAAGCCCAGCCCCACGGAGGCCCCGCGGGCCACGCGTGGGCAGATGCTGATCGGACCTGACGGCCGGCTGACCAGGAGGCGACCCCAGGCCTGCGAGGCCGGTGAGTGTGGCTGACAGCGTGCACCTGCCAGCTAAGCACGAAGAATAGCCGTGGCAGGTGCCGCCCCCTCCATCTGAGGCTCCGCTCACCCAGGGCCTTCTCCTACCTGGGCAGGTGGGAGCGGCCCGGGCGTGGAGCCGGTGAACCCTGGCTTCCCCTGCCGTGTGCAGGTTCTGCCGTACCCTCCACCCCTTGACACGCAGGTCTGGGAGTTGTCACACGGCCTCTAACTGTTGGTTTGGAAAGGAGCAGAGGCCGCCTGGGGGACCTGCCTGCTCCCCTGGGCCGCTCCCCTGGCGCCCTTCTGGGCAGGGAGAAGCTGGCCTGGTGTCTGCAGTGCACCACGCGACTCAGACTCAGCTGTGTTGCCGGTTAGAAACACAGTGTCCTGGCCCACCCCTGGGTCTGGATGGGCCCAGGGACCTTCGTGAACCTGTGACACGGTAGACGCACGGGACGAAGGCCAGGGTTCTGACATGTCAGGGGGACAGCTGACCGTTGCAACACTGTGTCCAGAGTGCAGGGGGCCAGGGAGCGGAGATGGGGAGTCGCTCACCCTGGAGTCCCAGAACCACCCAGTGTCTCTGGGGAGACAGTGCTGTGTGCTCTTGTAGCCTCCGGGTTGTCCTGGGCGGGGCACGCGGGCTGCGCAGCCCCCAGCGCTGCGAGTCCCCTGCCCAGCCTGACTGGTGGCGTTTGTCTTTCGCAGACGCATCCATGGCGGCGTCCAGAGCCTGCTCCTCGTGCGTGCGGGCCGCGGACGGGACGGCGGCGTGCGGCCAGTGCGAGCGCGCCCTGTGCGGGCGATGCGTGCGCTCCTGCAGCGGCTGCGGGGCCCTGGCCTGTGCCCTGTGCGTCCTCGTGGAGTAAGTGCTCGCCCGAAGGGGCGCCCGGCCGGGTGGGGGCCCTGGGAGAGCACAGCCCTTCCTGGGGGAAGCCAGCCTCACCGTGGCCGGCTCTCCTGGCCTGCCTACCTTGCGTCTCCTTACTCGAGGACGTCCGGCAGGGGAGGGCAGGTGCGCCGCAGGTGTCCCCGTGTCCCTGCGAGGTTGCTTATGGGCTGTCGAGCAGGAAGTGGAGCGTCTTTCCTGCTACTTGGGTGCATGTGAGTGCGTGTGAGTGTGCGTGAGGCGCTGCGGGCCAGCCCCACCCCAGTGGTGGGGGTGGGCAGCACCTTGTCGGGAAGATGCGCCCCCCCAAAGCCGATACGGAGCTGCCTGGAGCGAGCTTTGTCGGGACTGTCTTCAAGACCGAACTTGGGAAGTTGGGGGCTGCCTGGTGGAGAGAGAAGGCCGGGGCACGGTGCAGCTCTGGGTGGGCCCAGGCCCCGAGGCCGGGCCCAGGGGGTGGGACACGGGACTGGAGAACGTTCGCGCTCTCTCGTTCGGGGGTGCTGTTGGACGAGTTACAAATGTAACTTAATTTCGCCGGCTTAGCTCTTCCTGTTCTCTCGCTGACGTGCAAACGGGACGCCGCGGAGGGTGGGCTGGCGGGTGGTGGGCTCCCCGCCTGGCGTCACCCTCCCGCCAGCCCCATGTTGTTGGAAACTTCCCTCTGCCACACACTGTGCCCTCCATGGATCCCCGTCCGGTTTCCTCCCAGCCTCCACTTTCCGTTTCCTCCTCTCCCACTGCCCACGGAACTCAGGCTGCATGTCGGCAGGCTGCCGACCCCACGGCCCGTGCTCCTTCTTGGTGGCCACACCCAGGGGCGGGCTCCTGCCCTGTGTGAGAAATAAGAGACTCGCTCCAGGTCACGGGCCAGACTGGCATCCCCAGGCTTGGGAGCCAGACCTCGGGCCTGCTGTGCCCACAGCCTTCTGCCCGGTCCCCAGCTGCTTTGGGGCGGACCTCGGCTTCCTGGGCTGGGAAGGCGGAGACCGGATTCTCTGCCGCGGCCCAGTGGCGTCCCGCTCACTCCTGGCCGCTGGCCGGGCTGGTCCGCGGCTCGCTGGTGGACTGTGGTCTTACTGTCTGAACCCCGGGGGCTCAGCCCTGGCCTCCTGCGCCTCCTGCGGCGGGTGCCAGCTCCCCGCCCTTTCGGGGCCTCTTCCCCTGCATTTCCCTGCACGTCCCTGAGCTTCCTCGTCTGGACCTATGTGACATGGTCCGATTGAGCCTCCGTGGTCCAGTAAGCCCCAGCTGGACACCTGGGTGGGCTTCCATCCGTCGTGAGACCCAGGCGGGTCTCAGCATGGTGCTCCAGCAAGCGCCTCAGGTGGGCGGCCTGGACAGCGGGCCTCTGTTCTGTCACCCTGGCGGCCGGAAGTCCAAGGTCGGGGCGTTGGCGGGGTTGGTTCCTTCTGCGGCTACGAGGCAGGACCGGCTGCGGGCCTCTCCCAGCCCCCGGCGGTGGCTGGCACGCCTGGGCGGCCGTCCTGTGTGCTCACGCCATCGTCCCTCTGTGTGTACCCTTCTCGCGTGTTATTCTTTTGTGAAGACGCCGGTCGTGGGATTAGGGCCCACACTACTGCGTGGGCACCTCGTTCCAGCCAGTTACACCTGCAGCGAACGGCCTCATCTGCAGATAAGGTCAAGGGCCGGGGGGTTGGCACCCAGCGTATAAACGTGGGGGGACACAGCTCAGCCCCTGACTTGTCTCTCCTCTCCCCGCGATGTCGCAGCTGCAGTGCCGTGCACGAGAAGGCGCTCTGTGCCAGCTGCGCCATGTTCGAAGGCTGAGGGCCACGAGGGACGGCCGGACGAGCTCTGGCAGGGACGCGGAAGAGCCGTGGCGGGCGCCCTGTTTTACGTTTTGTACTGATGACGGAAGTGAATAAACCCTTTATATTTGGACGAGAGGACTCACTTGTGTCGTTGGCCTTGAGGGCGCCGCCTCCTGGACGTGCGACCGGCCAGGTGCTGGGGGGGGGCCCACGGTGGCGCTGGGGCCTCCCTGCTACTCCACGTGGCAGCTCACGTAGCGCCCAAAGGCTCTCCCCGTTTTGCCGATGGGAAGACAGGCCCGAGCAGCTTCCTCACCAGCCCAGCCAGCGGCTGTGGGGAGGGGGCTGGGACCCGGGTCACCTGACTCCAGAGCGGGCACCTGTGGAGCCAGGGCACCGCTGTCCCCAAAGCGGCGCCGCGGTGCCCCTCTCTGGGTGTCTGTTTGCTGGTTGGGGACTCTGGGTGGCTGCCAGGCCCCGCCCTCTGCGAGCGGTGGCCAGCAGGGTGCTGTCCCACGCCACTTGCAGTTGCCTGAAGGGAGAGGGCTGGGGTGGCCCGGGACAGAGCAGAGGCACAGACAGTCGCTGACAAGCAGGTCCTCCTGGCCTGGCGCCTGGTCCTGGTCCCCATGGGCGCCCCCTGCAGGGCCAGCGGCAGCACGGCCCATCCGCCGGGCCCACGGGCAGAGCCTACAATGGCTGAAGCGGGTGTGGGGGCGAACGGCCCGGGACCGCTGCTCGGAGTGGTTCTCACGTGACCGCCTGGGTCTGCCCGAATGGAGGCAGCCTGAGGTCGTCCAGCTGGCGCTGGACACAGCCATTGTGGGCCGTCCCGTCATGGAGTCACCTGCTCTTACCTGACTTCCTGTAGAGGTCCTGGGGCCTCCCTCCAGGTGTCCACCTGCAGACCTCGACCCCACACCTCATCTCCACTGTGCTGCTACCTCACTCCTGCCCGCCCACCCCAACTGGGCCCAGCTCTGGCGGGACCTGCGCACTCGACTCCCGGCCCATGCCAACAGGGGAGCCTTGCACCATCACCCTTTGGGGTCACTGTGTGGCCTGGGCTTCTTGCCCTGTCTGTCCCCCTGGGGCATACCCTCAGCAATGGATCTGGCAGTCCCCTGCCCAGACCTCCAGTGGCTAGCATGTCCCCAAAAGTAAAAGCTAGTGGCCCCACGGGCCCCAGCCTCTCCCTGCCACCCCCACTTCTCCCCCTTCCCAACTTGTCACCAGCCGACGTGGTCTGTGCTCATTACTCGTTCTGCTCCCTGAGCGCTGGGACTTTGCTGGAACAGCGCCTGGCACACACGTTTGTGATCAACATTTTCTGGGCAGCAGCGGTGGAGTGCTGGGGGCCAGGTGTGCACTCTGCCCATAAGCAACTTTTAAAAGCAGACAGACCATCCAGACATCGGGCAGCGGGCCGTGCTGGACTGCGGCCTCGGGTGCCTGGAGAGGCCTCTGGCTGCAGGGTTGGGGGCTCGGGCCTCACTGGGCTGAAGAGCAGCTGTGGCGGTGGCATCTGGAGGCCACACAGACACTGGAGTGGAGGCTCGTGTGCAGGCAGCTGTGGGCTGGGGCCTCGAGAGAGGACAGGGCGCAAGTCACCGTGCCACAGCCCAAGTTCAGAGGCCTCAGCAGTTCGCCTGACTCAACAGTGAGGCCAGTTCACCCTGAAGATGGCTCTGTTCCTTCCCAACAGAATTTAAACTCAGGCCTTGAAAAGGCCAGACTTTTTCAAGTAATGTCATAGCGTCCAGAACAAAGCTCAAACATTAAAATCTAACCTGATGAGATACGATTCACGGTGCCCAGGGTCCAATAACGAAAGGCACCAGATGTGCGAAGAAACATGGGGGCGGGGTGCACAGGGAGAGGGGGTGGGACACGCTGGGGGGGAGGGGGGGGGGGGTGCGCAGGGAGAGGGCGGGGCGTCAGCGGGAGCCGACCAGAGAAGGCACAGGTGGCGGATAGTAGACGACAGATAGTAGAGGTCACCAGCAGTGCTGTTTTGAGCGCATCCCACGTATTCGCGAGGTGAGGGAAAGGGCATGTTAAAGGAAGACATGAAGGACGTGAAATGACTAAATCGAACTAGGGATGAAAATGCAGTGTCAGAGATGGAAAAGGAAAGAGACTGCATGAGATTGAAGTCAGAGTAGACACTGCAGAAGAAAATACTGGTGAACTTGAAGACATGGCAACGGAAACTGCCCAAACCAAAACAAAACACTGAGAACAAATGAGCAGAGCTGGAGTGAACTATGACAGCCTCAAGCCGCCTGTCATGCCTATGAGCGGAGTCCGGGGTGGGGGTTAGGGGGAGGCGGGCAAACTTTTTGAGGAAAAATGGGCTAAGAAATTTCCAGATTTGATAGAAATTGTCAACTCACAGATCTAAAAGTTCCACCAACCCCAAAGAAAAGCAACATGGAGCAAATTACGTGGAAGCACAGCCTGCTTAAACTCCTCGAAACCATGGTGATTCAAGAAAGATCTTGAATGCCGCCAGAGCAAAAAGGCACTTGACATATCGGGGGACAAAGTTAACAGTGGCAACAGACTGCTCTTCAGGAACTGTGCGAGCTGACAGCAGAATGCACCTTTAAATTTCATCTGAAAAGGAAAAAAAAATCCATCAACCTATAATCCTATACCCAGTGAAATATTTTTCAAAAATGCAGATGAATAAAGACTTTTTCAGACATACAAAAGCCGAAAGAATCGCAAGAAATGTCAAAAGATTTGCAAGCAGATCGAAAACAATCCTGCACAGAGGTGTCACGGGCACTTGATCAGTCAGCACGTGAGTGAGTGAAAAAGACATTTTGAAAATCTCTGCAAAGGACAGATACTATATATGGAGAACTTCTAAAAAGATACTCATTGAATCCAGAATGTCATAACAAAGAATAAACAGGACAAAGAAAAATTGCAGAATGGTATTTAAACTCATATCTGGTCACATTCAAGATAAACATGAGCCAGCTCTGCTGCCTATGAGAAAGTCACTCCAGTGGGACCCCACGTCAGCTGGACAGCTCCTGGCCTTGTCACCCCTTGCTAGGAGCTGCCAACCTGGCCCTCTGCACCCAGGGCCTCATTTATTCATACCTGCCAAGGCTTGGGCAGTTTTGGTGCCAGTCCCTTCCATTCTGTCTTCCTGCCCTTCCGAGGCCGGCTGTGTAGGGGAGGGGCTGGTGTGGGGATGGGACACAGGAAGGCGGTGCCCCTCCGCGAAGGCCAGTCCATAGGACCCTAGCCTAGCAGCCCCAGGCCACGAGCCAGCAGGCCCCAACCATGGCCACAGGGCCCACCCCTCCTGGCGTGCTCTGGCCGTGCGGCCCAAGCAGGATGGCACCTGTCTTGGCGCTCACCACGCTGTCTCTCCAGACACTGCTGCAGTAGGTGACCACAGGGTCCCCACCGTCCACTCCCTCATGGCCCACTAGGATGGGGACACAAGGTGACGTGCTCGTGTCCGTGCCTGTGATCTTGAAGCTTCTTCTGGCCATAGGAATGTCCCTAAGGGACCCCCATCACAAAAAAGGGTCCCATGAGGAGCAGCTCGTACCCCTCACCCCCGGCTGGGCCCCCGCCTGACACTGCAGCTCCAGATTTGAAGGCTCTGCATTTCCACACCACACCTGCCACTTTCCATCGCCATTTGCTTGCAGTTTGAGGAGAATGGAAAGGTCTAGCCGTATCTTCTGATTTCTACGATGTGTATTTCCTTTTTTCTTATGTGAAAATGTATATACAATTTACCATCTCTTCCATTTTTAAGTGTGTCGTTTAGTAATATGAAATAAACTCGCACTGTTATGTACTTATCACCATCCATCCCCAGAGCTTCTGTCATCCTGCAAGTCTGACCTTCTGCCCCACCCCCCACCCCCCAGGCTCCCGGCACCACGGCCTGCTTCCTGTCCCTGCAGACCTGACTCCCGCAGGGCCCGCATGTCAGACAGTCACAGTATTTGCTCGTCGACAGCATTTGCTCTTCCGTGTCTGGCTTGTTTCACTCGGCATAATGTCTTCAAGGTCCATCCATCATAGGTGTCAGAATTCATTCCTTTCTAAGGCCGAGTGACGGCCCACTGTGTGGCTGGACCAGTTAACTCATCCATAATCCATCGTGGACACTTGGTTGCGTCCACGTCTTAGCTGTGGTGAGTGATGCCGCTGTGAACAGGCCACAGATGTCTCGAGACTCTTTCAGACCCTTGAGGCACATGCCTGGATGTGGACTTGCTGGTCACAAGGAGTCACACACAAGGCACAGGGGCCCAGCTGGTTCAAGTTTTTATGTCTCAGACCGGATGTCTCT
>NW_011889101.1:586785-588091 GCF_000151845.1 Pteropus vampyrus | reverse complement strand
ATGCCTGGATGTGGACTTGCTGGTCACAAGGAGTCACACACAAGGCACAGGGGCCCAGCTGGTTCAAGTTTTTATGTCTCAGACCGGATGTCTCTTACCTCTAAAGCGTCCTTTATAACGTTTGGTGTTTGTGGTTTGCAGAAAAGCTGCATATGTTGTCACTGCTGTGATGTGATTCACAGCCTGTCAAAACTGAGATAAGGGACTGCTCTGAAGCCTGCGGCTGCTCTGGATGTGCCCCCAGGCCTGGACTGTCACCCACCCCAGGGGTGCATGGAGTTGGGGGGCACCCTGGCCGCCCCTGCTGGGGCACTAGATGAGGCCTGGCGTCCATCTGTTACTTGCTGGGCGGCCACCAGGTGGCGCCCAGAGCACATCTGGCTCTGCTCAGGGGGCCCTCAGCCCAGCCCTGCCGCCCTCCCGCTGTCCCAGCTGCGGTGACCTTGGCCAGCTCTGGGCGCTGCTGGATCCTTCTGGGCGGTTAGATGGCCATGTAGCCTGGGTGGCCTCCTCGGGGGGCATGGGGCAAGGTGAAGCCAGTAGAGACAGGAAGTCAAGGCACACCCCTCCAGCACGTCCTGCTAGAGCTAGGGGAGGGACCTCCTCCGGCGGAGGTAGCCCTGCGGCCGGAAGGATGGGGGCTCCCCACGAACAGAACAAGCCACAAGGTTGAAAAGCCATTTTTATTGAAGAATTTGGAGGGAAAGTCTCATATCATAATAGTAAAAATACTAAGTTGAATGTAAAAAACGCACGGGGCAGCGCAGTGTCGGGCGGGAGGCGTGGGGTGCGGGGCAGCGGGCGGGGCGCGGGTGAAGGTAAGTGCCAGCGGAGCCTCGTGCGAGTCCCACCGGGGAGGAGGGACCTTCCTCTCCGAGCTCCGACCCCAGGTGCACGGGTCAGTGAGGGACAGCGACAGAGCCCAACTGTTCCTGTCCCCAGGGCCGAACCCGACCCAGCCCACCCCAGGCCCCACCTTGGGCCACTGTCCTTGGGCCTTAGCGCGGTGGCTGCCGCATGTCCACACCCGAGAGACAGGAAGCCAGGCCAGCACACAACCGGGCTGCTGCTGGTGCCTCTGGGCTGGGCGGAGAGGTGGCGCCCGGGGACAGCTGGCGGGGTGGGGGGCGGTGCTGAGGGGCCCCAGGCAGGGCGCACTCGGATCCCCACTGCACGTGGCTGGAGAAGCCGTCCGCGCTTCCTCTGTGAATCTCGCTGTTCTGACGGCCGAGACCACGGCTGGGGAACTGGATGAAATAAATTAAGAAAACGGCAGAACGGCCGTCCCCGACGCCGCCCGAGGACG
>NW_011889101.1:579922-586508 GCF_000151845.1 Pteropus vampyrus | reverse complement strand
GGGAAGTGGGGCCTCCGCTCGCTGTCCACGCACTCCATGTTGTCGTCTGCGGGGGGAGGTGCGGCTCAGACCCTGGACTAGGCCCCGGGGACCACGGCAGGGCCCCGAAAGCTCGCCTCCCAGACGCCACACCTGGACTCGGTGCCCCCAACCCTTCGCTGTTGGGGACGGGGACAGCGGCCCTCCCGCCCCAATCGCCACCCTCCAGAGACCTTCCCACCACAGGCCTCCCTGAGGACAGCCTGAGCTCTCCCGTAGCGGGGTGCTGGGAGGTGGCCCCACCTTGGTCCGGTGGCGTGATGGTGATCATCTGCGCCGTGAACTCCTCGTCGAAGTACCTGGTGTCCGTCTCTGACGTGACCTGGGGCTTGAAGGGCGGACTGAGCTGTGGAGGAAACGGGAGTTTCCAGGCAGCTCTGCGCCCGCCGCGCCCGGCCCGGACAGCCGCACCAGGGCCGAGCCCCCTGGGAAGCGCCCTGGTGCCCCCTGCACTGTCTCCAGGCTGCTCTGGCCTGCGTCCACCCACAGCTCCAGGGAGGAGACTGGGTGTGCAGGACCCCCTGCCCCTAGGAAGGCGAGGACGAGCCTTTTCCAGTGGCCTTCTTCGACCCTGGGGTAGGGGGCAGCTCCCCGCCCATTGGGTGCTGTTCACACCTCTTCCTGGTGAACTCACTCAGCCCTGCTGCGCCTGGCTTCCACTTCGATAATCCATGACAGGGTAGTCACACCCCCACGCTCCCTCGACCCTCCTGGGCTGGCAAGGGGCATTCCCGTGCAGTGGGCCCATGGCCCAGTGAGCCGCAGCCAATGCCAGCCAAGTGGAGGGCAGGGCTCAGGAACCCGCCACAGCCCTGGGGGGGTGAGGAGCAGCCAGCCAGGGCCTGCGTCCAGGGCCCACCTGTGCCGGTCCTGCCATGACGTGCCCCTCAAACCACACGGGGTCCTGGGGCCTCCCTGCCCATCTTCCCACCCAGGGGACAGGGACGGGCCAGGCCTCTATCCACATCAGCTCCGGGGCCTTGCCCCTCAACTGCCACCAGGGGCCCATCCAGCCCCATCCACAGCTCACAGACAAGGTGGCCCAGCTGAGCCTGGCTGCCGAGAGGACGCACTGTGACCCAGGATGTGGGGTGACCATAAGGGGATGTGCGCACGGGAAGGTGCTGCAGGCAAGCACCCCGAAAACTCCAGGTCGTGGCCTGAGGCTGAGGCTGCCCCTCGTAAGCTAGCGGGGTCCTTGCTCAAGGCTGGGTGGAAACTGAGCCACTGGAGCGGAGGGCCAGGCAGCAGCAGGCCTGGGGGCCAGAACGTGGGCTGGAGGTGCCCCGTCGTGCAGGACAGGAGGCCTGCCAGCCGTGTGTGGCTTGCAGGCGAGGAGCGGGCTGGTAGCCAGGAGGAGGCGTGCTCGGTGACGGGGCACCCAGCACACCCAGGCACAGCCTCCAGAGCCTGTCGGGCCACCCCACCCGCCTGGGCCAGGGCCTGGGGCTCCCAGGGCCCCCAGAGGGAGAAGGGCAGCGGGGTATGTGTGGGAAGCAGCTGCTCGCTCCTGGGGGGCGGCAGCCCTCACGCGCAGATAAGCAGGTGTGAGCCGTTCCCGCAGCCACACAGCGGACTGAGGTCAGCCGTCGGGAGGACCAGGGAGGGCCGGGGCCTGGGGCCCAGACCCGAGGGAGCATGACGCGGGAGTCCACGTGCTCACAGCTCCCTGGGGGGGGGAGGGACGAAGGAGGAGCCTGTGGCGTTCGGGGACACGCAGCCTGAGCCTGGGGAGCAGCGGGACAAGACCGGGAGGCGCCACCTTCTTCTCGTACACGTCCTGCCACACGATGCCGGCGAAGAAGCGGTGCTGCATGATCTCCTTGGCGTCCTCGGGGCCGCCTCCCAGCCTGCAGAGGACACAGGGGCCGCGGTGTGGGCGCCGCCCGCCCGCCCAGGGCTCGGACCGGTCACCAGGTCCAGGCTGCTGGGCGGCTCCAGACACTGAGTCTGGGGGTGGTGGGGACGGCACAGTGGGGATGTGTCCAGGGTGGGGACGGTGCATTGGGGACGTGTGTCCCAGGGTGGGGACAGCACAGTGGAGACGTGTCCTGGGTGAGGACAGCGCATTGGGGACATGTGTCCCAGGGTGGTGGGCAGGCACAATGGGATGTGTGTCCTGGGTGGGGACAGTGCAGCAGGAACATGTCCCGGATGACAGGGCGATCGCACAAGGACGTGTGTCCCTGGGTGGGGGACACACAGCTCTGGCTGAGCTGCAGCAGGCACAGAGCACCAGGTGGGGAGAGATTGCCGCACGTGTGGGGGCCGCAGGGTGGGCTCGAGGGGCCCGGTCCGCGCTCACCTCTGCTTCGGGTCCTTCTTGAGCAGCCCCGAGAGCAGGGCCCTGGCCTCGGGGCCGAGCGAGCGCGGGAAGCGGATCTCCCCCACGAGGATGAGCTCGAAGAGCTTCTCGTGGTCCTGGCTGTAGAAGGGCAGGCGGCCGCACAGCATCTCGTACATGACCACGCCCAGCCCCCACCAGTCCACCGCCCGGCCGTAGTCATTGTCCTCCAGCACCTGGGGACCAGGCACGTGTCACAGGCTGCCGGGCACGAGGGTGGGGGGCTCAGGGGCACGCGGCGGGCGCACCTCGGGGGCTAGGTACTCGGGGGTCCCGCAGAAGGTCTTCATGGTGGCGCCGTCTTTGATGCCCTCCTTGCACAGCCCGAAGTCGGTGATCTTGATGTGCCCGTCCTTGTCCAGCATGAGGTTCTCCAGCTGCGGGCAGGCGGCCTGCAGTCAGCCCGGCCCCTGGCCCCTGGCCCCCGGCCCCAGAGCCGCCCCCCGGCCGCGCAGCCCCCCACCCACCTTGAGGTCACGGTAGACCACGTTCTTCTCCGAGTGCAGGTAGTCCAGGGCCGACACGATCTCGGCGCCGTAGAAGCGGGCCCGGTCCTCGGGGAACACCCGCTCCCGCGACAGATGGAAGAACAGCTGCGGGACGAGGAGCCTGAGCCGCAGCCACCGAGTGGCTGCACTGCCCCTGCGTGGCGGAGGGACCCCAAGGCGGGAGGGCCAGCCCCGGGCACGCAGCCCTACCTCGCCGCCATTGGCGTACTCCATGACGAAGCAGAGGCGGTCGTGGGTCTGGAAGGAGTACTTCAAGGCCTGCGGGGAACACAGGGCTGGGATCACGGCCCCTCCAGCTGGGCACGGATGCCACTGGACATGACACTGCCCCACAGGCCGGGCTCCGAGGGTGAGCAATGCGGGGTCTGCGGCCCGTCTTGGGGGGGGCGAGCATCTCAGAAGCTGGCCAGCAGAGGGCGCCCTCCAGGCAGGGCCGCCGAGCCTCCTCCCCACAGGCAGCCTCGCTCCGAAAGGACCGACTCTTACCCGCAAGTGCTGCGGCAGACGGAGGGGACGGGGCCTGGGGGGCCCAGGCGGGGGCCCAGGCGGGGGCTGGGCGCGAGCATGCGGTTGGTTGGGTGTGGCCCAGCCACCAGGACCTGAATCCTGGTGACTCCTAGGGAAGTGGGGCCCATCCACCCAGCTCGCCACGCTCTCCAGGAGCAGGCCTTGCCTGGCAAAGCACCTTCTAGCTAATTCCTTGCTATTCCCAGAAGCTAAAGTTTTCTAGACACTCCTCCTGAGTTGAGTCCCCCAGAAAGAGACCCTGTCCCCACCCCAGGTGGAGCCCCACGGGAAAAGCGGGAGGCATGAGCAGTTTGGGGCCGAGGGCTCGAGCAGAGCACAGGGCAGCCCCAGGTCACCTGCCCCCTTCGGCACAGCCCACGGGCTCTGCAGCAGGCACCCCCACACCGAGCCCCGGAGGCCCAGCCAAAAGTGCCCCGTCTCCTTCCTAGCATGGGCGGCTGAGTGACAGGCAGCCGGGCCACTCACCGTCAGGAAGGGGTGCCGGGAGTTCTGCAGGACACGGTTCTCCGTGAGCGTGTGCGCCACCTCGTCCTGGAAGACAGGCCCGGTGAGCGCCGCCCCGGCCTCGGCCCCCACCCAGCCCCTACCCGGCACCCACCTTGGCCACGATGACCTCCTTCTTGAGGATCTTCATGGCGTAGTAGCGGCCCGTGGCCTTCTCCTTCACCAGGATCACCTTCCCGAAGGTGCCTTTGCCCAGCAGCTTCAGGTACTCGAACTCATTCATGGTCTGTGGGGCAGCGGCACGGTCAGGGCAGCAGGCACCGGGCCCGGTGGGGTCATGGGGGATCTGTAGCTCGCAGGACAACGTGGGGCTATGCACCCTAACTCGGAGCACTGGGGTTTGGGGGAATGGTGGGGGTGACAACGCCCAGCTTTCTGGGACCTTGGCGTCCCCACCTCAGTTGTGACACAGGGCTTCTGACGGTCAGACCGTGCTGTCCACAGGGAGGGAGCCACGAGGGAGCCGGTGGGCTAGGGTCCCCGAGCACCGAGGCTCTCCCGGGGCCAGCGCCCGCGGGCCCTGTGATCGCCAGGCCCTGCATAAGTGCGGGGTGGGCCTCACCACGCGGTGCTTGGGCTTGGCCACTGACACCTCCATCTCCTCAGCCCCTGAGTTGTCACTGGGCGAGCCCGATCGGAAGTCCATCATCTCCTCCTCCTGCCTCTTGAGCCCGTCGGCCACGGTCTGGATGGCCGTTGTCCACTCCTCCCTGCAGGGCACTCAGGTGAGGCCCTGCCATGGCCTGGGGCACCCGCGACCCCCAGTCCCAGAGGCAGCCCCGAGGAGGCCCCCCACCCACGGACTGGGCCGACCACAGCCACTCGGGTGGCCGGACGCTGGGGAGCGAGGGTGCCCCGAGCAGAGGGGCCCAGCCTCCCCACCACCTACCGCTCCTCAGGCGTCTCCACGTGGAAGGTGCGCTCGATGACCGTGGTCCACTGCAGGCAGCGGATGATGAAGGTGTTGGGCCGAGGCCGCTCCGTCTTCATCAGCTGGCATTCTGGGGGTGGGCCGGCAGGTGAGCGCCAGGGGCACACGCCCCAACTCCACCCACCAACACTGGAAAGCCCCACTATCTGCCCTCCATGCTCCTCGGCCTCCCTCCTTGTGAAGTGGGCTGGGACACTGTGCTGCCTCTCCCCCAGCCCTGCCGCCGGCCTCTGCGGCCCGACTGCGTGCCAGGCCATGCACACACCTGGGGCACGCACGCACCTGGATCACGCACACACCTGGTTCACGCACACACCTGGTTCACACAACCTGGGGCACGCACGCACCTGGATCACGCACACACCTGGGGCACGCACACACCTGGTTCACACAACCTGGGGCACGCACACACCTGGGGCACGCACACACCTGGGGCACGCACACACCTGGGGCACGCACCCACCTGGATCACGCACACACCTGGATCACGCACCCACCTGGTTCACACAACCTGGGGCACGCACACCTGGGGCATGCACGTACCTGGATCACACACACCTGAATCGCGCAACCTGGGGCATGCACACACCTGGATCACACACACCTGGGGCACGCACACCTGGAGATGTGCACACCTAGATCACGCACAGCTGGAACATACACACCTGAGGCACACACACACACCTGGGGCACGCGCACACCTGCTACCGAGGGACTGTGGGGATGCGCCAGGCCCCGAGGGTGTCAATGACAGTGGGGGCCGCGGAGGGGTCCTGGGCTGGTCTGGCCCAGCCCGAGGCGGGAGGGGCTGTGGGGCCAGTGCCGGGGCTTCTCGCATTCCAGAGTCTGGGCCCTGGCAATGAGAGAGCCCCCGCCAGGCTCTGCCAAGCACCAGGGAGCGGAATGCCAGGCCTGGGGCCCAGAGGGGCCTTGGGGCCGGGGCGTGGGAGGGTGGCCCGTGTCAGCGCAGGGCTGGCGGGCCGGCCTCCTCGGCCCCTGTGCACCACTTCCCTCGCTGTCCAAGACCACCAGGTATTCCTGCAACCCAAGCGCCAGACCCCCCCCTCAGGGCCTGGCTTACGTCCCATCCTGCCCCTCGGAATCCGTCCCCGAGGAAATTCCCCCGGTCGCAGCGGCCCCACACGCCACCTCCCTGTCCAGCACAGCTCTGGCCCCTGATTAGGGCCCCCGTGGCCCCCACCCTGGTTTCAAGCCCCTCCCCAACACTGTTTAGCCTCCTGGCTGGTGCCCACCTCCCGTGTGCCTCTGGAGAAGCCCCTCTATGCGCTCAGTTCTCTCCCACTTACTGGGGAGAACTCCCAAGGGGTCTCGCCCCCAGTAAGTGGCCCCCACCCTGGCCGAGCTTCCTTCTGGAGCCCTGAGACCCCAGCACAGCCACGGCCTCCCACCCTGCCACGAGGGCGCCGGGAAGGGGTCTGGCTCCTCCATCTCCCCTCGCTCGGGCCTCTGCTCTGCCCACTGAGGCACGAGGAGCTGGGGGGGGATCAGAGCTCACAGGAGGCACGAGGAGCTGGGGGGGATCAGAGCTCACAGGAACCACCGCAGGAAGGCCCCAGCCTGGAGCCTTGTACGGCCGCCGCTCTGCTCCCCCTGCCTCCAGCAGCCCTCAAGGCTTCGCTGGCCATGCCCCCCATCCTGCAGCCTGGGCAGGACAGCCAAGGGGCCAGGACGGCCCTGCTTCCGCATACCTGCAGGCAGGGGACCCAGGGT
>NW_011889101.1:574170-579872 GCF_000151845.1 Pteropus vampyrus | reverse complement strand
CCCTGCCACGAGGGCGCCGGGAAGGGGTCTGGCTCCTCCATCTCCCCTCGCTCGGGCCTCTGCTCTGCCCACTACTTCGCTGAGGCACGAGGCGCTGGGCGGGGATCAGAGCTCACAGGAACCACCGCAGGAAGGCCCCAGCCTGGAGCCTTGTGTGGCCGCCGCTCTGCTCCCCCTGCCTCCAGCAGGCTACGCTGGCCATGCCCCCCATCCTGCAGCCTGGGCAGGACAGCCAAGGGGCCAGGACGGCCCTGCTTCCGCATACCTGCAGGCAGGGGACCCAGGGTCCTTCCCCATCAGCCTGGAGATGGCCCACCTGTGCTACATCCTGAGCCCCTAGACCAGAACCTGGGGTCTGGCAAGCTGGGGAGCCCGAAGGCAGACAAGGCAGAGCTGGCCAAAGGATGGAGATGGATGAAGAAAGAACCTAGGGTGGAGCCTGGGGCCCCCATGGCAAGCACTGCACCCACACCCAGGCTGCAGCCGGAGACAGGCCTCGGGCTCAATTAACGAGCCCATCACTCACCTGCCCGCGGGACCAGGGACCGAGCTAGAAGGCCCACCTAGCTCAGCCTCCCACCCGCCAGCCCCACCACAGGTACGGAAAGAGGCCTCAGCAGCACAGTTGGAGAGCGCCAGTCTACCCAGCTGTTAGGACGCCTCAGGCCCGCTGTGCCCCCTCGCCTATCCGTCATGTGGGGCGCCACCCCTACCCCCAGCCCAGCTGAGGGCAGAAGCAAACACCACTCTGGGGGGCCATGGCCTCTGAGAACCTTCAGTGGGACGGCCGCAGACTTCCTAGGGTTGATGAAGGTTCTGGAAGCTTCCGGAAGTATGAACTCTTGTCCTACCCCCCCAACCGGGGCCGTGCAGAGACAGGCCCTGGGGGTCTCCATCTGGCCCTCCTGGGGGCCCTGGCCTGTTGGCTGCCCCAGGCTGGGCTCTGTCACCACTCAGCCATGCCCCCCAGCCTGCAGAGCAACAGCACCCCAGAACATCTCCAGGGCTGCCAGCCTTGGGGCTCGCCCATGGACCCCACTGGCCAGAGCTGGCTGCTACCCTGTCACCGGGGTTACTCGGAGCCAGCGCTGCCCAGCCTCGTCCCTGGCAGCTGCCGACCCCAGACACAGGCCCGGGGGCCCTCAGCATGGAGGCTGCCGGGCACAAGGGCGCCGGCCGCCCCGCCCCCGCCTGGCGCCCCGCCTCCCACTCACGTGCCACGGAGAAGTTGTTGAGGGGTGACTCGCCGTGCTCCACGTCCTGCGGCCGCTCCTTGTAGCCGATGAAGGTGCCGTCGTTCTTGAGGAGGAAGTACCGGGGCCGCCAGGTCTTGATGTACTCCCCTAGGACACGCGGCCGTGAGGGCTGCGGCCGCCGGACCCACGCTCCCCAGCCCCGAGGCTGGCGCCGGGCCAGACGCACCCAGGACGCCCAGGTGTGCGAGCACCGGCCAGCTCCCGGCTCCCGCTGGGGCGGGCAGGGCCCCTGGGCACCGCCCATCTCCACGCAGAGCCCGTGCCACCCGTGTCGGAAAGGGGCCGCGTGGGCGCCTGGACACGGGCCAGGACCCGACGCGGAGAGCCCTCCTGGAGGAGGTGGCGCCAAGCCGGCATGTCCCCAGCAGGCGCCAGCCACAGCTCAAGCACCAGCTACGGCCGCCTGCCGGGAGCTCCAGGGCCCTCGCCACGCACACGGGGTCTGGCCAGATGACGGCCACAACAGTCACTGTGGTGACAATGGCTCAAGGGCAGCTCACCACGGCTGAGCCCTGGCCAAGAGGATGGAGGCTGATGGGACTCATGGGTCCCCCGCCCGCAGCACATCCCTGGGCTGGGCACTCCGGACAGAGCCCCCGTCGCCCGTGTGACAACAGCACGGTTGTGGGCACGGCAGTGAAGCCGGACTCGGGGGAGGCCAGGTGGTCCTCGGCCCTGGAGCCCTGCGTCCCAGCCACGGGTCCGCCAGGTACACGGCGAAGTTCCCCCCAAGTTCTGCGACATCAGCCCTAAGTAGGCGTTCGCACGGGACCCGAGCAGATGTCCTCTGTGAAATTCGAGCGGCTGCCATTTTTCATGCTGACACCCAGAAAAACGTCTCATTTACATTCTGCCGAGCAAGGACTTCGAGCTGCACCGGCGAATTTACGATTTGGTGGTGGGCTTCTCAGAGGAGGGCTGGGCAGCGGGCGGGAAGGCCTGGGGACCCTGGCTCCGGGCGGGAGCAAAGGTCCCATCCTAGACCACCCGCCACCCACTCTACTCCGCTCCCAGCCAGTGCCAGGCCCTTCCCACAGTGCCCCTCTGGGTGTGGTCCCCGAGGCCCTGCCCTCACACCCCAGGACACTGAGCGGTGGCGGAGACGGGGGCTCCGGCCACCGCCAGCACCCTTCCCTAGGGAGTCCACCCCTGGACCATGTTCAGGCTCCAGGTAGGGGGTCACCACACAGCCCAGACGCCACACACCCAGGGAGGGCCGAGCAGCAGCCAGTCACCTGCTCCCGCCCCGACAGTACTCAGCAGGGCCTCCGTCCAGTTCTGCGCCCGAGGCCGGGGACAGGCACCTGGGCAAGCTGTGATCCTGCCACCTCCGACAGACACTGGCTCCTGCCCTGGCCGGGAGCGGTCCCACCGGCCTCCCAGGTCCCCCTCCCCTGCTGCTGCAGCGGGTGGTCGTGAGCAGAGCGGGCTCCGGGGCGGGGGCCTCCCCACCCGTGCCGGGCCGGCCGCCCGCCGCTCGCGTCTGGAGCTGTCGGCCCCTGATGGAGTGCCTCCCATCCCGCCAGCTGCCGCTCCCCGGGACGCTAACCAACGGCAGCGGGATGAGCGCCTCACCCGTGCAGCCCCGAAAATCCATCCTGATGCGCCAGCTGCCACCGGCCCCAGCGCCCGCCCCACGCGTGCCGATGGCACGTGCTGGCTCGGAGTCCGGCTCGGCCCCGCGTGTGGCAGGACCTGTACCGGGCCTGGGCCTCGGTCTCCCCACGGGGATCAGGCGATCGGTCCACGGTGTCCGGGGCCCCCTGGAACGGGGCTGCCAGAGCTGCTGGGCCACGTGACCCCGTACTTGCCACCTCCCAGCTTTCACCCCACAAGCCCACCCCAGGGCTGGGAGGGTTCTGGAACCCAGAACTGGGGGTCCCAAGGAAGCGACACTCACCAGGAAGAGGCTGAGGCCCAGGAGGGCCTGGCGGGGCCCTCTGCCAGCCACCGGGCCCTGGGCACTCTGTGCTGCCCCCACCCACAGCCCACAGGGCTGAGCCCAGGAGCCAGGTGACACCCAGGTCGGACTGCGGGCGGGGGACAGCAACCTGGCAGACCCCTGCAGGAGCGACCCCGGGGCCTGGGAGGCCCGAGCCGAGGCTCTGGGACACACAGACCCCTTTCTTCAGTCTCCCGGACGCTCCCGCCAGCCAGGCGGTCCCCCAGGGGCCTCCAGCAGAGCCAGCTGCAGCCTGGGCCGTGGCCTGCATCTGAATGAGCTCAGCCCAGACAGAGAGGGGCCGGGGGCCCCACTCACTCCCAGGGCTGGAGGTGACACAGGACCGGGCCAGTGGAGGAGGAGACCACCCTTGTGCCTGGCTACCACTGTCTCCTTGGCCACAGGGTACCTGTGGGCTGCCACCGATCCCGGGGTCCTGGGGGACATAGTGGGGGTGGGACAGGCGGACCCATGTCAGCAGTGCTGGCAGCGAAAGGCACGGAACCTTCACACCAGGCAAAGACGTGGCAGGTGACAAACGGGACCCAATCTACGCTCAGGACACTGCTCCCCCAGGGCCAGACACCCACCCACAGCCAGGGAGATTTCCGGTGGGCAGAGAGCCCCGGCTGACATGGCCCAGGGCGTCCCCACCCCGGCCAGTCACGCCCAACGCCCAGCCCAGACGCTGGAAGGGCCCCCACCCCACCCTGTGCCAACACCTCAGACCAGGGCCCCGCAGCCTGCCCGGGGCCTCGGCACAGCTCTGGGGTTCCCCCACGGCTGAGGGGTCCCAGGTCACTGCTGGCTCGGCTCCCCAGCCAGAAGGGCGGGAGACAGCCCTGGGGGTCGAGCTGGGCAGGCACACGGAGCTGCAGGGCTCGGGTGCCCACCCTCCCGGGGGACCACTGGCGGACAGGAAGGACGGCAGGCAACTCGGGGTCTTGGGGTCCTCTCAGAAGCCCGGCCCCCGGCTGCAGTGGGGCAGGGCCCGCACCGCCCAGCCACCAGAGAAGGGACCGTGCCGCCCCCGAACTTAGCGCCGGGCCACCCGCCGCAGCCAGGGCTCCAGGTGCCAGGAGGCAGGCCCTGTGGGACGGGGCGCACGGGCCGAGCAGGCGCCCGTGTCCAGCCCAGGCTTCCCCACCTCCTCTTGCCCCTCGCGGCCCCCATGTGCCCTCCCCCACCCACCCCGCCCGCTGTCCTGGTCGTCTTGGGAGCCGACTCAAGATGGGGCCGCAGGGAGGGGACTCCTCTGTGACAGACCTGACCTGCCACAGCCACGTCACCCAACACGCCACACTGAGGACAAGCCGGGCAGGGCACAGGCCAAGGACGGCCCTCACCACACCTCCCAGCCACGCGTCCCAGGCCACGCCGTGGGCCAGGCACCCAGGCAGCGGACCTGGGCCGGGCCCGTGTGCCGTGGGCGGCCTTGGGGGCAGCGCACTGCGCACGGCTCCCCGGCCCCGTCCTCCCATGCCGCCAGGCACCTCAGCCCCCCCAGCGCCTGGCACAAGGCACCTGGCCCACAGCCGCCCGGCCACCACACCCCAAGCTCCGTGAACGTCCTCGCCGAGTCCCCAGTTTTCGGGGAAACTGCTGGATAAACACTTTGCCGCGGCAGCGGCAGGCGGCTGGCAGGGTGCCAGGCGGCACCGAGCTGTTCTCGCCACAGCGAAGCGAGCCCCAGCAGGCCCGGGGAGCACCGCCAGCTGACAGCGGCGGCGACGGCTCGGTCCCCCGCCGCCCACACATCCATCGCACCGACAGCTGCCGGGCCCCCAGCACCTTCCCAGCGCGGAGAGCAAACGGCCCGGCTGACGGCGGCCATTCATCGCGGCCCGCCATGCGGAGCGGGCAGAGGGCACGGGCCACCCCAAGGGGCCCCGCCCGTCAGGCCTCCCCCTGTGCCCGGGCCTGGCCCCAAGTCCCTGTCCTGCCAGCAAAGGCCCTGGAGCCAGGGTGGGGGTAGGGAGGGCCGCACCCCCTCTCAGGCGCAGCCCCAAGTCTGTCGGCGAGACCTCGGGGGCTGAGTCTTTCCTAGGGTGGCACTCGTGGAATCCTCACTAGGGCACAGCAGGAATGGCCAGTCTGGACACCAGGAGAAGCAGAAGGCCCACCAGGGATCCCTCTGCCCACAGCTCGGTGGAGAAACTGAGGCCCGAGTGAGGGGACTCTCAAGGTCACAGAGGCGGGTGGTGACCAGAGTCCCGGGTCCTGCTGCCAGGCTGGGCCAGCTCCTTGACACTTCACAGGGCTTTGGTTCTGCCGTCAAGCAGGCCAGGCCCCAAGGTCACGGCCAACGCATGTCGACTCAGGAAGCACGCGGATGTGCGGGGGGGGGAGGGGCGGCCCAGGGCCACTGCTGTGCCCCCAGCCACTGAAGCTCAGCACAACGGGCTGGGTGGGGGCGGCTCTCTGCCCCCTGCTGCCCGGACAGCACCTGGTTCTGAGCCTCAGCAAGCCCCTTCCGCCCCCAGCTGCCGCTACCTGTGGACACC
>NW_011889101.1:570041-574115 GCF_000151845.1 Pteropus vampyrus | reverse complement strand
TGGAAGGGCCCCCACCCCACCCTGTGCCAACACCTCAGACCAGGGCCCCGCAGCCTGCCCGGGGCCTCGGCACAGCTCTGGGGTTCCTCCACGGCTGAGGGGTCCCAGGTCACTGCTGGCTCGGCTCCCCAGCCAGAAGGGCGGGAGACAGCCCTGGGGGTCGAGCTGGGCGGGCACACGGAGCTGCAGGGCTCGGGTGCCCACCCTCCCGGGGGACCACTGGCGGGCAGGAAGGACGGCAGGCAACTCGGGGTCTTGGGGTCCTCTCAGAAGCCCGGCCCCCAGCTGCAGTGGGGCAGGGCCCGCACCGCCCAGCCACCAGAGAAGGGAGCGTGCCGCCCCCGAACTTAGCGCCGGGCCACCCGCCGCAGCCGGGGCTCCAGGTGCCAGGAGGCGGGCCCTGTGGGACGGGGCGCACGGGCCGAGCAGGCGCCCGTGTCCAGCCCAGGCTTCCCCACCTCCTCTTGCCCCTCGGGGCCCCCATGTGCCCTCCCCCACCCACCCCGCCCACTGTCCTGGTCGTCTTGGGAGCCGACTCAAGATGGGGCCGCAGGGAGGGGACTCCTCTGTGACAGCCCTGACCTGCCACAGCCACGTCACCCAACAGGCCACACTGAGGACAAGCCGGGCAGGGCACAGGCCAAGGACGGCCCTCACCACACCTCCCAGCCACGCGTCCCAGGCCACGCCGTGGGCCAGGCACCCAGGCAGCGGACCTGGGCCGGGCCCGTGTGCCGTGGGCGGCCTTGGGGGCAGCGCACTGCGCACGGCTCCCCGGCCCCGTCCTCCCATGCCGCCAGGCGCCTCAGCCCCCCCAGCGCCTGGCACAAGGCACCTGGCCCACAGCCGCCCGGCCACCACACCCCAAGCTCCGTGAACGTCCTCGCCGAGTCCCCAGTTTTCGGGGAAACTGCTGGATAAACACTTTGCCGCGGCAGCGGCAGGCGGCTGGCAGGGTGCCAGGCGGCACCGAGCTGTTCTCGCCACAGCGAAGCGAGCCCCAGCAGGCCCGGGGAGCACCGCCAGCTGACAGCGGCGGCGACGGCTCGGTCCCCCGCCGCCCACACATCCATCGCACCGACAGCTGCCGGGCCCCCAGCACCTTCCCAGCGCGGAGAGCAAACGGCCCGGCTGACGGCGGCCATTCATCGCGGCCCGCCATGCGGAGCGGGCAGAGGGCACGGGCCACCCCAAGGGGCCCCGCCCGTCAGGCCTCCCCCTGTGCCCGGGCCTGGCCCCAAGTCCCTGTCCTGCCAGCAAAGGCCCTGGAGCCAGGGTGGGGGTAGGGAGGGCCGCACCCCCTCTCAGGCGCAGCCCCAAGTCTGTCGGCGAGACCTCGGGGGCTGAGTCTTTCCTAGGGTGGCACTCGTGGAATCCTCACTAGGGCACAGCAGGAATGGCCAGTCTGGACACCAGGAGAAGCAGAAGGCCCACCAGGGATCCCTCTGCCCACAGCTCGGTGGAGAAACTGAGGCCCGAGTGAGGGGACTCTCAAGGTCACAGAGGCGGGTGGTGACCAGAGTCCCGGGTCCTGCTGCCAGGCTGGGCCAGCTCCTTGACACTTCACAGGGCTTTGGTTCTGCCGTCAAGCAGGCCAGGCCCCAAGGTCACGGCCAACGCATGTCGACTCAGGAAGCACGCGGATGTGCGGGGGGGGAGGGGCGGCCCAGGGCCACTGCTGTGCCCCCAGCCACTGAAGCTCAGCACAACGGGCTGGGTGGGGGCGGCTCTCTGCCCCCTGCTGCCCGGACAGCACCTGGTTCTGAGCCTCAGCAAGCCCCTTCCGCCCCCAGCTGCCGCTACCTGTGGACACCTCTGCCTGGACGCCCCACCCAGCTGGCCATCTTGCCCCAAACCTGTCTCTTCCTCAGGCACCACACGTCACCCCCACGCAGCCCAGAAAAAGAGGCCGCCCTCCACCTGCCCCCCCAGCCCCCGACCACGCTGGCACTGCGTCCCAGGTGGCCCTTTGGGCTGCCCGCCTGGCTCGGTCCATGCGGCCTCTGCTTTGGTCCAGCAGCCCCCTGGCCGTGCCCACCACCTCATCCCTCTTCCTCCTGCCCTGCCAGCCCAGTGACCCTCACCCACTGCCTGCCTGCACGGGGACCCCTCGCCAGGCCACAGCCCCACTGCCCAGGCGCCACCCGCCCTGCCCCCGCTTGGGGCTATGTGGGAGCCCTCCCCGCAGCCCACGCCACAGCCATACCCCTAGCCAGGCTGGCCTCTGGGCTGCCTGCCCTCCCCACCGACGTGTGCCAGGCCTCTCTGTGGTGCGGCTCGGGGAGCTGGGTCTGGGGTGCAGGGGTGCCCCCGGGCCTTCCAGGCCCCCAAGTTTCCCCATCTGCTAGATCCTTGGGTCATGGGCCCCAGGAAAAGAAGCCCTGACACCCCAGTCCCGATCCAAGCACCCAAGTGGCCCTGCCCAAGGCCACAGGACATGCAGCTTTGGGGACAGCGTTACCCTGGGGACACACCTCTTGCTCCTGTGCCAAGAATGGCCAGAAGGACCCAACAAAACCCAGAAAGGTCCAGGCTTCCGGGCAGAACGAGGAGGCAGGAGAGGGAGCGGACGGGCCGGACGGCCGAGCCCGCCCTGCAGACGCCCCTCCCCTCCCCGGACTCTGGCCACAGGGAGCACCTGTGGCCAGGAGAGTGACAGGGGCCAGTCCCCAGGACTTCCAGCCCCACCCACCCCCTCCCTGAAAACAGCCAGAGGCACCGGAAGCCACGCCCCTGCATCTAAGTGACCCCCAGCCTCTCCCTGACCAGGGCCCTCTCCTGGGGCGGGCATGGGCCTGACCCCTGCAAGTGGGTGGGGGGCGGGGTGTGAGGACTCGGGGCCCTCCAGGGCAGGCCCCCACCTTGCAGCCCTGTTTTTCATTTATTTCTGCCCTCACTCAGAGCCGTACCGGGGCAGGAAGTCCTCTCTCGGCCCCTCTGCTTCTGTGACGTGGTGGCGGGCTGTGTCCTCCCAGCTCCCAGCCCTGCCATCTTGCAACCCTGGCCTCGCCCTCCCTGCCCCCACCTAGCTCACTGCAGCCCCTTCCAAACTCAGGCCGCCCACGTGCATTCTGCCGGTGTGCTGTCCCCACGGCCCGGCCCCCTCACCAGCCCGAGGGCCCCCCGCGAGGCCTGCCCCGTGCACGCCTCCCGCCCTGAAAACCCCCACCACTGACAGGTCAGCTGAGGCCTCTGGGCAGGCGTCCAGGACCACCGGGGAGACCAGTGAGGGGCCCACCTGGGCACCCTACCCAAAGCCTCCAAGGTTGGCGGCAGCACCACAGAAGCCCCCACAGCCGCCCCGACGGTCCCAAACAGCAGGCCTGTTGCTTCTTAACAAGCTGCCTGAGGCCAGGAGAGCAAGCGCTGAGGGGTGAGTGGGGGACACACAGCTCCCAGAAGCTGGCCGGGTCCCGCCCTGCCCCGGCCCACCTCAGCCCAGAGCCCCAGGCCCTCTGCCAACCTGCCCAGAGCCGGGTCTGGCTCTGGGGCCTTCTCCTGAGGCTGCCGGCCTGGGCCTGGGTCTGGGCCGGGCATGGCAAGTGCCGGAGCAGCGGTCTGCCCACTGTGGGGGGCCCTGGGAGCAGGCGCGGAGACAGCCACCAGCTCCAGTTTCGGGATGGCCCACAGGGAGGGCGCTGGCCCTGCGCCTGGCCCGGGCGGAGGGGACGCCAGGTGGCCGAGCCAGCTCCCTGCCTTGCTCTCCCGCGGCCCTTCCAGGAACAGGCCCGAGGCAACCGAGCCCCGGGCTCTGGAGGGTCTGGGCACGGGGCTGGGGCAATGCCATCCAGGCCTCGGGGCACTGTGCTGCCCAGGGGGGCTGGGGTGTTAGCAGAGACCGTCCCGGGGCCCTCCCCTCCGTGAGCCCCACCGCGTCCCGCCCAGCAACCAGAAGGCGGGCTGGAGGGCCGCCCACGTGGGGACGCCAGCGGGACTGGGACCGGGGCCTGGGCGGGCAGTGACCCCTCCACGCAGCGAGGCCTAAGCTTCCTCTTTTGTTGTTTTGAATGGAGAACACAACACGCTCACAAAACAGGAAACAGCCCCACATCCCTGGCCAGCTCGGCCACGGCC
>NW_011889101.1:567329-569991 GCF_000151845.1 Pteropus vampyrus | reverse complement strand
GCCAGTCCCCAGGACTTCCAGCCCCACCCACCCCCTCCCTGAAAACAGCCAGAGGCACCGGAAGCCACGCCCCTGCATCTAAGTGACCCCCAGCCTCTCCCTGACCAGGGCCCTCTCCTGGGGCGGGCATGGGCCTGACCCCTGCAAGTGGGTGGGGGGCGGGGTGTGAGGACTCGGGGCCCTCCAGGGCAGGCCCCCACCTTGCAGCCCTGTTTTTCATTTATTTCTGCCCTCACTCAGAGCCGTACCGGGGCAGGAAGTCCTCTCTCGGCCCCTCTGCTTCTGTGACGTGGTGGCGGGCTGTGTCCTCCCAGCTCCCAGCCCTGCCATCTTGCAACCCTGGCCTCGCCCTCCCTGCCCCCACCTAGCTCACTGCAGCCCCTTCCAAACTCAGGCCGCCCACGTGCATTCTGCCGGTGTGCTGTCCCCACGGCCCGGCCCCCTCACCAGCCCGAGGGCCCCCCGCGAGGCCTGCCCCGTGCACGCCTCCCGCCCTGAAAACCCCCACCACTGACAGGTCAGCTGAGGCCTCTGGGCAGGCGTCCAGGACCACCGGGGAGACCAGTGAGGGGCCCACCTGGGCACCCTACCCAAAGCCTCCAAGGTTGGCGGCAGCACCACAGAAGCCCCCACAGCCGCCCCGACGGTCCCAAACAGCAGGCCTGTTGCTTCTTAACAAGCTGCCTGAGGCCAGGAGAGCAAGCGCTGAGGGGTGAGTGGGGGACACACAGCTCCCAGAAGCTGGCCGGGTCCCGCCCTGCCCCGGCCCACCTCAGCCCAGAGCCCCAGGCCCTCTGCCAACCTGCCCAGAGCCGGGTCTGGCTCTGGGGCCTTCTCCTGAGGCTGCCGGCCTGGGCCTGGGTCTGGGCCGGGCATGGCAAGTGCCGGAGCAGCGGTCTGCCCACTGTGGGGGGCCCTGGGAGCAGGCGCGGAGACAGCCACCAGCTCCAGTTTCGGGATGGCCCACAGGGAGGGCGCTGGCCCTGCGCCTGGCCCGGGCGGAGGGGACGCCAGGTGGCCGAGCCAGCTCCCTGCCTTGCTCTCCCGCGGCCCTTCCAGGAACAGGCCCGAGGCAACCGAGCCCCGGGCTCTGGAGGGTCTGGGCACGGGGCTGGGGCAATGCCATCCAGGCCTCGGGGCACTGTGCTGCCCAGGGGGGCTGGGGTGTTAGCAGAGACCGTCCCGGGGCCCTCCCCTCCGTGAGCCCCACCGCATCCCGCCCAGCAACCAGAAGGCGGGCTGGAGGGCCGCCCACGTGGGGACGCCAGCGGGACTGGGACCGGGGCCTGGGCGGGCAGTGACCCCTCCACGCAGCGAGGCCTAAGCTTCCTCTTTTGTTGTTTTGAATGGAGAACACAACACGCTCACAAAACAGGAAACAGCCCCACATCCCTGGCCAGCTCGGCCACGGCCTCGGCCCCCAGGCGTCCTTCAGGGCTGAGGCCCGGCACCCGCCCCACCCCCAGGCCCGGCCGCCCCGCACTGGCCCGCTCCAGGGCCAGTTCTGGACTCTCATGGACGTGGGGTGTCACACGAGCTGCCGAGGGGACTGAGGGGAATGCAGGGACGTGAGCCGGGGCTATGGGGTGCGACTGGGCTGTCCCTTGCCTGACAGTCGAGGAAACCGAGGTGCGGGAGGGGCACAGGGGGCCCCGCGGGGCGCTGACCTGTGACGCGGACACCGAGTCCAGCGAGGCCCATGGCCCTGAGCTCAGAAGTGGGATCCTCAGGCCCCTGCCCCTGGTGTCTGCCCAGCAAGCGCTGCCTGCTCCAGTGGGGACCAGGCTGCACCCTCCACACCCCCGACAGGGACCCCAGGACCAGGCACGGAACGGGGGGACCCCGACCTCCCCATTCCAGAGCCACAGCAGGGGAGGTCATGCCCACGTCATTGTGGGAAGCAGGACCCAGCCTCACCTGTGGGAGAGCCTCAGACCCTGGAGCCCACTGCCCGCCCGGATGCCTGCGACCAACTCAGCAGGGCCTGGAGCCAGGGGAGGGTCTGTGCCAGCGCCAGGCTCCAGGCAGGAGCAGCCGGCGTGAGACGCCCAGGGAGGGGACCCGCTAAGCTCTGTGAACATGGACCTCGCCGGGTGCCACTCCTGGGGTGAAGCTAAACCGAGGCTCAGACACACGCTTCCTGCGCCACGCCTGTGTCGTGGACACCCGGCAGACTGCACAGGTGACCGCTTCCGGTGGGCTCTCTTCAACCCCACCCCTCAGCCCTGTGTGCCGGACCGCAGACTGCTAAGGATGGCCCGGCCTGCTGCCTGCTGGGTCCCTCTGGCCAGCTGTACCTGTGTGAGCCCAGGTACTTGCGGCCTCCACCCACCCACAGCCCCTGCCTTCACCCTGTGTCCCAGCACCTCACTGCCCCCCTCCCCTTTCCTGACCCGCCGGGTCCGCGGCTGGGAGACAAACCACAGGCTCTGGGCTGTGGGACCCGGGCTCTGCCTGAGCGGCTCTCCCAGCGGTCGTCAGGGAGAGCGGGCTGGGACGGGCAGCCCCAAAACAGCCACGTGGACTGGGCCACGGACTTAGCCCAGGGCACGGGCCTGAAGATGGCTGGAGGCCACAGACCTACACCCTGGGGTCGGCTTTTTAAACCGTCAACCTTCGAATGTCAGGACTGCACAAAATAGACCAAACCTCTGAAAATGCA
>NW_011889101.1:565382-565729 GCF_000151845.1 Pteropus vampyrus | reverse complement strand
CCCCAGGGGCTCAGGAGACTTGCCCTCGAGGAAGGACGTGGGGCAGGGCACATGGATCAAGTTCCAACCCAGCTCTCTGGACGCCCCCGGGCCTGCCGCCCAGTCCCCCGGCCCCCTCGGAAGGCACACACTCCGGCCAGCGACCAACGTTCGTCCAGGCATCGCAGGGGCACCCCTGTGCGAGCGCCCCAGGAGCGGGCAGGCCCCCTGGGTCAGCCCACGACCTGAGCTTCGGTGAACAAGCATGTGAGGAGGAGCTGGTCGCACGTGGGGGACTGCGCTGACTGCGGCACACAGAGCAGAGGGACAGGGCCAGGCTGTGGGGGCGGGGGGTCCCCAACACCAGA
>NW_011889101.1:562572-564327 GCF_000151845.1 Pteropus vampyrus | reverse complement strand
CACGGGCCGGTCCAGGAGCCCCAGGGAGCGCCCCGCACAGCAGGCGCGGGCTCACGGCGACCGAGACCGCCAGGAAAGCCCCAGCCCCCCGCCCGGGCCCCGCTCACGGGCACTGACCTCGTTTGTGCAGCCAGCCCTCCTTCACGACGGCCGCGTCGTTCATGGCGCCGTGCTCCGGCAGCCCAGGCGCCACTGTCACTCCTCTCGGCAGGGTCTCCCCGAGCCCAGCCGGCGCCCACAGCCTGCGGGGGACAGGGAAGGCTGGGCCCACCTCCTAGAGGGCCTGCCCCCCAGCCTTCAGGGCACTGCCCCCTCCCTCCCGCCGGCCACGCCGCTGTGCTAGCAGCACGCTCCCTGGGCCCGGGCCTCCCCGCGAAACCCAGGGGCCTCAAAGCTCCCTGCCCCTCACCTACCCGGCCCTTCTACCAACCACTCCCACACCCAAAAGCTGCATCCCAGCCCCAGAAAAGGCCTCCTCCTCCTCCAGGGATCCCAACTCCCTGCCATTCGGCCTCCCCAGCCGACGGTGAGGGCACCCCTGCCCTCCCTGTGCACAGGCCCCACCCACCGGGCTGCAGTCCTGGTGGGGGGGCCAGCACCCCTGCCCAGCACTGGAGGGACAGAAACTCAAATACGAGGAAGGCAGGGCCGGAAGTGCGGGCGGCTGGCACAAGGGAGCCCAGAGCCCTTCGGGGGGATGTGATCTGCCCCCCCCAAAACCCCAGGCCCCTCCTAAACCACGGTGCCCCTGCCGGCCTGAATCTGGTTCATTCATTCAGCCCATGTGGACCAGGCACCTCTGGTCTGCCAGGCTCAGCACTGGGCGCCAGGGACAAAGAGAGGTTCAGACGGGCCGTCTCTGTGAGAAGCACCCAGCCCAGGGTGGTTACAGGCCCATAATTAGGGCATTCAGGGGGCAACGAGTGGGGGGGGGCACGGCACAGACACAGAGGCCCTGGCGCCCGCCACATGGCCCCCAGGGGCACACACTGGCCTTTCATCTTGTAAGCCCTCCCTACTGCTCCCCCACTGGGTAAACTCCTAAGCATCCTTCAAAACCCAGTTCCTGCCATGGTCCGCTGCTACCCCCCACATGGGCACTGGGGAGGTCAGGTCCCGAAACCCTGCCTGCCAGGCAGCAGCCCCTGAGGGTCACTGGAGCAGATCCCAGGGGGGGTGTCCCCACAGCCCACCTCACTAGCCTCCTGAGCTGGGGCTGGACCCCCGGAGCAGCTTGCTTTGGGCTGATCGTCTGAGACTAAGTTTATAAGTGCATCAGACTCCGTCCACTGCCTGTGTCTGCGGCCAGCTCAGGGAAGACACACTGTGCCCGCCGTCTTCAGTAGGCTCATGGGCAGTGACAGGAAGATGCAGCCCCACAAGGGCAGGGCTCTGAGCCCCAGCACGTTAGGCACAGAGGGCTCTGGTGACACTTGAGTGGGCGTGGCCTGGGGGCAGAGGGCTGGACTCAAAGACCTCTGCTTGTCCCCCTACCCCCACACGGGCCTGAGCAGGGCCTGCTGTTGACAGAGTCTGACAGCTGTGGAGAGCCCGTGTGTAAAAATACATCTGTGCACACAGGGTGCTGTGCATCTGCACAGATATGCACACACAGCTCACAACCGGGCCGTCTCTGCACAGGACTGCCTTCGCCATGAGCGTGTGTGCCTGCTGTTATGAAAGTCACACTTTAAAAAAATAGTCTGTCCTCTGAAAGGGCCCCTCCCTCTGCCCCCAGAACACTGGTTAGTGAAC
>NW_011889101.1:558456-561457 GCF_000151845.1 Pteropus vampyrus | reverse complement strand
CCCCCGCCCCCAGGGGCCAGGGACAGAACCGCCAAGATTGTCCCAAAAGACCCAATCCAAGGAGCCCGCACAGGAGGCTGGGGTGGTCAAGGTTAGAGGTGGGCCTGGAAAGCTGGCCCACGGTGGACAGCAGAAGGAAGGCTGGGGTCACCTGTCTCTGTGCTGATGGCCAGGCCCTTCAGGGACATGGGGTCTGAGCCCTCCATCCCTGACGGGGGCTTCCAGCAACTTCCCCTCCCCCAGGAGGAAAATACTGACACGTGGCAGCTCCAGAAGCGGATGGCACTTCTTCGCATGGTGACGCAGGGAGACGCGGGCACAGTGACCCCCAGAGGGGCATCTGCCTGGCCCTGGGTCCCCTCTCTGAGCGGGGACAGACTCCCAGGGCGACAGCAGGGTTGGGGGCAGGCTGGAGAAAGACCGTGACAGCCGACATGGCCCAGGACCTTCCCTGTTGTCTCAATGGGCCCTGGGCACCCTCGGTCCACTGGGGACAGCTAAGGGACCAGAGGCAGAGGGACTCCAGCCCCCTCCTCCTGCAGCTTGCCAGGACAGCACCCCACCCCGCCCTCCCTGGCCCTGCCCCCCAGCCTGCAGGTCCCTCCCGCAGGTGCCCCTCCCCCCAGCCCCAGGGCCTCGGGGTTGATAGCAACCCTTTTGTGAAAGAGACTGCTGAGCGTTATCTTCCCGGGTTGGTATGTGTTGGGGGGAGGGGGGGTTGTTTTTCCTCCAGGGTCAGAGTTCAGTGGGGGGAGTGCAGACGCTTCTGTCTGGAGCAGGGGCGGGTGCAGCCCAGCCGCACCCCCAGGACAGAGGCTTGGTCCCGGCTCCTCAGAGAAGGTCTCTCTCCCCTGCTCAGAGGACACTCGCTCCCCAGGAAGGAGACTCCCATTTCCAGCCCCTCTCCTCGGCCCACCGGGCCCCACCCCAGCACAGCTGTCCCAGCTCTGACTGTGTCCCCCCAGGCAGGCCCCTGCCTCCAGGGGCTAAGCGAGAGGCCCAGCCAGTCCTACGGCTTGGGCCAGACGCCTGACCCCAGGGTCACTCCCAGACGTCCATCCCTACTCCACAAACCTTCCTTGTGGGCCCCGGGCCCCCTGGGACTGTCCCACCTACCACTGCTCTCCCAGGAGTCTTCCATCCCCACCCCCATCCTGGGCTCAGCTATGCTTCGGAAAAGGCAGAGGATGAGAGGAGTATGGGGCAGGGTGGCCCTGAGTGGCAGTGAGTGGCCACTGTGGAGGAGGGCGGGGTGCAGGAGGGCGCCCTCTTCCGGAAGATGTGGCCACTCCCGGGCCACTCTCGGGCCTGCCGACCATTTGAGGAACAGCATCTTGGCAGGGAGGCTGCGCCGAGGGCTGAACCTCCTGGCTTACGCCCGCCCGCGGGCCATCCATCCCCAGGGGGCCTTCCTGCCAGCTGCACTGAGCCCGGGGCCACTGTGAGCCCCGCGCCCTGACTGTGCAACACGCCCGGTCCTCTCTGTGCCTCTATGTGAGCCTGCCCTGTGACCGGGGGAACCCCACGCGCAGGGCCAGCACCTCCTACACTGGCCTCTGGGAGGGAAAGCAGAGCCCCTCTCCCCAGCACCCCCTGCCCCCCAGAGAGAATGGCAAGGAGAGGAACCAGCCCCGTCAGCCATCCCTGGCCACTGCTACGGCCACTGGGGAGCCCCTTGGCCAGATGTTTCCAACGAAAACTGCACCGGCCTGCCCCTCCCCCCAGGATAGAGGCCCCCAGCCCTGTCACCTTCTGCAGGTGCTGGCCATGGTGAGGCCGGGGCCCTGGGCGGCCCGGTCCAGGCAGCAGCTGCGGGGCGAGGATCAGGGCAGCTCCCAGGCCAGATGGCCGCCTGGCCGGCTGCATCCAGGGAGGCTGTGCCCACACCACCGTGAGGCCTCCGGTCACCCCTGTGCCCGAGACCCTGCTGGGCCAGATAGGGGACCTGAGGCCCGTGGGGTGGCTAGTTCCGGAGTGCCATTTGGGGGCTGTCTGGGATAGTCCCTCCTTGGTAGGAGGGCAGGACAAGAGGACTTAACTCACACCTTGTGACTGGAGAGGCACAGAGAGTCTCCCTCCCCCGCCGTGTCCCTGCTCCGCTAGCCTGTCCCCCTGGCCTGGCCTCCTACACCCGACTCCAGGCTCTTGCTGGCAGTGTCGTAGCCTGCTTCGGCCCCTTTCCCTGCCCCGCAACCTCTGTCAGATTCCCAAGGAATGCTTTGTCCCCGCCACCAGGCGGGGCACTGCCCACCCCAGGGCCTCACTCCACCGAGAGCCTCCGCTCTCTGCCTCCAGGGACTCAGGGGCCAAGCCTGGGGCGGCAGCGCTGGGCAGGTAGGCACCACGGAGCACTCAGAATTAGGATGATGGCACTGGTGTACATCCTCACAGGAGCCACCACCATGCATTCCTTCAAGAGGCTCTTACTGAGCCCCCCACTGGGTGGTGTCAGCATGGTCACCTCCCATGGGCAGGGCTGGAGAAGGCTGAGGCTGCCGAAGACCGCGTGTGGGCGGGGCTTAGCCGGCGGACAGGAAGACCGCTTTCCGAGCGGCTGGAGCAGCCGGGCACAGGCCAGCGGAGGGCTCTCTGGGGAGGAGCCTGAGTGGCCAGGGGAAGGCCCCGGTCCCCATCTGCCAGGCCCTGGGGTCCTCTTCTCACTTTGCAGACAGGGTTCCGGCTGGTGCCCAGGCTGGGAGCCACAGGGAAGGCTCTGAAGTGGGCCTACCCAGGGGTGGCCCCGCCTGACTCAGATTTAGCTCCCCTAAGCAGGGGGCCCGCGAGGGACTGGAGGAGGGTGCTGGGCCTCCTCAGGGAGGGTCCCCAGAGTGGATGGGCCACCGGCGCCAGGGGGGTGTGAGTGCAGTGTGAGTTCGGGGTTCTGAGCTGCACTTGCTGGATTTAGGAAATGAAAATGCAGCATGTCCAGTCAGATTTGAATTTCAGGCAAACAGGAGCGCTCATTTGGTGTGAGGATGGGCCTTTCTTTCCCAGAGACTGG
>NW_011889101.1:555451-558406 GCF_000151845.1 Pteropus vampyrus | reverse complement strand
TGAACCTCCTGGCTTACGCCCGCCCGCGGGCCATCCATCCCCAGGGGGCCTTCCTGCCAGCTGCACTGAGCCCGGGGCCACTGTGAGCCCCGCGCCCTGACTGTGCGACACGCCCGGTCCTCTCTGTGCCTCTATGTGAGCCTGCCCTGTGACCGGGGGAACCCCACGCGCAGGGCCAGCACCTCCTACACTGGCCTCTGGGAGGGAAAGCAGAGCCCCTCTCCCCAGCACCCCCTGCCCCCCAGAGAGAATGGCAAGGAGAGGAACCAGCCCCGTCAGCCATCCCTGGCCACTGCTACGGCCACTGGGGAGCCCCTTGGCCAGATGTTTCCAACGAAAACTGCACCGGCCTGCCCCTCCCCCCAGGATAGGGGCCCCCAGCCCTGTCACCTTCTGCAGGTGCTGGCCATGGTGAGGCCGGGGCCCTGGGCGGCCCGGTCCAGGCAGCAGCTGCGGGGCGAGGATCAGGGCAGCTCCCAGGCCAGATGGCCGCCTGGCCGGCTGCATCCAGGGAGGCTGTGCCCACACCACCGTGAGGCCTCCGGTCACCCCTGTGCCCGAGACCCTGCTGGGCCAGATAGGGGACCTGAGGCCCGTGGGGTGGCTAGTTCCGGAGTGCCATTTGGGGGCTGTCTGGGATAGTCCCTCCTTGGTAGGAGGGCAGGACAAGAGGACTTAACTCACACCTTGTGACTGGAGAGGCACAGAGAGTCTCCCTCCCCCGCCGTGTCCCTGCTCCGCTAGCCTGTCCCCCTGGCCTGGCCTCCTACACCCGACTCCAGGCTCTTGCTGGCAGTGTCGTAGCCTGCTTCGGCCCCTTTCCCTGCCCCGCAACCTCTGTCAGATTCCCAAGGAATGCTTTGTCCCCGCCACCAGGCGGGGCACTGCCCACCCCAGGGCCTCACTCCACCGAGAGCCTCCGCTCTCTGCCTCCAGGGACTCAGGGGCCAAGCCTGGGGCGGCAGCGCTGGGCAGGTAGGCACCACGGAGCACTCAGAATTAGGATGATGGCACTGGTGTACATCCTCACAGGAGCCACCACCATGCATTCCTTCAAGAGGCTCTTACTGAGCCCCCCACTGGGTGGTGTCAGCATGGTCACCTCCCATGGGCAGGGCTGGAGAAGGCTGAGGCTGCCGAAGACCGCGTGTGGGCGGGGCTTAGCCGGCGGACAGGAAGACCGCTTTCCGAGCGGCTGGAGCAGCCGGGCACAGGCCAGCGGAGGGCTCTCTGGGGAGGAGCCTGAGTGGCCAGGGGAAGGCCCCGGTCCCCATCTGCCAGGCCCTGGGGTCCTCTTCTCACTTTGCAGACAGGGTTCCGGCTGGTGCCCAGGCTGGGAGCCACAGGGAAGGCTCTGAAGTGGGCCTACCCAGGGGTGGCCCCGCCTGACTCAGATTTAGCTCCCCTAAGCAGGGGGCCCGCGAGGGACTAGAGGAGGGTGCTGGGCCTCCTCAGGGAGGGTCCCCAGAGTGGATGGGCCACCGGCGCCAGGGGGGTGTGAGTGCAGTGTGAGTTCGGGGTTCTGAGCTGCACTTGCTGGATTTAGGAAATGAAAATGCAGCATGTCCAGTCAGATTTGAATTTCAGGCAAACAGGAGCGCTCATTTGGTGTGAGGATGGGCCTTTCTTTCCCAGAGACTGGAGGCCCTAACTGTGAGGGCCCCAGGCCCCCTGGAGGCCCTTCAAGCCCGGTCCACAGCTTTGGAACAGGACTCTGCTGGCAGGCGGCTGCTTGCCCCCTCCGGGCCACAAGGAGAGTGGCGGGAGAGCCCCCAGCTCCTCTGCCCAGGATCCTTGGTGGCTGGGGTCCCGACCTTGTGATCCAGCCCCAACCCAGGGCCACCAGAACCCCTAGTCAAGCCTCTCCCCTGCTGGGGCTCCCCTCCCCTGCCTGCCCTGCATCTGGGGCTGTCGGTGGCCAGTGAGAACGAGGCTGTGGGACTGCCACCTGCAGTGTGCAGCGGGCACCTCACCCAACCTCCCCACCCCAGACCCAAGCGTGTGGCGATTCCAGCACCTGGCTGAGGGGGGTGCGGGGGTGCTGAGTGGAGTAGCGTCCCTGGCCGCCTGGATGCTGCTGCTCAGGGCAGCCCCCCGAGGTCACGGCCTGGAAAAAGGCTCCACGGCCGACAACACGGCACAAGCCGGGGGCAGCTTCTCCAGAATCCCGTTTCTTGTTCCTCTCCGGCTTGCTCCTCCCCTCAGCAGGACTCGGTGTCCCCTCATACCTGCGTCCAGGGCACTCACTGGGCCCTCCATGTGCCTCCTCCTCCCCGAACACTGTCCCACCTGCTCTGGGCTCTGGAAGCACTTGGCCTCTCTCCATCATGGCGCTCGTTCCCCCACCCCACCATGGGACGTGCCATGTCCCCAAGCCTCCCAGACACACAGCTCAGTGAGCAAACGCTGAGCTAGGGTCCTCTGAGACGGTGGGAGTCCCCTGTTCTGGGCTCCAAGGTCAAGACCCAGTTTGAGTGTCCAGAAGAGGGTCCCAGGTAAATTAAAAACGGGTGTCATCTCGTCCAAGTTCATGAACCCCTGCGTCCCCTCCTCCATCCCAGAGCTGGCGCCTCATGGGGTGGCAGGGGTCCGCCCGGCGGCGCCCTCGGATAACTGCCCCAGCGCGAGCCAGAAGAACTGGTCCTCGGAAGGGGTCCTTTAGCAGCCGGGCGCAGTTGGGACCCCATGGGGGGGACACCGAGACGGAGGAGGCAAGTATCGCGAGAGAGCCCCCTCCCCTGCCGCGCCCCTCATCCCCTCCCACCCCAGCTCCCCAGCTGGCGGCGCGCGGGGCCGATCGGGCGGGGCGGACAGGGAAAAGGCGGCGAGGGTGACCTCAGCGGTTCCGTCGCTCCGGGAAGTCGCCTCGGCCCGCCCCCTCCAGCCCCCGCCCCGAGTTTCGCTCTCTCCGGGGCGGGGCGAGCGGCGGGCGGTGCCGGGCCGGCCAAGTTGGAG
>NW_011889101.1:552317-554766 GCF_000151845.1 Pteropus vampyrus | reverse complement strand
GGCTGCTGGGCCGCCTGAGGCAGCAGCGCGAGCTCGGCTTCCTGTGCGACTGCACCGTGCTGGTGGGCGACGCGCGCTTCCCGGCCCACCGCGCCGTGCTGGCCGCGTGCAGCGTCTACTTCCATCTCTTCTACAGGGACCGGCCAGCGGGCAGCCGCGACACGGTGCGGCTCAACGGCGACATCGTCACGGCGCCCGCCTTCGGCCGCCTGCTGGACTTCATGTACGAGGGCCGCCTGGACCTGCGCAGCCTGCCCGTCGAGGACGTCCTGGCCGCCGCCAGCTACCTGCACATGTACGACATCGTCACGGTCTGCAAGGGCAGGCTCAGGGGGAAGGACCGCGCGCTGCATCCGGAGACCCCCGCCCCCGGGCCAGAGCCGTCAGACAAGCCCCACTGCCCCCTGCCCGCCTGGACCCCTGAGCTCTGCCCAGCTGCCCGGAAGGCCAGGCTCCCCCAAGCTGGGGTCAAGGCCACTCTCCGTCCACGGGCACTGGGGCCTCCTCCCTGGCAGGCTCCGGGAGAATCGGACCGGGCTCTGGACCTGTCGCTGAAGCCTAGCCGGAGGCAGGAGCCAGTCCTCCCACCCTACGACCTCGCGGCAGCGCCCTGCAGCCACATCCAGCGGGGGACTCAGCCACTAGTGAAGGACGAGCGCGACTCGCTGTCGGAACAGGAGGACAGCGTTGGCCCTCTGAGCCCGCACGGCCCCCGGCAGCCACCCCGTGTACCCGCAGCCAAGCGCCTGACGGGGGGCTTGGAGCCGCGGCCAGTCAGCGGGGCGGGCAGCCGGGAGCTGGAGCTGGATGCAGAGCGGGGGACGAGCGAGGACGAGCTGGGGCCCGGCGGGCACCTCTGCATGTGCCCTCTGTGCAGCAAGCTGTTCCCCAGTGCCCACGTGCTGCAGCTGCACCTCAGCGCCCACTTCCGGGAGCGGGACGGCGCCCGGCCCCGGCTGTCGCCCGACGGCGCGGCGCCCACCTGCCCGCTGTGCCGGAAGACCTTCTCGTGCGCGTACACGCTGAAGCGGCACGAGCGCACGCACTCGGGCGAGAAGCCGTTCACGTGCGCGCAGTGCGGCAAGAGCTTCCAGTACTCGCACAACCTGAGCCGCCACGCCGTGGTGCACACGCGCGAGAAGCCGCACGCCTGCCGCTGGTGCGGGCGGCGCTTCACGCAGTCCGGGGACCTCTACCGCCACGTCCGCAAGTTCCACTGCGGCGTGGTCAAGTCCCTGCTGCTGTGACACGGCACTAGGATGGAGCGTGGGGGACCCGGCTGTCCGCGCGGAAGCCCCTGAGGCCGGGCCTCTGTCTCAGTGACTCCCCGGCCTCCTCCAGGCCTCGCCCGCCTCTGACGCTCCCCAGCTCGCTCCGGCCTGGCTGTGCGGACTGTGACACTGTCTTCCTCTCCGGCCGGTTCATGGGTATCTCTAGGGCCCCCCCAAGGGTGGCCCAGGTACCTGGATGTGGGGCGGCCGGTGTGTCCTCCCTTCCAGGAGCTTCCTTGGCCACCTCATAGGCATGCTGGGAGGGGGGACCCTTGCGACCCTGGCCCCATACTCCGTGAACGATGCACGCATCACGGAAGCTGTCGGTGTGAGTCCCTGATGAGGTGGTGCCCCTGGTGGTGGCAGCAGGATCCCCTGCAGGGGAGGCCCCAGGCACAGCCAGTGTCACAGAGGGTACCGGCCCCAGGTGGCAGAAGCAGAACCAGCCAGCAGCTGGGCGGTCGTGGAGTTACCGGCGCTGTGGTGGGAGGCGGTCGTCCGCCTGTGACTCGGGGAAGAGAAGGGGACCTTTGGGAATGACTCTCCTTGTGTGCAGACCCCTCCCAGGGTGCCAGGCGTCTGCCCGTGGGTAGCGGGCTATGCTGCTTCCCTGCCTGAGCGCAGGGTCCGGAGCGCCTCTGAACACCCCGAGTGGCCCCGGAGGGCCAGGCTGCTGCTGTGCCTTGGTGGGGCTGACCCTGCAGGTCACCCGTCCATCCCTGGAACTGCTGGTCATTTCCAGAGCACTGAGCAGGCCCACCATCCGGGCTCCCCCACAGCGGGGCAGGGCGAAGGCAGCCATCGCGCAGGGCGGGCGTGGGAGGGCTGCTGGCCGCCGGGCTGGGGTCGTCGCCCCCCCACGCCCCCGCCTTTATCCACGGCCTGCCGAGGCCAGGCTCCTGGAACGTGGACGCACCACAGCACAGGCAGCTGCGGCCACCCGGCCCTGCCCGCTACTCCCCAAGCTAGTCCTGCTGCGGGAACCTCGGCGGCGGCGGTGGCGGGAGGGGCTGACCCAAGTTCTGGGGGTTCTGCAGGTGGCGGAGCTGCCTGGGCTCCTGGTTCCCCCAGACCACACGGGCCATTTCTGCTGTGACCGCAAGTGGCACTGAGGACAAAGTCCGGCCGAGTTTAAGTTATTTTCCCTTCTCCTGACAACACTTGATGTCATATTTATT
>NW_011889101.1:548479-550727 GCF_000151845.1 Pteropus vampyrus | reverse complement strand
CGTTGGGCAGGGTGCGGCCGGCACAAGGCGAAAGTCCTCGAGGCTCCTTGCCCTGGGGGAGGTGGGGAGGGGGCTTGCTGAGCAGCCACAGGCCCTGGGGCTCGGACCTGAAGCCTCCTGAGCCTGTGGTCCTGGTCCTGTGCCCCCTCTCCCAGAAGCCACCCCAATTGCCCTGCACCCTGTCTGCCCTCCCTCCATACCCTGTTTGTCCCCAGCTCCCTCAGGGTGGGGCTGGGCCCTCAGGGGCCTGGATTTGGGCAAGAGGTGGACAAGGCTTGGAGGGGGTGGTGTCTCCCGCCCCCCAACACCCCCTGGGCCTGCCTGATCTCTAGAAGGCCTAAGTAGGGGCAGGCGGGTTGGTGGCTGGCACCCTGGGGCCGATGGGCAGACCACCTCATGTGCGTCCCAGCCTAGTCTTGGCCAAGGCGCCCTCCAGCCAGGGCGCCGCCAAGGCTTGCCCCGGGGTCCTCAGAGGCCACCGGGCCAGGCCGAGCAGGTGCTGGGAGGGCCGCTGCGTCTCACACTGACCGTGACGGCCTTCCCAGTCCTGCCTCAACTGCAGGTCCCTGCTTCTGGGGGGTGGCGCCTGGCACCTCCCTCCCTCGCCCAGCCTGCCTTCCCTCAGAGCCACTGTCCTCCAGGGAGGCCCTGTCACATTCCAAGTTGGGCCTGTGACTCAGCCCGGCCTCCTCAGAACTGGGAGGAGGCTGTTGCCATGCCAACTGGGCAGGGGAGGAGGGTGGTAGAGAGGCCCTTTGAGGGGAGGGGGCTTCCAGGGGCGATCCCACCTGCCCAGCTCTGCCAAGCCGTGCGCTCACACACAGCTCACTGCAGAGCCCCGTTCCCGGCAGGGCGACCTAACACCCTGGAGGCCCCTGAGCCTGACCCCTGGGCTGCAAGGTAAACTGAGGCACGTGGACGGGCCTGGCCCTGGCCCGCAGACCCAGGACTTCCTCCGACTTCAGGAACTCTGGCTACTGCCTGGCAGAGCTGGCATGGGCCTTGGCACTGTCACGCCCGGCCTCCTGGGACAGCCGCAGCAGGACAGCGAAGCAGCCACAGGGAGTGCTGGCCGGACCAGGGCTGTCACAGGCTCCCAGCAGGGTGGGCTCACAGGAGCCTCCAAGTGGACAACACAGAGATGGCAGTCCGGGCAGAGGGCTGGCCACTGCAAAGGTGACAGGGCGAGAGGTCAGCGTGGCGTGAGGCCAGGGGGCCTGGGGAAGCCAGGCTGTGAGACGGGGTGGTCAGAGCAGCCTGGCAGCCTCAGGCCCCACACTCGCTTTGCCCCTCACTCTAGGCTCTGCCAGCTGCTCCCCCACATCTGGTCTCGCCCCTCCCCAAACTCATAGTGGCACCACGGCTTCCTTGGTGAGGGAGGTCCCCCCTGTGGACGCTCAGGGAGCTGAGGACAGCGCGTGGGCGCAGAGACGGCTCCCGTCCTGCCCGCACGGCCGCGAGGGGGCCTGGGCGGTGCTCCGCCGCAGTCCCAGCCCTGCTCCCCCTAAACCCAGGCTGCGCCCCCACTGCCACCTCCACCTCTACCTCTGGCGGGTCCCCACGGAGACCGAGCCTCGACCAGGCTCCATGCTGAGGGCTCCCTGCTTGGTTGGCCGGGAGCCAAGTGGAGCGGGGCGGAGGGCCCCACCCCCCGCAGCCCCTGAAGTCCGGGTGTCTGCTCACCCCCCACGCGCAGGAGACACATCTATACAGGGCAGGAAGGGCGCTGCCGTGTCCCCGCACACTGTGGGGGCCACTTGGTCCCTGTTCCCGGGTCGCTTCCTCTCCTCCAGCCCAGTGCTCTCACCTGTGACGTGGGAATACGGCAGATGCGGCTCCAGGTGAAGGGGTAATGCCCAGGGGGCACACGGGCAGTGCCTGCTGGCAGTGACCATGTAACAGGACCCACCCCCCAGGCCAGAGGGCCCGGGCACCAGTGCTCCATGCTGCAGGCCGGGCGCTTCCTGGGGCGCCAGCTGGGCTCTCGTGGGTGCTGGCAGCTGGGCCACGTCGCTGCTGGGCCCTGGGCCTCCTCAGGAAGCCAACCCACCGCCCGCCCGCCGCTCCTGCAGCTGTCCCTGGCCAGCCCCCTGCAGGGTCCCAAAGGGCGGCGGAGCGTGTGGGGTGTGCCGCGGTGGGAGTGGAGTCTGGGATCAGCCAGCAGGAGGGCAGGGCCAGGAGCGGCAGAAGATGCTGCTGCCTGGGGGCTGGGGGCAGCTCTGAGAGGAGGCAGCGGGGCGGAGGTCAG
>NW_011889101.1:545715-546594 GCF_000151845.1 Pteropus vampyrus | reverse complement strand
CTGATGACCGCAGACATTCCCTTCCCCGTGCAGCCCGCGGAGAAGGAAGGACAAGTGGCTCCAAGCTCGGGGAAAGCTGCTCCACCTCACTGACAGTGCAGTCAACGCGACGCGGGTAACGCATGGCGTCTCGGGGTGCCGGCAGCGCTTGCCCCCACCCCCCCCCCACGGACAACAGTGAGAAATTCTGGACAAAAACGTCCACGTCGAAGGCATGAAGAGCGAGTCAACGGCGGAAACTGAAAGGGACCTGCAGGCGGTGAGATGTGGGGTTCATGGCGACACATCGGGAGGACGCGTGGGGGAGGTCAGCACCGCCAGTCACCGGGGGCGCAGACGAGAGCGCGGGGCACCACCACCTCACATGCGCCGCACCGAAGGCCAGCCGCGGATTCGGACGGGACACCCCGCTGACAAGGGGGCCCCGCTTCTTATGCAGTTAGATGTGCCCCATCTCTCGACCCCACGATCCTGCTCCTAGGTGTTATCCAGGAGACATGGAACGTGTCCGCAAAGGGACCTCGCTCAAATGCTCATAGTGGCTTTGTCCGTGGGACCAAAAACTAGAAACAACCCAGTGTCCAGCAGTTGGAGGACAAACTAGTTTACACAGTGGAACAGCATGCATCCACCAAGGGACGTGCCACAACACAACGAGGTGACTGTCACCGCCACGGGGGCAGGAGGCAGGCAGAGGGCGCCCCGCTACCTCACTCCAGTGCAGTGGGGAACCCGGGGGGAATGCCGGCGGGGGGTGCGTGAGGGAGCCTGGGAGCCGCGGACAGTTGCAGAGCTTCGCGGGGGCGTGCCACATGGGTGCAGCCATTTGTCAGTCACGGCTACGATTGTGCACTTCATCGCGCGTGCTAGAAAGGCTGT
>NW_011889101.1:532432-545135 GCF_000151845.1 Pteropus vampyrus | reverse complement strand
TGACCGCAGACATTCCCTTCCCCGTGCAGCCCGCGGAGAAGGAAGGACAAGTGGCTCCAAGCTCGGGGAAAGCTGCTCCACCTCACTGACAATGCAGTCAACGCGACGCGGGTAACGCATGGCGTCTCGGGGTGCTGGCAGCGCTTGCCCCCACCCCCGCCACGGACAACAGTGAGAAATTCTGGACAAAAACGTCCACGTTGAAGGCATGAAGAGCGAGTCAACGGCGGAAACTGAAAGGGACCTGCGGGCGGTGAGATGTGGGGTTCATGGCGACACATCGGGAAGACGCGTGGGGGAGGTCAGCACCGCCAGTCACCGGGGGCGCAGACGAGAGCGCAGGGCACCACCACCTCACACGCGCCGCACCGAAGGCCAGCCGCGGATTCGGACGGGACACCCCGCTGACAAGGGGGCCCCGCTTCTTATGCAGTTAGATGTGCCCCCATCTCTCGACCCCACGATCCTGCTCCTAGGTGTTATCCAGGAGAAATGGAACGTGTCCGCAAAGGGACCTCGCTCAGATGCTCATAGTGGCTTTGTCCGTGGGACCAAAAACTAGAAACAACCCAGTGTCCAGCAGCAGGAGGACAAACTAGTTTACACAGTGGAACAGCATGCATCCACCAAGGGACGTGCCACAACACAACGAGGTGACTGTCACCGCCATGGGGGCAGGAGGCAGGCAGAGGGCGCCCCGCTACCTCACTCCAGTGCAGTGGGGAACGCGGGGAGAATGCCGGCGGGGGGTGCGTGAGGGAGCCTGGGAGCCGCGGACCGTTGCAGAGCTTCGCGGGGGCGTGCCACATGGGTGCAGCCATTTGTCAGTCACGGCTACGATTGTGCACTTCATCGCGCGTGCTAGAAAGGCTGTAAACACAACAGATGGGCGTCCAGATGTGACCAGAACGACAGGAAGAGGGAGGTGTGGACACGGTGACGGGGACAGGTCCGCTGCACTTCAACAAGCTTTGGTGAGGCTGTGGGCCCCGGCACGACACGCTTCCGGCAGGGACTGGGTTGGCACACGTCCGGGTGCGGGGGGCAGCTCGACCAGCGCCGGCCAGGTCAGCACCACGCACATGCTTCGACCCAGGTGTTCCGGGAACCTACGCTACGGAGAAGCTCGCACATGCGCAAAATGCCTTCCGCGTGCGGGTGACGCGCAAAATGCCTTCCGCGTGCGGGTGACGGCTGGAGAAGTTTGATGTCGGAAAAAGCTGCAAGAGCCGCAAATGCACATCGCAGGGGGCTCGATAAGGTGGGGTCCGCGCCTCGACTGGGAGGCTACACCGCCGGAAAGGCGAAGGCGCTGCGCACGCGGGGCTGGCGCGGGTGGCCTCCACGAGACGAGTGGCAGTTCTTAAGGGCAGGAGGCTGTGCCCTTCCATGGTGTGCCCGCCCTTTGGAGAAAGAGGGGGAGTGACGGGCACTTGAGCACGCGCGTGCGTGTGCACAGCACGCTCCCGGAAGGGTAGTCCGGAAACAGGTGACTTGGACGTCTTGGTCACTTGTGGAGGGAACTGGGTGCCTGCAGCATGGGGAAAGCGGGGCGACCTTTCTGTTTTCAATGACGTTACCAGTCACGAGTCATCAGTCCCAATGAAGTGGACCAGACTCCGCAGCCTTTTCCTGCTTCGCAAGATCCTCACCGCTTCATTCTGAGCGCTGTTTCCTTCTTCTCGAGTATTGTTTTCACCTTCATTCTTTGTCTTTAAAATATATACGGTGAAACCGCTCCCTCTCCCTTGCCCACTCTGTGCCCCCACCCACCTCGGCCCTGCCTTCAGGTCGCCACTCTTACTCATTTCTGGGGCGCCTGCTGTTCTTCTGTAAACAGAAGCGCACATTCCCCCCGTTATCGCCCCCGAGGGGGACGCCATGTGCGCTGTCTCGCTCGCTTTCACTGCAAAGCAGATCACAGGGACTGTTCCGGATCGGCACATGAACTCTTCCTTGGCCCTTGTTTGTCAACCGCTGCAGAGTCTCTGAGTGCGGGCGACACCGCACGTATTCAGTCCCCCAGAGACGGACACCGGGAGGTCTCCAAACTTCTGCTGCCAGAAGCGCTGATCAGCCAGTAACCGAATGGGACACCGAGTGGCACAGGGTGGGGACAGGAACCCGGCGGGAGAAGCGCTGTGACCCCGTTAGCGCGCACTGTCTGCAGAGCGGCTGCCCCCTCGCCACGCCCCTGGCACATTTTCCCACAGTCTTGCCAACTCCAGTACGCCACCAAACTCCAGTACGCCATCAAACGGTGGGATTTCTCAAAACCTGACAGGTAAAAAGTGGCAGTGAGGTATCATCCGAAGTCGTTCCTCTCGCCAGGAGGACGAGCCGCTTTCCCGATGCGCACGGGGCATCTGCGTCTCCTCTGGCTGGACTCTCTGCACGTGTCTTTTGCTCATTTTCCTACTGGGCGTTTCCACTCGTGTTAAGGAATTTGCTATTTTTTCCCAACTTGTTGTACGGTTTAATTCTTTTCCATTTATATCTTTGATCCTTTTGGTTTTAACTGGCATGTGGTCAAGCTATGGCTTTAACTGTATCGTTACCCAGATGAGCAACACTGCTTGTAGCCACTGTCCACCTTCGCCTTGCCTGGCCAGAGAGCAAGCCATCCCACATGGAGTCTCACGGGCTGTGCTGCTTGTGGCTCGCCCTGCGGTCACCATCCACAATGTTGGGCAGCCGCGCCACAAGCCTGGGCTCAATGGGCTGTCCGATGGATGAGCTTTGACCGCTGGCCAGGCTAGCTGCACTCACTCTTCTTTTTTTGGAGATTTCTTGACCATTTTTGCTTGTTCGTTTTCCATGTGAACGCTAGAGCGAGCGCATCTAGTTCAAGGCAAAAGCTGTGTTTACTCTGCCACTCCGGACAGCTTCTCTCCCACGCTCCACCAGAGCTGCTCGGGAAACCAGCAAGCTGCCAGGGGCCGAACCCGGCTGCGCTCCTGCCATGGCACCGCTCTAATGCCGCTCTCCGGGTGCTCTCCCACTGGTACGGTTCACCTCCACCTCGTCTCTGTACTCGCTGGCACGCCTCGGCCTCGGCCCGGCTCTCCTCGCTGTTAACGTCCGCTCCTTAGGGAATCTTCCCATGGTGGCAGATGCCACCTCTTGCCGTGCCTGCCATGACCTCACCTCTGAGTCCCCTCACATATGCAACAGCCAGGCCCCTCTCCAGAGTACCTTCCAGTAGCGCAAAGTGAAATGCCCTATTTCCCCACACACCCATCCTCACCCACTAAATAAAAGTCCCAGTGGGCCTGCAGTTCGAGCTGGGAGCTCGGTGGTCACCCTCGGCTCTTTGCTCCACCTCGCTCCACATCCCACAGGAAGTTCCGCGGTTCCTGCCTGCTGCATGTGTATGGGACCCCCCCACCTCCGGGCCAGCGCCCTAGCCCAAGCTGGCCATCCGAGCGGTCTCGGAATGGCACGAACCAGCCCAAGTCGGCGTCCGCCATTGGCGCCCCCCGCACTCGTGAGGCCGTCCACTGTCCTCCTCCCGGGGGCTCCCGCCCCCGCCTTCCCGCTGACCTCGCCCCAGCCCCCATCCTGAGCCTTTCTTCTCGGAAGCCTGGCATCACCAGCCTTGGACCTTCGTGCCGGGAGCTTTCATGCCCGGCTTAGTCACCCCCGGCCGGCCGGCCAGAAGAGTGGGGGTCGGGGTCCGGGGGACCGGAGACTGGGGTCCCGGGGTGCAGGCACCTCGGGTCCCAGGTTACACGCCCTCTCCTCACTCTCTATTAAGACCTGCCTGCTTTTATGACGCTAGCTGGGGGAGGGTCCTCGCGGGACACGTCGCCCCGCCACGCCCTCCCCGAGTGGACACTGCGGCCAGACGGGCGGCGGGGAAAGATCGGCTGCCGGAGCAGGCACCGGCCCGCGGCCCCGCCCGCGCCGGCCCGGAAGTCGCCGGTCGCACCGCGCATGCTCGCTCCCCCTCCCGCGCGCGCGCGTCACGTGGGGCGGGCCGCCCCGGGAAGTCCCCCTGGAAACGCGGGCGGAGGCCGCGGGTTCCGCCCCGCGCGCGGGGTGGCGGGTCACGTGCGGACCGAGGCCCCGGCTGCGCCGCGGGCTCACGCTCGCTCGCCGGGGATGACCGCACGGACGAGGCGCCGTCGTTCGCCCGAACACGGTGCTGACCCGTCCGTGGGATTTACCCCGTGAACTTACCTGTGCTCCTCCCTGCCGGGCGGTGGCGGCCTGACGATGGGCAGCCTATCTTGGAGTGTCCATCAGTGCCTGCCAGTGTCACTTGAGATTGGAGGCATGAACAAGGAGGACATGGTGGATGGGTTGTCCTCAAGCGCACCGTGGCCGCCCACTGTGACAGCAGGACCCAGGTCACCCAAGTCTGGGGTGCGGGGTGGAGAGACCCAAAGCCTGCACACCGATGGCGTCCGCTCAGGGCCCGGCTTGATTCAGGCCTCACGCCCCCTACCGAGCCCTCCTGCTTCCCCCAATCGGCTCCCACCCTCCAGATACCAGTGACCGCGTGTTCCGGTCCTCGTCAGGGGTGCTCGGCTCTGACCCCCAGCACCGCCCGCGGCACTCTGCATTTCCTGCCAGGCTCCTCTAAGCCCACTTCTCTGTGGACAGGAACCCTTCCACCAGCCTGATTGGGCCCAGCATGGGGGGACAGTCTTGGTTTTGTCCCTGGCTGGACTTACCCTGGGCCTCACCGGGCCAGAGTTGGGCAGCGGGATGCCGATGCAACCAGGTGGCGAGGCTCAGTGGAGCTTGGATTTCTCTGCAGGGGGCAGAGGAATGGTTTGGAGGCAGCAGAGGGATGGAGGAGAATTCTGACCCTGTCTCGCGGGACCGAGGTCCGTGAGCTCCAGAACAACTGCCACCACTCTAGAGGACCGGAACGCAAGTGGTATTCTCATTGCAGAGCTCGGTGTGGTACACATCTAGGAATCCTTCAGAACTTTCCACTTCCCTAATCCTGCTTCCAGCAAACAGCCTTCCTCAGATGACTCCCGCGGAGTAAACACCATCGGGGTTCCCTCCTCCGCCTTCCAGTTGGTCCCTAGGCCTCCCCTTTCCTTTCCTCCAGTCCGCTCTAAAAAAACAAGCTTAATTTTCTTTTTAAGCCACTAAAGTAAATTTAAGCAAATTCACTCATTTGCTTAAAAGCTTTATTTTCTCTAGGTTGGATAGATGGTTGGATAAATGGATGGATGGCTGGTATATCAGAAGCACTTTTGGCTTCAAGTAGCAGAAATTCTGACAAATGCAGTGGTTTGAACCAAGAGGGATTTCTTTTTCTCCCAAAACAAGAAGCCTGGAGGCGGGCATGCGTGCGTTAGTTCGGCAGCCCTGACACAGTGGTGTCAGGCCAGCATCTCTGCAATCCGATTGGCCTTTTTCTCGTGGTCAAAGAGGGTTGCCACAGCTCCAGACACCACATCCACGTTCCAGGCTGGATGAAGAGGGGAAAGGATAGAGACAGGGCCATCTCTTTTATCATGAAAACAGAATTCCCGGAAGTTTCCGGGTAGGCTTCCAGCTCCATCTCACTGGCCAGAACTGTGTCACCTTCACAAGGCTACTGCATCACCGCTGGGGATGTGGGCACTAAGCATCGAGAGAGAGAAGGGGACACGAGAGAGGAGCCATGGACTGTGGTGGACACGTGTCACTGTGGCTGCCCAGCATCTTTGGAATATCCTCTCTGCGTTCGATATTCATTAATCCTGTCTTTGCCACTTAGAATTCAGAAGGATGACATTGGTCAGCCCCCCGGCCACTGGGGCAGGTGTGTGACTTGCCGTGTGATGGGGCTGCCACATCTGCTCCCGGCAAAGGCCGCACACTCCTGGGGCCGGGGCTGACGGCTTCCTGCCGCAGCACACACGGCGGCTCTGGCTTGCTGGGGGCAGCAGATCCGTCACCCAGAGCCATCCAGCAGGGGTCTGGGCGCTGTTCCTGGACAAACAGTCTGACCCATGAGCCAACTCACAGCTCCTCGTGACTCCATATCTACTTAAATAAGCTTGAGTGGAGTCTGTTAACGTGATGGTTATGGGCGGGCCCATGTCCCCCCAGGCACGGTGTGGAAGCCCTAAACCCTGGTTGTGGTGCGTGTGACTTTACTTGGACACAGGGTCTTTGGAGACTTAATAAGTTAGGATGCGGTCGTGAGGGTCGGCCCGACTGGTGTCCTTATAAGAAGAGAGACATTTGGACACAAACACACAGGGAGAATGCCATGTGACAACAGAGGCAGAGACTGACGTGCCGCAGCCATGAGCCAAGGAACGTAGGACGGACGGCCACGAGCTGCCACTGGAGGAGGCAGAAAGGGTCCTCCCGGGAGCCTCAGAGGGAGCGCGGCCCCCCAACGCTGGCGTCTTGGGATGCCGGCCTCCGGGATGTGAGAGTAAACTTTTTAAAATTTTTATATTTTTACTTTTTTTCAATTATGGTTGACATAAATATTATATTAGTTTCGGGCGCACGGCACAGCGACGAGACGTTTTTATTACTCACGAAGCGACCACCCCGAGAAGCCAGTTCCCACCTGACACCGCACGCAGTTATCACAGCACCGCGGTCCCCATGCCGTGCCCCACGCCCCGGGACCGTCCTGCAGCTGCCCACGGGTGCCTGTCAACCCCTCCCCTCCACGCACCCCACCCCCGCCTCTGCCCCCGTCACGATCTCTGCACCTGTGAGCGTGGCTCCGTCGTTTCCTGTTCTCGGACCCCACACGTGCCGTGTGTGTTTCTCAGCCTGACCTGTTCCACTCAGCACCGCACCCTCTGCGTCCCCCACGTGGCTGCAGAGGGCGAGGTCGCATTCACCGTCACGGCTGAGTGACGTTCCGTTGCCTCTACACGCCCCCTCTTTATCCATCGTCTTCGGTGGGCGCCCAGGTGGCCTCCGCATCCTGGCTGCTGTGGCTCATGCTGCAGTGGACACGGGGACTCACGTGTCCCTTCAGAGTAGCGTTTGGGTTTCTTCAGGCGAATACCCGGCAGTGGGATAACTGGGTCCTTTTTCGTCTCTTGATATAGCCTTAGTTTTAAAGTCTAATTTGTCTGATATAAGTATTACCACCCCAGCCTTTGTGTATCTCCATTTCCATGAAACATTTCTTTCCATTCCTTCGCTTTCCGTCTGTGTGTCTTTCAATCCGAAGTGAGTCTCTTTTAGGCAGCATAGGGAAGGGTCTTGTTTTCTTATCTGTTCAGCAGCCCTATCTTTCGACTGGAGCATTTAATCCATTTACATTTACATTTTATTATTCATATTATTGATTTATTTTTCTTCCTAAGTCCCTGTAACATTTCCTGTAACACTGGCTTGGTGGCGATCAAGTCCTTTCGCTTTTTCTTGTCTGGGAAGTTCTTTATCTGTCCTTCAATTCAAAATGACAGCTGTGCTGGGCAGAGTAATTTTGATCGTCAGTCCTTACTTTTCATCACTTTGAGTATTTCCTGCCGATCCCTTCTTGGCTGCAAAGTCTCTGTTGAGAAATCAGCTGCCGGTCTTATGGGAGCTCCCGTGTAGGTAACTAACTGCTTTTCTCTTGCTGCTTTTTAAGATTCTCTTCGTCTTCAACCTTCGGCATTTTAATTATGATGTATCTTGGCGTGGGCCTCTTTGGGTTCATCTTGCTTGGGACTCTCTGTGCTTCCTGGGCTTGTGCGCCTATTCCTTCACCAGGTTAGGGAAGTTGTCAGTCGATATTTCTTGAAATAGGTTTTCAATTCCTTGCTCTCTCCTCCTTCTGGTACCCCTACGATGTGGATGTTGATATGCTTGATGTCCCAGAGGCCCCTTAAACTATCCTCATTTTTTTTGGATTCTCGTTGCTGTTCTGAGCGAGCGTTTTTTGCTACCTTATCTTCTAAGTCGTTGATTTGATCCTCTGCTTCATCCGACCTACTGTCGTTCCCTCTAATGGACTTTTCTTCTCGGTTATCGCATTCTTCATTTCTGACTGGTTCTTCTTTATGTTTTTCATCTCCATTTTTATGTTTTCTGTCTCTTTGTTCAAGTTCTCCCTGATTTCATCTACTCTTCCGCTAAGTTCGTTGAGCATCCTTATAAGCAGTGTTTTGAACTCTGCATCTGGTAGATTGCTCGTCTCCGTTTTGTTTAGTTCCTTTTCAGGAGCTTTGTTCTGTTCTTTCATTTGGGACATGTTCCTTTGTCTTCTCACTTTGGCTGCCTCCTCGTGTTTGTTTCTACGTGTTAGGCTGCTAATGGCTCCCGGTCTTCGTAGAGTGGCCTTTAAGTTGTAAGTGTCCTGTGGGGTCCAATGGCACTGTCTTCCCTGAGCCAGGTGCTCCAGGCGTGTCCCTCGTCTGGGTCGTGTGCACCCTCCTGTTGTAGTTGAGACTTGGTTGCTGTTTGCCCATCAGTGGGAGGGATTGACCCTTGGGCTGATTGGTCGTGAGGACCGGCCGTGACCAGTGGAGGAGCCGTTGTGCAGGGGCTGACCCCACAGAGCAGGATTTCTTTTAGCCGGGCTGTTGCCTGCCCTGTCTGCCCTTTGGTTGTGTCATTCTCAGATGTGACCCTGGGTGGTGATCTGGCTCAGACCAAAGCCGGCCTCCAGGCGTGCAGGCCAGAGCCTCCTGGGAGGGGCCCTGTCACAGGCCAAGTTCAGCTGCAGCCTGTGCCCTGCCTGGGGCCATCTGGCATGAACCATCAAGCAATCCGCAGACGGCCACCACCCACGTAGGCTTGGAAAGTGCCATGAGAGGCCAAGCCGCAAACTGAGGCTGGCTGCCACTAGTGCCGGGCTGGGGGCTGCTCAGCGAGAGGTACAGGGCACACTGAGGCCATATGTTGCTTGTTTGTGGTTTGTGAGCCTTTGAGAGACTTTAGGAAAGTCTCTAGCAAGAGCCAAGACAGGCCGTTTGTATGAAAAGCCACTGGAGGAGGCTTGGGTGGCCCGCAATTGGGAGGGGTGGGATCTCAGGGAATCACCTAGGCAGGGTGACCAGTGTCAGCCAGGTTGATGGAGACTCAGATATGATGGCCTCCTGGGTCTGCACGCAGGAGCGGGGAGGGCTCAACCAAGGAACCATGGCTTCTGCCAACACTTCTGTCCAGTAGAGAGCTGCCCCTCCAGCCCTTGTCCTGAAGCCTGACGACTCATTGTCTCCCCGTGTGTCCCTGGTGCTGCTGCCCCAGCGCTGGAGCTCGGAGCAAACAAGCCCATCAGCAGTGAGTCCACGTGGATCGGTAAGCGGAACGTCTGTGACTCCCGCCGCTTCCTCTCACTCAGCCACCATCCCCCTGGTTCTCACGGCCAGAGGTTGTGGGAACGTCTCTTCCCAGCACTGGAACCCTGGGCTGGGGAGCCCGGTGTGGGGCCGGGACCCCTTGCTCCTCCTGGGGGAACTCCACACCTCCACAGCCAGACGTCCCTCCTGATTCTCAACCACGACACGCGGGTGTGGGACCAGCCCGTTCTGTCTCTGCCCCTCCTCCCAGTCTCGAGGCGGCCACTTCTGTGTGTCCCCAGTTGTAGGACTCTGTGCAGCTCGCCTTCAGGCGACTCCCCACGATGGCTGCTCTGTAGTTTCATTGTCATTTTGATGTAGGTGTGAGGGGAGGTGGGCACAGCATCTGCTTCCTCCACTATCCTGACTGGAAGCCAGGGAGAGTAAGCTTCTGTTGTTGGAAGCCCCCAGTTTGGGGTCCTGTGTCACAGCAGCCCCAGGACACTAGTACAGCACTGGGAGCCCCACCCGCTCCCCCCAGACAGCAGCGTGTGTGAGCGGGCGGTGGGTGCGGGTACCCATTCGGCAAGCTTTGCTTGTGGAGAGGTTCCTGGATCCTGAGAGAGGCCAGCCTCAGTCCAGACTGCTCCTAGGGCTGTTGGGGCCATTGCGAGGCTGGGCAATGGCTGGCCGGGGTGTGCCACCTCTGGGCGCGCAGTGGTGCAGGCGAGGTGAGCTTTGTCCCACTCCCTGGAGCCCTGACGGTGCTCCAAAAGATTCACCTGAATGGGGTTGGAAGTGCCCGGAAGCGGGGCCACGGCCAGCAGCAGAGTCCGTGGGCCACCCTGGAACGGAGTGCTTGGCGAAGCACTCAGAGCCCACTTTGTCCCGGTGCTTCGCAGCTCGGGGCCTCAGAGTAGCCGGCACCATGTGGATGGCGCGGGGTGCGGGCCTGGGTGGGGAGCCCGGTAGCAGAGAGCAGAGCCCGCCGTGCGCGGAGACTTCGTGAGGCCTGTCTGCGGGGCACGGGCAGCGTTGGGGGCGCGGGGGCGGGAGCTGAGATGGCGCGGTGCCTGGGGCTGGGAAGAGGGGGTGGCTGCTGCCACCGGAAGCACACGGTGGCGAGGCTGGCGGGGTTTCAGTGCCAGGGTCTCTCACTGCACCAGCCCCTTCCAAACCCTGGGAGGGCCCCCGGAAATGCACTTGCATAGTCACATGATTTTGAAAATTCGTGAAAGTTATATATAAAGATATAGGTGTATAAAATGTAAACATATACGAAAGATACGTCTGTGCGTGAGTGTGTGTGTGTGTGTGTGTGGCACACACGCAAATGCACATGCTCCGGCTGACCAAACAGCAGCACAGAGCTGGTGGTTTACGTGAACCTAGAGCTGGTGTCTTCTCAGAGTCTGGAGGCCAGAAGCTGGGGTCCAGGTGTCAGCCCCGCCGGGCCCTCCGGGGCCTCTCCTTGCCAGGTCCCCCCGTCTGTCCCTGCGTCCTCACGTGGTGGTCCTCTGTGTGCGTCTGCGCCATAATCTCTTCTCAGAAACTCCCCCGTCGTGCTGGGTCACACCCGACCCAGCCGCCTCATTTGAACTCGATCGCTTTGTAAGGACCCCACGTCCAAATGCAGTTACGTTCTGAGGTGCTGGGGACTGGAGCTTCAACGACGGATTTTTTAATTTTGGAGGCACACGATTCGGCCCATAGCTATATAACTATAGCCATAACCAACCGTAACTATGTGCATATTTTACATATTGTATCTCTAGCTATGTAGACATTTTCTCTCAGAGAGGAACTCAGAGATGTGTATGTTGGGCCCCGTGAACCGAGGCTGCCTGTGTGGGGCCAGGAAGAGCTGAAGCCTGGAGGGCTGCGGGGCGGAGGTCCGCGTGGGTGCCGCGTCAAAGCGGGGAGCGTGCCCGAGCCGCTCCCTGTCCCCCTTTCAGTCTCCTGCCAGGGACCCCACTGGCCACTCCTCGCCGAGTTCCAGCTGGCCAGGGAGCCGGGCGATGCCCACGCCGCACTGCAGCCCGGGACGGGGAAGAACCGGGGGGCGGGGGAGAACCGGGGGGCGGGGGAGAACCCGGCGCTGCACAGCGCGCCCCTCTGAACTCTGCGTCCACGCCGGTCCTTCAGCGGGTGAGGTCCTCACACCGAACACGAGGGGAAGGAGGAAGGTCAGCGCAGGCCCTGCCCGCCCCCGGGACGCCGAACCGTCGTGTCGCCACGGAGAAGATGGAAGGAAATGGCGAATGCGCCTGCCACGCCCGCTGCCGCGCCCAGCGATGGCCGAGTTGCCACCGCCGCGCTCCGCGCCCAGCCCCGCACCAGGGAGAGTCCGCGCCCAGCAGGGCAAGGCTTACTGGTCAGGAAGGCGCCGACCGGGAAGACGGGAGACCTAGGGGTTCAAGCCCATCTTAAGAAAGGACAGAGGTCAGACCTCTTTTATGCCAAGGGGCGATGGGAGGGGCAGGTGGTGATTGCCCACTGAGGACATTCCGGCGCCACCAGGGGCCGAGGAAGGTCATGAAACTTCTTTGTTCTTAGTCTGTGGACTCCAGTTGATGTGAGTCTGTTCGCGAGGTTCCTGCAAACCTTTGATGAACAGTCATTATTTTTGCACGTGCTCCCATATGTCCCCCGAGAGGCACCTCCTGGAAAGAGGCTGTCTTTGTAAAGCTCAAGCCAGACCAGAATTTCTCTAATGATCGGCACGTCTACCTGCTGGACAAAGCGGGAGCGATTAGCCTGACGGCCGTGGGGACAACGCGGGCTGGGACAAGATGGAGCCGGAGGGGCCGAGCATGTCACTCTGTTACGCAGGTGGCCGTGCTCGAGCCTGGGTGTGTGCCCACAGCAGCATGGCCCCCTGGGCCTGAACATGCGGGGAAGCAGGCTCGGGCTGTGGGGCAGGACATCCGGGGTTCCGGGTTGCCCGAGTGTGGTGGGGAAGGAGGGGGGCAGGCCGTGGGGGGCTGTCCCCGGGCGGGGGAGAGCTCAGGGCTGAGGGCCGCAGTGTCCACTGCGCTGCACACTGCAGAAGCTGGTCACAAGGCCAGCGTGGGTCACAGCTTCTGTTAGTCCTCTAGGGCTGCTGTAAGAAAGTGCCGGAAATTGGGAGGCTTCCAATAACAGAAATTTACTCTCTCGAAGTTCAGGAAGCCAGAAGTTGGAGGTCACGGTGTCAGTAGGGCTGATCCTTACTTTAACCACCTCCACAAAGTCCCGTTTACCACGTGAGCTTCCATGGTCACAGCGTCTAGGGTTGCCGGGATTGAGACGTGGACCTCATCGCGGGACCATTATTCCGAGAATCTTCAGCCTGCTTTTCAGGTCTTTGAGGCAACATTAGCCTCAGTTCCCTCAGGGATAATAATGTGTCTTTGGGTCACAAGGTCAGAGTGTGGTTCCGGGAGGTGCTGCTTGGCCCGTCCTGCCTGTGTCATAGTAAGAAAGACATTTGATCCTAAAACCCCGGAATTTCCTGAGTCAGTGTCTTT
>NW_011889101.1:530562-532382 GCF_000151845.1 Pteropus vampyrus | reverse complement strand
CTTCCAATAACAGAAATTTACTCTCTCGAAGTTCAGGAAGCCAGAAGTTGGAGGTCACGGTGTCAGTAGGGCTGATCCTTACTTTAACCACCTCCACAAAGTCCCGTTTACCACGTGAGCTTCCATGGTCACAGCGTCTAGGGTTGCAGGGTTTGAGACGTGGACCTCATTGCGGGACCATTATTCCAAGAATCTTCAGCCCGCTTTTCAGGTCTTTGAGGCAACATTAGCCTCAGTTCCCTCAGGGATAATCATGTGTCTTCGGGTCACAAGGTCAGAGTGTGGTTCCGGGAGGTGCTGCTTGGCCCGTCCTGCCTGTGTCATAGTAAGAAAGACATTTGATCCTAAAACCCCGGAATTTCCTGAGTCAGTGTCTTTTGTTGGTCAGAAGGAGCCCTTTGGGGTCACACCTGACTTTACGTCCTAGACAGCCTCTGAGTGGGGCTGTCTCCAAAAGACCCAGCAAGCGAGGGGCTCCCTTTCAGCCCCCCCCCCCGACCTCTAGGGAGTGAACTCGCTTGGAGAACAGGATTTGGAGAGCTCCTGGGTTGGCCTCCCCAGGAGGGTGTGCCAGGAGGGTGATGCACCCCAGTTCTGGGGGGATGGAAGCGTCTATACTTCGGACCCCTCGGACCACACCCTGTGACCCCCTCACCCACTGTCCGTCCATGTCCTTCACGATAAGTGCATAAATGCACCTGTGTCTCCAACCTCTGCGGCCAGCTCTAGCAAATCGTCCAACTGGGTGAGGAGTCATGCGAACCCTGATTCGTCGCCTCTCGGCCAGAAGCACAGGTGACATCGTGCACTGCAATGGGCGTCTGCGATGGGACAGTCTTGGGGGACTGAGCCCTTCCCCCTTGGGGTCTGACACCATCTCCAAGTAGAGTGTGGAAACTGAGTGCTGTGGGTAGGACACCGCGTGGTGTTCACTTAGAGCACTGCTCGGTGTGGGAGACGCCCCCAGAGTATCGAGTAGTTCTGACCCCGAGGGCCCACATGGAGACGATACCCTCACCAAGTATGTGTGACTTCAGTGCATTCGGGAACTGGCGAGACAACCTGGAGAGGACCATGGCCCCTGTCCCCACTGTGAGCTGGGCTTGGCCCACCTTCCCTCCCCAATCCGCCCCTCTGACATGGTGGCACGTGGAGGCACCAGGGGTGTCAATTCAGAGCAAGCATGTGGTACCCCCAGTCTGTGGCCCATCACCAAAGGGAAAAGCGACCGGGGTCCCAGTGCTGATGGGCGTGAGGGCATGGCAGGCCTGGCCTTCGGCAGCTTGGGAAAAGATCGTACCGTTCAGGCTGAGCCTGTTAGCATGTTGGGGTGCAGCAGGGCGGGGGTGTCGAGGGAGGGAGGGGACAGGGAGGGCTTGGAGGCCTTGTGGCCATGGTAGGGATATAGATTTTTACGCGGAGTGAGCGGGCACCGCTGGAGGGTTCCGGCCGCTGAGTGACAGTATGGGATTTGGATTCTGCCCCCGCCCCCTGGCTGCTGTGTGGACACACACGGGGGATGGGAGGGAGCCCGCGGACGGCACAGGACAGCCGTGCGCGCGCGCGCCGCTGGGAGAGCTGGGGGCGGGGCGGGTGGGCTGCAGGACCTCGGTCCCCGTGCTTGGGGGGGGCGGCCCGCGGCCCGGACCGGGCAGGGCGGGCCACGCTGTCTCCTCCAGCCCCTGCAGGACAAATCCAGCGCTTTAACCTTCCCAGTGAGGGTCCGCGGGAAAGGTTTCGTCCGCCTGGGAATCTGCGGTCTGGGACAGGTGGACAGGGCGTCCCAAGTCACCCTCAGGCCACACGGGGCCAGCTCCGCG
>NW_011889101.1:524461-528762 GCF_000151845.1 Pteropus vampyrus | reverse complement strand
CCCCCCCCCCGCGGGCACCCAGGTGCCACTCAGTCGATGTCACCCCCCGGCAGCCACCTGAGACCTCAGCAGCCTGTGTCAGCTTTGCCTGTTTCGAAGTTCATCTGACCAGCTCACGCAGACTACTCTGTTTGGCATCTAACTTTTTTCTCTTAGCGATACGTTCACGAGATGCGTGTGGCACGGACCAGTCGCTGTGTTTACTGTCACGCAGCCTCCGCGGGTGACGTACCCACCTCCCAGCCACCGACGTCGGGCTTCCTGGGAACGCGGCCGCCTGCAGTGTTTGTGTATTCTGATACGGGCACACTGCGGGTCTGTTTTTGCTTTATTTCTTATTGAGGTCTAACGTATATACAATGAAAGGCACAGGTGTTCACTGCGGAAGATTTGCGAAATGTTGTTTATACTCAACGTTTGGAACTTCTCTTCACTCTCTTTGAAAACAACATTTAAAATTGAGATGGGATTCGCGTCCCATGAAATTCACTCCCTTAAAGTGTGACATTCAGTGGTTTTTAGTATATTCACAGCCACCTCCCCTGATCACGACCTAATTCCAGAACATTTCATCACCCGTCAAATAAATCCCGTACCCACCAGCAGCCACCCCCATCCGTCCCTCCCGCCAGCCCTAGCGGCCACTGTTCTATTTCCTGGCATCGAAAAGCGTGTGGCCTCTTGTGTCTGGTGCTGTCACTCGGCACGGTGAGCCCAGACTCACCCGTGTCGCGGTGTGTGTGTGTGTGTTGGTGCTCCCTTTTTACGGCTGAGTAACATTCTGCCGCATGGCTGGACCACGTTTGTGTTTTTTCTCTGCTGACGGGCAGTCGGGCTGTTTCTCTTTCGGGCTTTATGAGCAGTGCCGCTGTGAACAGTCACGCGCGAGTTCTGTGTGGCCGTCTGCTTTCATCTCTTCTGGTTACGCATCTGAAGGCGGACTTTCTGGGTCCTGTGGTAATTCTGCGGGTAACTTGTTGGGGGCCTGCTAAGCTGTTTTCCAAAATGCCCACACCGGTTCACGTTGCTAGCAGCACCGGATGAGGCGGCCAGTTCCTGCGGGTCCCCGCCGACACTTGTCACGGGGTGTCTTTTTGATGATCGCCACCTGTGAGATGATGTGTCGTCGTGGTTTTAATGTGCATTTCCCTGGTGACTGACAATATCGAGTCTCTGATCCACTCTTACCAGTTATCTGTGCATCTTCTTTGGAGAAATGTCTGTTGAAATCCTTTGCTTGTGTTTTAATTAGGTTATTTGTCTTTTTATTATTATTGAGTTGCAAGAGTTCTTGACGTATTCTGGTTATTAGACTCTTATCAGATATAAGGTTTGCAAATATTTTCTCCCATCCTGCGGATGGCCTTTTCATTCCTTGATAACGCCCTTTGATTCACAAAGTTTTCTAATTCTGAGGAAGTCCAACTTACGTATTTTTTTCTTTTGTTGCCTGTGCTTTTGGTATCATAGTTAAGAAACCGTTGCCAAATCCACGTCACGAAGATTTTACCCTATATTTTATTCTAAGACTTTAATAGTTTTAGTTCTTCAGTTAAGGTCTTTGATCCATTTGGGGTTAACTTTTTTGCGTGATGCAACGTGAGAGTCTAACTTCATTCTTTCTTATGTGGAAGTCCAGTTTTCCCAGCACCATTCGTAGGAAAGACCGTCCCCTCCCCACTGAGTGGCCTTGGCACCATAGTCAAAAATTAATTGCCCACGCACGTGAGGGTTTATGTCTGGGCTCCCCACCCTAGTCCCTGGCTCTGCCACTGTGTCCTAACCGGTACCTGCATTTTAGATATGTTTACTTGTTTATTTTCTGTCCCCTTAAAGGAACAAAAGTTCTGGAGCTTCCATTTGTTGCCAGAGTCTCTCTCGGATCTTAAAGCGGCGTAAGGCGCGTTGTTAGGTCTGTGCTGGCGACTGAAGGAAGGGACCGTTTACCTGCGTTGTTGCCCCGCTTACCTGCTTGTATCACTGTACGGGAGGTTGCCCCAGACTTCTATGAGCGTCTATTTTCTGTAATGGAGGCTTTATTTTTATGGCAGAAATTCTCAGTCAGGGGACTGAGGTCCATTTGTAATTTTTAATCGTATGAGTGGTTGACAGACCGATGTCTGAGGCGCGGTAACGGTTCTCATTTCTGCCATCAGCCGATGAGGGTCCCCGACCCCTTCCGCCCAGGACCACTCCCCATCGTCCGTGTCTGGCGGCCGGAGGGTGGAGCTGGGGTCAGTCACGCTTTACCTGGCATTTTCCTGACCGCCAGTGAATCCGCCTGTTTGCCCATTGTTTGTCTCTGCTCTCCTGTGAATTGCTCATTTATACTTTGTCCGTCTTTCTGTGGGCTTTAAAAAAAATCTGTCTCTCGTCAGTTTCCGAGAGCACAGCTGTTCATCATTTGTCTGTCGCCTGCTTTTACAAATGCTTATTTTTCCAAGGTTATCATTTTCGTGTCGAGTTTGTTTATGGCATCTTTTTCCATACAAAATTTAATACTTCTACGGAATCAAATATATCTACCTTTCTTTCGCCTCCTCGGGGCACCCCGTTTGAATGAAGATGATCTTCCCCACCCTAGGTGACGTGTGTGCCCACCTCGTTTCTTTCCACTTCTTTCGATTTCTACGTTTAGTTATTTCTTCAGCGAGGTCTGAACCTGACGGCTGTGTCAATGTCCTGCGGTTGGGCCCCCGCGGCCGGGGAAGTGACCCGCCCTGCCCTCCGCGGTTGCCCGCCCCCTCCTGTCGCGCGCCGATTCTCCTGTGAACGGGTGGCTAGTTCTAGACTTTCATTCCCAGTCCCTGGATCTGTCTGTCCCCTCCTGCATCCGTACCATCTTGCCTGGATCACGGTGGCTGCAGAAGCCACGCGTCTGGGGAGGCGGCTCTGTTCTCTACTCCCTTCTCGGGCATTCATTCCTCCCCGTCCGTTTTGGGATCGTTTTTGGGGGGAATGGCCCCGGGCTCTCTCTTCCTCAGGCCACGCCTCTACCGGCCCCTAAGCAGGTACAGCCTTCTCCACGCAGGCGCTGTGCCTCCCTTGAGTGCCTCGACTTTCTCCGTCTCTGATTTCTAGATTTTCTGCTTCTGGAAGCTCATGATCGGAAGGAACAGAAGAAAGATGATGGGTCCACATTTTCTCCCCGTGTCCGCTCGCCAGATTGTTTTGTTGACGGCAGTCATTTTGCTATAGAGTCTTTTAGATTGTCCTGTAGAGTGGCTTTGTGGGCCTTCTTTTCAAGGCATATGGTAATTATGTCACTGTCTGTCATCTGTGTTCATTAGGGATGACCATCTTCTCATCTTCTGTGCCCTGGTCTGTTATTCAGGGAGAGGGTGGGGGAGGCATCTTGCCTCAGGGCCGGCTGCTCTGGTAACCAGCAGAGCTGTGCTCCCCGGTGAGTCCCCAGCCCCCTGGCTGCCTGGGCTCGCAGCCACCTGGGCTGAGTCCTTGCAGAGCAAACCCTGCCCCCAGCCCCGCCCTCCTGATCGCTCACCAGGAGAGGTTTTGGTGACCAGTCCCTGCCTGCCTGGAGCCAGGGGGCCTGTGGGGCAGCCCGGGCCCCTTAGCTGATGGCTCCCCTCACCTCAGGGGACAGTGGTGGCCTGGGGCTTAAAGACAAGTGATGAGGCCGGAGGGGAGGGGCTGGGTCAGGCGGGTCCCCTGCCAGGCTCAGGTGTGTGACTTGACCCTGACGAAGGCCACGGGAAGACGGGGAGATGGTCTGTGTTTGGGGGTTGCCACTCTCTCCTGGGCAGAGACAAGAGCCGGACCGTGGGTCCAGGAAAAGGGTGGAGGAGGCCAGGCCCATAGCCATCTGCCTGCTCTGGGCCCTGGGGTCTGGGGGATGGGCCGCTGCCCTCCCGCAAGGTCTGGAGGCGGTGGGCCCGGCCTCAGGTAGGGGGGCAGTGGGCGCGCCCCTCCTCCTGCAACTGCCCCCTCCCACCATCAGGCCTGCCCAGACCCTGGCACCCTCACTCTGCCTGCGGCCCGCAGTGGCCAGGCCCCGCCCGCCCTCCCCACGGTCTCCAGCCTCTGCTAAGCTTCTCCATCTCGTCCTTTAGCTCTGGAATGTTTTAATCATAACTATTTAGAAGTCTGCATCTGGGTCGCCGAGTCTGCTGCTCTCATCGTCCCTCTGGGTCCCGGTTGGTTGGCTTCGTGGCCGCCCACGGCCCTGCCCGCGGCCTTCCGAGCGAATGTCGGGCATGGTGAACGGAACCCGTGTAGCGTGGGGACGAGATTCGTTTCCCGTCTGCTAGAGTGCCACATTCAGAGGCCTCGGCTGAAAGCCC
>NW_011889101.1:516838-524411 GCF_000151845.1 Pteropus vampyrus | reverse complement strand
AGAAGCCACGCGTCTGGGGAGGCGGCTCTGTTCTCTACTCCCTTCTCGGGCATTCATTCCTCCCCGTCCGTTTTGGGATCGTTTTTTGGGGGGAATGGCCCCGGGCTCTCTCTTCCTCAGGCCACGCCTCTACCGGCCCCTAAGCGGGTACAGCCTTCTCCGCGCAGGCGCTGTGCCTCCCTTGAGTGCCTCGACTTTCTCCGTCTCTGATTTCTAGATTTTCCACTTCTAGAAGCTCATGATCGGAAGGAACAGAAGAAAGATGATGGGTCCACATTTTCTCCCCGTGTCTGCTCGCCAGATTGTTTTGTTGACGGCAGTCATTTTGCTATAGAGTCTTTTAGATTGTCCTGTAGAGTGGCTTTGTGGCCCTTCTTTTCAAAGCATATGGTAATTATGTCACTGTCTGTCATCTGTGTTCATTAGGGATGACCATCTTCTCATCTTCTGTGCCCCGGTCTGTTATTCAGGGAGAGGGTGGGGGAGGCATCTCGCCTCAGGGCCGGCTGCTCTGGTAACCAGCAGAGCTGTGCTCCCCGGTGAGTCCCCAGCCCCCTGGCTGCCTGGGCTCGCAGCCACCTGGGCTGAGTCCTTGCAGAGCAAACCCTGCCCCCAGCCCCGCCCTCCCGATCGCTCACCAGGAGAGGTTTTGGTGACCAGTCCCTGCCTGCCTGGAGCCAGGGGGCCTGTGGGGCAGCCCGGGCCCCTTAGCTGATGGCTCCCCTCACCTCAGGGGACAGTGGTGGCCTGGGGCTTAAAGACAAGTGATGAGGCCGGAGGGGAGGGGCTGGGTCAGGCGGGTCCCCTGCCAGGCTCAGGTGTGTGACTTGACCCTGACGAAGGCCACGGGAAGACGGGGAGATGGTCTGTGTTTGGGGGTTGCCACTCTCTCCTGGGCAGAGACAAGAGCCGGACCGTGGGTCCAGGAAAAGGGTGGAGGAGGCCAGGCCCATAGCCATCTGCCTGCTCTGGGCCCTGGGGTCTGGGGGATGGGCCGCTGCCCTCCCGCAAGGTCTGGAGGCGGTGGGCCCGGCCTCAGGTAGGGGGGCAGTGGGCGCGCCCCTCCTCCTGCAACTGCCCCCTCCCACCATCAGGCCTGCCCAGACCCTGGCACCCTCACTCTGCCTGCGGCCCGCAGTGGCCAGGCCCCGCCCGCCCTCCCCACGGTCTACAGGCCTCTGCTAAGCTTCTCCATCTCGTCCTTTAGCTCTGGAATGTTTTAATCATAACTATTTAGAAGTCTGCATCTGGGTCGCCGAGTCTGCTGCTCTCATCGTCCCTCTGGGTCCCGGTTGGTTGGCTTCGTGGCCGCCCACGGCCCTGCCCGCGGCCTTCCGAGCGAATGTCGGGCATGGTGAACGGAACCCGTGTAGCGTGGGGACGAGATTCGTTTCCCGTCTGCTAGAGTGCCACATTCAGAGGCCTCGGCTGAAAGCCCCGGGGTCTTCCAGGTGGCTTCCCCTGATGCCAGCACTTGCGTGTCTCTCGAAGGTCACCAGACCGCCAAACACCGGCTCAGCCCGTTAGGCGTCCGGCTGCTTCTTTCTGCTCTTAGCCCTGGCCCCGAACAGCGCAGAAACGGGTGCGCATCTGTGGAGAAGAGGCCCCGGGGCGGCGGCAGCCCTCAGCACCAACGCTTGTCTTCCCAGGCCTGTGAGGACACGGGAAGCTCCGAGCTGCTCGTCCTGCTTGGCCGCTGGGCCCAGCGCCATCCACAGGTTGGCAAATGTCCCCAGGGAGGGAAGCGGCCGGGCTCCTGTCTTTGCGATTCCTTCTGGTCGGGGTCCCGGCCCCTCGAGTCCCAGCTGCCTCGGTGGCTCACCGATGCCCTCAGGCAGCTGTGTTTCAAAATCTAGCTTTTCCGGTTGGTTTTGGTGCAAGGTTTTGTCCGTTTTTTTTTTTTTTTTTCTTCCTTCATAGGCAGAAGCAGAAGTTTTTGCTCTGTGCTGAGGCTTTATTTCTGGGTGCTTAGAGTTTCACAGTTATGACTGAAGATTAAATGCTTTAATCAATATAACGAGTGCTATAGATTTGCTTGGTAGACGGTAAAGATAATCTACTGGAGATTTAATTGATGTAAAAATATCATTGAAACGATACGTGCGTGCTGGTATGCTTTAAATTTTGTAACGAACTAATGAGAGAAATCAGGTTGCATTTATTCCGGTAAGAAGCCTATCCCAAAAGGAAACACGGCAAGATACAGTATTTCGTTTTCTCTTCTTCTCCTAAAATCTGACCAGAGAGGGAGCAGGAAGCTTGATCAAGCCTGTCCGGTTCCCCGCGCGTGGTTTCCGCGTGGGGGCCCCACACCCGGCTCCGTCCGGTGCCCTTCCAGACGAGTCTGAGCACCCCATTTCACCGGCCACAAGCGGGGCGGCCTGCTCGCCCCAGGGCGCGTCCCACTCTGGCACCTGGCAGTGGCTGACCCCGCCGTGCCCGCCTCCGGCGCCGGGGCGCTCGGCGCCGCGCGGAGGGCTCCGATTTGTGCCTCGTCTGGCTGGGGTCCCGCAGGAGACCCCGCGGCCTTGCCGTTGTTCGTTGAGGACAGTTCCTCCGTGTGGGCCGCAGAACCGGGAGAAACGAGTCCCGCGGCACAGCTGTTCGGCGTGCGGCAGACGCGGAGCCACCGAGGCGTGTGGACCCCGCAGGGCCGGACACGGCGGGGCGGTGAGCGGGGCCGCGGCGGGGACAGCCCGGCGGGGCCGAGCCCTGGGGGGCGGGCAGCACCTGACCACAGACACAAACGCTGTCGTAACACGCTAAACGCAGGTTGACTTGGATGAAAATGTTCAGACCGCACCGAGAGCACGTGCGCGCGAGGTGAGCCGCACAGAGTGAACGCGGAGCGCTGAAAAGGGTCCCATTCTGCGAATGAGAATACAAAGGCCCTCGGCCGCATAGAGCGCCGTGCCGATGCAGCAAGAAGCCTTCGGCCAGGGCGACGGCGGACCCTTCCGTCACTGCTCGTTAAAGATCAGGTGCCCCCCCCCGTCGGACTAGAGGACAGCGCGTCACCTCACCAGCCCGCGGCCCGCCGCGCCTGCGCGCACGGGGGGCCGCGTCTGCGGCCGACAGCGCCCGCTCCTTCACGGCCATTCGGCAAAGTCCCCGTGGAGGCTTCAGCTTCCAACCCTGTCTCCAGCCACTAACTCCCACATCTACCCAGAGCTGTGCCCATTCCAGGGCCAACTGCGCACTGACTCCTTCTGATGCAGGAGGACAATCCAAGAGACCATCGGGAAGGCCACCAGGCCGTACGGGTGCCGTCCCCTCAAGCGTCTGACGTGTTGGGGGGCGCTTTATTCTGCTGCTTCCTGAGCAGGCGGTCCAGGCAGGGGTGGGGGTGAGGAGGGGCGGCACCCGGCCAGACCCCCTTGGGAGAAGAGCTGTGAGAGGGTCACCTCTGCTAATAAAATGACAGTGGTCACCGCTGTCACCGATGCGCAGGCCCAGCAGTGGTGGGGTGCACACGGAGCGTGCAAGGGTGTGACACAGGAGTCTCGGAATGAGCGGGGGACCCCCCCCCCGTGCGATGTTCCCCACGCCTCCATCACACCTGGCCGGGTTCTCTCCAGCGACACCCAGGTTCCAGGTCAGAGGTGAGTACGCAGGACGTGTCCACATCGCGGCGCCTTTCTTCACGCTCCTGGCGGGGGCTGTGTGGGGCTGACGGCATGGACGTCTGTGAGGACCCTCCGGAGCCTGGGCCCTGCCGGCCTCCCCCAGCCGTCTGGCGCATGGCTCCCTGGAGGCCGGCTACCGGAGCCTTTTCCTGACCCCATTGTCCAGAAAGAGAAGGGACCTCGCTGGTATCCCCAGGTGGTCACCAGGATCACAGGCTCAGGGCTCAGTGGTCATGCCCGAGGGGACGTGCCATTGGATTCACATTTTCATTTAGAAAGATATATCACTAAAATGGACTTTTTCCCCCATAGAAACATTCATTACTAAGATCCCAAGAAACAGTTTGGAGAGAGCTGGCCTGACACGCTGTGCTACGCTGTGTTACGGGGCTGCCACTGCAGAGCTGCGACAGCTCTCAAGCCGAGCAGCCGCGTCCCATCTGTTCAGCTTGACGAGAACACCGCGTCTGGCAGGGCTGGGCCAGGCAGCAATGCTGGAGGTCTGGCCTGCGCTCTGCTCTGCTCCTGGTCGCCTCCTCCTGGTCACACGGCGGCTGCTGCAGCTCCAAGCGTCACGTCCTCACCCAGCTCAGGCGGCAAGTTTCTTACCGCCCCCAGAATGAAGGAATAGCACCCCAGAAGCACCCTCCCCCACCCGCCTCGGACAGCAGACAGCCCCTTCACAAAAACAGGCCGGAAGTGACAAGGACATTCCCCTGAGGCAGCATCCCGGGCGCTGGGGGAGGGGGCCTCACAGTCCCTCGCCCGCCTCGGTCTGTCACAGGAGCCGCGGGGTCTGTCTTTCTGCTCCTCGTTGCCACCCTCTCCCTCGTCCTGCAGCACAGGACGGTCTTTCTGGCCCACGGCCAGGAGCAGCACCCCTTGGGGGGGCGGCAGGGCGTGCTCGTGGTAGGGGGTGGTTACTGCCCTCCCCCCTCGATTCTCCGTGTGGGGGTGAGTTCTGTGAGGGGTGCAGGCAGACACCACGCCCTTCAGGAGGGAGGCTCAAAGCAGGATTGGGGGACACAGCCTCGCAGTCCCTGCACCCCGCCCCTGACCCTCGGGTTTGGCTGTCCTGGAGCTGACTGTCCTGCCACAGCCCAGTGTCCCTCTGCTCTCAAACCAGGCCCTGGGAGCACTGTGTCTGCCTCGCCCAGAGGGAGCCTTTTTGCCCTTGGCTGAGCAAACGAACGTAGACACCATGTGGCTCGGGCTTTGTGGACCCAGCCCTCCTGCTGTCTGGGGCCCTCGGGACTGGTCTCAGACAGGGAGGGGGCCAGGCCTGGAGAGTGGCCTGGGGCCCTCCGCCTCTGGTGGGAGCAAAGCGCGTCTGCCCTTCTTCTGGTCCGGAGAGGCTCGTTCCCGCTGCCCCACCAAGGGCCCGCCCAGCTGGGGGCCGGCAGGGCCAGGCCGCAGATTGCTCCTGTCCTCGCCCGGGCTGGACAGGTCACACGCACCTGGGTGGCCGTGCAGAGGCCACATCAGATGGGAAGCTGGCCCACTCACAGCCACACGTCACTCGGCCTCACCTCAGGAAGGCCCAGCTCCTGGCTGTGGCCTCTGGCTTCTGGTCACCAGCAGGGGTGTGCAAGGCCAGACAGACCACTGGGCAGGGAAGAACTGGCCTCTGGGCCTGACTCATGGGACCGGAGTGTTTTTCTGCTGGGGTCTGTGCCTGTCACCTTTGTGTCATGTGTCGCCTGCCACATTGAGGCTTCCTCCTCCCATGAGCAGCAAAGGCGTCCAGTTCTTCCAGCTCTGCCGTGGCTGGAGGCTTTTAATGCACACACGTGAACCGGGTGACTAAATGCAAAGATCTGAAGGCAAAGCGACAGCCGGAGTCCCACAGCCCTGCCCGCAGGGGACAGGGCGGCTGGGCTGATGGGAGACTTGGCTTATGGGAGTTGACCCAGAGACCCCGGGCCCAACCCCTAGTGTGGGGTTCAGGAGGAGGCCAGAGTGAGTGGGGGCCAGCGTCCGGCCCCAGCCCCAGCCTCATCTCCTCCTGGGCCCACTGAGTCTAACGCTTCAAGGGTCAAGGGCCTTGAGGCTGGGGACGGGGGGGGGAGGGGAGAAAGCCTCTGTTTTTCTGTAACTCACCTGGCTGCACCCCACATCCTGGCTCAAAGGGGCCTCTGCACACCTAGCCAAGCCCCAGGCACCACGTCGGGCCCCTGCCTGGCCCTGAGGCGGGGTGCCGTTGGCCCCAGCCCGCCGGCCCACTGGGCTCCCTGGAGCCTCTGCTGCGTTCTGCAGGGGGACCCCGGCCCCCTCCTGACTCCTCTGAAGACTACGGCAGACTTTGTAATCGTTGATACCGCTTCCTGATTTAAACAGTTCAGGCAGAACCAAGGGCACGCAGGGAACAAGGTCCGGTCCCCATGCGTGGCGGCCGCCTGACTAGACAGGGCAGAGGCACGGCGGGGGGCTGCGGGCTCGCGTGGAGTATGGAGGTGGTCCTGTGCCAGCCCAGGGCTGCTGCCTCGTGCCCATGGCCACCTCGCATCCACGCCACCCACCGGCCCTCGATGGCCACACGGTCGGGCTGCGCTCGGCTCCGCCGTCAGGAGCAGCACGGTGGCGGAAACCGAGTCGATGCCGGGTGCACACGGCGAACGTCCCGCGGGACGAGCCGGCAAGCAGACAAGTGCCTTTGCGGTCTGTGCGCAGACTCCCCGCCTCGAACCTCAGAGTCCCACTCCTGCGAGTCACGAGTGACGGGAGGGAGTTCCTGTCCCGCCCACCGGCCACCCCGGCCCTGCTGGAAACCTGCAGCGTGTGCCAGCCTCCAGGTCAGCTGCCGTCGGCGGCACGCAGGCGCCTCTCCCTGAACGTGGCGAGCACACGCAGGCCGCAGTTCACCCAGCCCTTTGCCATCACTGGACGCTCGGGCGGCTGTCACCTCGTGGCTGTTGTGCGTAGTGCTGCGCTGAACGCAGGGGTGCGAACGCTCACCTGCTCGAGGCCCTGGTTTGAGTTCTGAGTGTACTCGGAAGTGCAGCGGCTGGATCACGAGGTGCTTCTGCTTTTAAGGAACCCCCTTCCCGGTTCCCCCAGCGGCTGTGCCAGTGACCTTCCCCCGACAGTGCAGAGGGTTCTAACTTCTCCGCATCCTCGTCAATACTTGTTATTTTCCGTTTCTTCCCCGATAGAAGCCGCCCCAGGGGGAGCAAAGCGCCTCTCGCGGAGGTTTCGCTCTGGCTCTCTCTGCTGACTGAGGACGCCGAGCATCCTTCCACGTGCTCGTTGGCCGTCTGTCTATCTTCTTTGGAGACCTGTCCGTTCGAGTCCTTTCCGGTTACTTACTCCTGCTCCTTTATTTTTCCCCATGGAGTTCAGATTTGGCGCACGTAGATAGAAAAACACCCCGTAACTGCTTTACGGGGTCACGCGCCATGGATGGACCAGCCTGGGGGACTGTGGCCTCGCTCCTCCTGACTCCCCTGCGGGTCCCTACCTCTGGCTCCCTCCTTCTTTCTCCCTCCTCCCTGTGGCCCCTAGTGCCCCCCGCACCTGACCATGCCTGCGGCTGCCCCCCCAGTTCTGTGCCGAGCTCCCAAATCTACTGGACAGCTAGCTCGCCTGAGTGTCCTTGGGTCTCTCCAGCCCTCCGTGTCAAACTCTCAACTGCCAACCCCCGCACACCTGCTCTCCTGGCTTGCTCACCTGTTCCCCACTGACAGCAGGGGGTCCAGGTGACCACTGGGCACCAGCCTTGCCTCCCCGCTCCCTCACTGGAAGGAAGTCTGGGTCCTGGCAGGTGGAAGACGCGAAGAGAGAAAACGACTTTTCGAAAGGCCATTAGCCGAGGTTGGACAAGGACTTGGAGAAGCGGCAGGCCACCAAGGCCCTGGCTCCTGCTGAGCAGAGCCCTGAGCAGGCCGGGGCTGGAGCCTCAGTGGGAGAACAGGTCTGCCCCCAGCAGGGAGGGGGCTGGGGAAATTCGC
>NW_011889101.1:511963-514904 GCF_000151845.1 Pteropus vampyrus | reverse complement strand
CTCGGCCATGGCCGCCCCCGGCGAGCGCTGATTCAGGACCGAGCGCCGCTCCCTCCCCCTCCGGCCCGGCGCTCCCGCCGGCCGCCTCCCGGCCTGGTCTCTCCCTCCTCCCGCGGTCCCTCCCTCTGTTCCTCCTCCCTGTCTCCGCCTTTCCCTCCGCTGCCCCTGCCTCCTCTCCCGGCCTGTCCCGGCATCCGTTCTGTGTGCTCCTTCCAGCCGCCGGCCCCCGCCCCATCCCTACCCTTTCCCCGTCCCTGCCCCTCGGCGACTCCACCCCCACCAGTCCTCACCTCCTGGCTGGTGTGTCTTGACGAGGGGACAAGTTTGGGGTGTTTATTATTCTCCCGCCTAGCAACGATGGCCGCACGGCCCGAGCGGCCGCAGGCTGTTGGGGAGCATCCATGGCCCAGGCCCTGGCCTTTTCAGGAAGGGCAGTCGGCGGCAGGGCAGCCTGGGGATCTGGCCTCCCTCCCCCGCGAGCAGAGGCGGTGGCCTCAGGCTGGGGTCTCCCAGCCGCTGCCCAGGGTAGGTAGCAGGTGATGGCAGAGTGTGGGACATGGGGAGGAGGCTGTGCTGGGCCTGGACGCGGGCTGGCAAACGGGAGAGAGCCCTGTCATCCGTGCCCCTGCTCATCGGGGTTTCCGGGGAGGCCTCTGCCGGTTGGCCTCTAGTGTCCGCCCCCAGTGGACCCTGAGGAAGGGCAGGGGGCCCAGGGCGAGGGCCTCTGACCGGCTGGAGCCACTTGGGGTTGATTTTTTCAGATCTCACCTGCCTGCCTGGGGTGGCCTGGGGGTATGCGGTGGTCACTTGGGCCTTCACGCATGGGCGGGGCCTGGGAGGGAGCTGAGATCTCTGGGTGTGGGCCTCACGGGACAGGGCTGGGGACCCCTGGCCCGCCGCCTCCACCACGGTGCCACTATGTCGTCACCCGGTTACTGGGTTGGTCGGTCACCTCTTAATCAGTCTCCTGCTTTACCTCCGCCTGTCCTGCACAGTGAGTCAGGGCCTGGACCCAGAGGACAGAGTCAGGGCTGGACTCGCAGGCTGGGGACCACGCACTTGCCCAGGGCCCTGTTTTAAAATTCTTCATAATTTTGAAAAGTGGCTTTTTCATTTAGCACCGAGCCCCCCTCCCACCCCCTGCCCCAAATGACGCAGCTTGCCATGGGCCCTCCGGGACGCCCAGGGCCCGGGACCCAGCGTCTTCGCCGTGGTTGCTCCCTGTCTCCCCCAGGTGTTCGCGTCTGCCTGCTCCCTTGTCACTCTGCTGTCACCTTCCCAGTGAGCCTTCCCTGACGTCCCTCCTTAAACAGACGCCCCCACCCCCCCGCCGGCCGTCCGTCCGTCCGTCCGACTCTGCTGTCACCTTCCCAGTGAGCCTTCCCTGACGTCCCTCCTTAAACAGACGCCCCCACCCCCCCGCCGGCTGCTGTCCATCCCTGCCCGCCTCCCCATTTTCCTCTGGGTCACTGGAACCTTGTTCTTGGCTTGGAGAGAAGCCCCATGATGCAGGGATTGTGTGTGGCTTGGTCACAGCTGTCTGTCAGAGCCTAGGACACTGCCTGCCGCGTGGCGATGCCCAGGAGGGTTTACCTGTGCGTGCGCACGCACTGCGCGACTGTGCCCAAGGCACTTGTGGGCGGAGCTTTGGGTGTGAGTGGAGGCTGGGTGCACATGGGTGTGGCCCAGACGTGTCTGCACGCTTGGTGCCTGTGCACCTGTGCCGGAGCAGTGACAGCTCCACCCGTGGTCTGGGTGAGCAGGACGCTGGGGGACAGGGTTCTGCTGGAGCGGGACCGAGGGCCTCAGCCGCCCCAGAGTCTGGTCTCAGGCAGCGTCGGCCCTCAGTGTCGCTCGGGTGCCCCACTGTGCCCCTCACGCATCAGCCTCCCAGACCCGCCTTCATCGGTGCCCCCAGGACCTCAGCAGCACCTCCCTCCCGGGAGTTGGAGGGACTGCCTGATGCCCTGGCCACTGGCCTGGGGCCTCTGCGGGATGGCCACAGGTGACCACGGAGGGACCCTCGGTCTCCTCTCGGCAGTAGGAGTACTGATGGCTCAGGGGCTCTGTCTCCCCCTGGTCCCCGTGCCCACAGCTCATCCTAGAGTGTCTAGCGGAGGGAAGCGGAGCCTCTGGTTCAGAGTCTGTGTCCTGGGATGAGTCTGGTATCGTGGACCTGGCGCTTGGGGGGCCCTGACTGTGGGGAGCTGCCCCCGGTTGGGTCACGGGGACATACGTGGGTCCACATGCAGCTGATGCCCACGGGCTCAACCTCTGGCACCCAGAGACAGCCTGGCACGTGAGGGAGGACCGGGAGACCCTAGCTGGGGAGAGGTCCAGGGGACAGACACACTCAGGGAAGGCAGGTGGCCGGGCATGGCTGGCGCCCAGCGTTTCTGGAAGTGGCCGAGCACTGGTGCCATGACTGTGCTGGGACCTAGGGGGCAGCACGCATGTGTGACCTCACTGTGCCCAGGCCCCTCCGGGCAGGCGGCCGCCCTGATGACTCCTCCCGTCCCCCCGCAGGGCAGCGCCAAGATGAGCATCACCTCCTGGTTCCTGGTGAGCAGCGGCGGCACCCGCCACCGCCTCCCGCGAGAGCTCATCTTCGTGGGGCGTGAGGACTGCGAGCTCATGCTGCAGGTGAGCCCGGGCGTCTGCCTCACCCTGGACCCGCAGGCGGCCGTGCGCGGGCGACGCGCTCACGGGTCTGACAGCCGCTCAGCTCCTCTCAGAGTCTCAAGGTGTCGGGGGCCCCCCTCAGAAGATGCTGGGAAGTGGGCCTGTCCATGCCCTTGTCCGGGGGCCTCGCCTGGACTGTGAGTCAGGCGGCGAGCCACAGGCCAGCTCCGACCGTCAGGCCTGTCCACGTCGGCTGGCGACCCTTTGAGGCACTCTGGCGGGGCCTTGCTGGCAGGCGCTGGCCTCCGGGCCGTCAGAA
>NW_011889101.1:509033-510668 GCF_000151845.1 Pteropus vampyrus | reverse complement strand
AGGCGTGGAGTGAGTGGGGATGCGTCCGCCTCCTGTGTTCACCCCTGCCACGCAGCTCTCCCCGAGGCTCCTGCCCACCCCTGCTCTGCTCACGGGGCTTGCACGGTACCTCAGCGGCCCCGTCCCAGCCTCCTGCTGCCACCTGCCGCCTGGGCTTCTCAGAGGCAGCCGAGCCCAGTGCCCCCGGACAAAACCCGTCATTCTCCGGCCCCTGGCCTGGGGTCCCCGCCAGCAGGAACATCCCTACCAGCTGTCCAGGGGCAAACCCCTCCACCCCACCAAGGACACGCCAGCCCCCAGGCCTCTGCTGGGCCCAGCCTCTTTCCATACCCGTCCTGAGAAGGGGACGCCAGGGGTGGGAGGGAGCCGTGGGGACGGGGCATGGTGGGGGAGGGGAGGCCAGGGAGCAGGGCTTGTGTCCCAGTCTGGGCAGGAGGGATCGTGCCTTGGACCTGGGGGGCAGGAGGTGAGGGGAGAGCTGTGTTCTAGGGGCAGAGCCGGCCGGCCTGGCCGTGTGCCACCCCACGCTCTGCAGTGTCCTGGCTCCGGTGCAGGCCTGGCACGGCCGGAGCCCAGAGAGGACGTGTTAACGCCAACGTGAGCAGCCAACAGGCCCTGGTCCTCCTGGTGGCAGAGCCGACTGCCTGCTGTGCTGCCGGGGGCCCGGAGACCTTGTGCAGGGTGTGCAGATGCACACGCGGATGTGTGCACACGTGTGTGCGTGCATGGGTGCGTGTGCCTGTGTGTGTTGTGGCGAGATGGTCTCTGTGCTCCTGCCTGGTTTGCCCCATGGGGGCTGTGTGACGCTTGGGACTTGTCTGCTCGCATCCTGACCGGGAACCGCGGCCCACGGGTGGCCCAGGAGCCCCTGCACAGGCTGCAGGCCGAGCTGGCAGGAGAGGGTGCTGGCAGCCCTGGGCCTTGGTGCGGCCAGGTCTGCGTGCCTGGGCGGGGGTCCCCAAGGAGAGTGGCTGGCCGCTTCCGGAAGCCGCCTCTGCTCTGCTTTAGAGTGAGGGCAGTTAGACCCTTTTCCAGAAACCGGCGTGTTTGGAGAGAGGAAGGCTGTTTGCGAGTGTCACAGCTGTCCCTCGTGCCCCGTCGCACGGAGCACCCCACACGGCTGGTCTGTGTCCTTTCACATCTCAAGTCTGAGCCCCGGGCCGAGGGCCTGCCGCCACCTCTCGTGGGTAGGCCTCCCGCGCCTTGGCACCTGGGCTTGGCAGGTACCCTTGCTTCCGGCTGGGGGTACCGGGGCGGGAGGGAGGTTCCTGGGGGTGGGGCTGCTCTGCTCCCTGCCTGTTCCCCAGGATCCTATGTTACCCACAGTCTGGGGAGGGCGTGTGGCAGGAGCTGTGACTGGTGACAAGGCCCCAGCTGGGAGTGGCTGGGACAGCTCAGGCTTCGGATACAAATGGGAGGGTGGGCTGTGCCAAGTGGGTGGGGTGGGAGGGTGGGGCGTCTTGCTGGAAGAGGGGGGGTGGTGGTTGCGGGCAGAGGACCCAGGCCTGGCACCTCCGGCGCCCAGGGCGGGGTGGGCAGCGGGGTTTGGAGAGGCCTCTGGGGCCTGTGGCTTGTGGGACAGGCTGGCCTTTCCTCCCAGGAAGTTTCAGCAGGAGAGACAGGCAGGGCCGGGGC
>NW_011889101.1:505405-507928 GCF_000151845.1 Pteropus vampyrus | reverse complement strand
TCACCAGGAGTCCCCTGGGATCAGTCTGAGGGCTTCCTAGGGAGGACGCCTGGGGCAGGCCGAGCCGCTGACCGGCGCTTCCCTGGGCTCGGGTGGGCGGGGCCAGGGATGTGACTCAGCGGTAGCCTGAGTCAGGAAGGGCCTGGCTGGCCCCACAGACTGTCTTCTGCCCTCCAAATGCTGCCTTCTGGGACGGAGGGTCTGTGGCAGGATGAGGTGTGGGCCTGTTCTACTGCCCAGGTCCCCCGCTGTAGCAGCATCGTTGTGGGTCAAGCCGACCACCTTGGGGCCTCTGGACCCAGAAGAGGCTGGAGTGTGGAGGCCGGTGCTCAGGCCAAGGGCCACGGCCCCCATGAGTCCACCAGCTGCGGTCCCCTCTCCAGGGCCTGCCCCGGTGCCCTTCCCAAGCTGAGCGACCTTGGGGGGCCAAGGCGGGGCCAGAGACCATGTCCACCCCTGCCACACCCCGCCATGCTGGGGCCTCCCCTGGAAACCAGCCACTTCAGGGCAGTGCCCGAGGCGCTGGGCAGGTGGAGGGTATCGGGAGAAAAGGCTCTATGGTGGTAGCCACCTGCCGCAGAGTGGCGTCTGGCACTCACCTGTGAGAACTGCGAAGCTGCTGGTGGTGTGACGCGGGTCTCGGGTCCTGGGCCACCCTCTTGTTGTGAGGTTGTGGGGCTTCCTGTCCCAGAGGGCAGGTAGTAACTGTATGGCCCCATCACGCCCACATCTGTGCTCAGGAGGCGGGTGTGGTCGTCTTGTGGGGGCACATACTGTCATCAGGGCCAGGGCTGGAGAGCAGCCTGGGTTGGCTGGTTCTGCTGGCCTCTCCTGGGGCTGGGCCTGGGCCTCAGGCCCGTGGCTCCTCCAGACATACCCAGGGCCTGCAGCAGTGGCGTGGGCGTGGGGTGGGCAGTTCTGTGCTGAGACCCCCTGGCCAGTGAGGCAGCTGTGCTGGCGGTGCCTAAGCAAGTAGGCTGTGAGCCTGGACCCGTGCCTGCCTCTGTCCCTAAGTCATGGTGGTGGAGGGGTGGAAGGGCTTGGCAGTGGCCCTCAGCTTGAGCCTGCGAGGGAGCTGGGCGACTGTCCTCCGGGAGGGTATCCGGGGTAGCCTGGCTCGGGGTGGACGTACCTGTGTGTGTGCATGTGCGTGGGACAGGGCGGTGTGGAGCGTGTCATCCAGGCGTGCGTGCCTGTGCCATCACTGGGAGAGGTTGTGTGAGCCCCCATGGGGCTGGCAGGCTGGCCAGGAGTTGGGGGGCTCTCCCTGCACCCCCGGCCCTTCACGCTTCCCGCCTGGCCCAGGGAGTGAGCATCTGTCCTAGATGGCCAGCACATTCCTAGCCCCCACAGCTGACCCAGGAGCAGCCCCCAGGATGGGAGGGTGCTCTGGAGGGGCGGCCACAAAGGGAGGGGCCAGGATGGACGCAGCGGGGTGGGAGGAGCCGGGTGGGGTGGGCGGAGCCGGGTGGGGTGGGCGGAGGCGGATCAGGTGGGTGGAGCCGGATGGTGTGGGAGGAGCCAGACGGGGCATGTAGGCAAATCCGCAGCCTGCTGGCTGGGTCCGGCCTGGCGGGCTTTCCCTGCACACGCACTCCACTTCGAGGCCCACCGGCGGGCGCGGGAGCTGTGGTGGGAGGTTGGGGCCTCCTGCAGGGGGTGCCTCTGCCTCCTGGGTTTTGCCTAGCTGGGGGCCACCTGAGTCCTCTGTGTCCCCCAGTCCCGCAGCGTTGACAAGCAGCACGCCGTCATCAATTACGACCAGGACAGGGACGAGCACTGGGTGAAGGACCTGGGCAGCTTGAATGGGGTGAGTGCCGGGTCGCCTCCGCCTCAAGGGGTGGGGCTGCTGCCTGGTGGGAGGCCGGGGACAGGCCGCTCTGGTGGGCTGGGGAGGCCGGGAAGTGGGGCTCCTGCGAGGGAGCGGCTGTGCTGGGGCATGTGACCTCCTTTGTGAGCGGGGTGCGGGGACAGGGAGGTGACTGGGGAAGGCCCGGACTGGGGAGCACGGGAGGGGTCAGGCGAGAGGAGCCTGTGTTTGCAGCGCATCCGGGGCAGGAAGGTGGGCGGGATGCCCTCTCCAGGGCCGGCCAGCCGTCTGTGCCCTGTCTATCTGTCCCGGCGGTGTCCGTTTGGGTGTCTTGTTTCTGTTTGGTGGACAGGAGCCTGCCTGGGGACGCTTGCTGTTTTAATAAGAAAGCAGAGCCATCGCCTCCACCTCCTTTTGCTGGAGCCAAGGAGGGCTGGGCCGTCCCTCCCGAGCTGGGGTCGCACCGTGCCGCCCATCGGTGCCCCTCAGGGCGCTCCCAGCAGGGGTCTGCGCCCGGAGCCCCTCCTCGCTGCCCCCCGCCCCCCATGTCAGGTGTAGCAGGATGGCCGCGAGGGAGGCCGCCTCCCCTGTGCCCGGGGGGCTTGGACAGGGTCCTGTTGGCCTGTCGCTGCTCCTCCACCCCCAGGGGCAGCGTCCTCTGAGGCCTGTGGTGCCCACGGAGCTGGGCCAGCGCCTGCCGGTGTGACACCGGC
>NW_011889101.1:501564-503825 GCF_000151845.1 Pteropus vampyrus | reverse complement strand
GCGCAATCTGTGGCAGGCTCCCAACCCCACAGCCCCCGAGTGGCTGGCTGACCATGTGTCCTGGGGCCTGGGGTGGCATCCTCCCCTCTGATAATTGCTGCCCACACCCCCATCCTTGCCGCAGAGACCCCACCCCCTTCTGGAAGCTCTGTGGTCCTGAGAACCCCCAGGCTTGTGCGTGGACCAAGCTGTGTGCACCGGGGGTTGCCTGCTCTGGGTGGGGGTGTCCCCCACGGTGGCAGCCCGGCCCTCACCTTGCTTGCCGCCCACAGCACGAGAAGTACACCAGCCAGCTGCAGGTGGGTGTCACAGGCCCAGCGCCCAAGAGGGGCGAGACGCTGCCCGAGCACGCGCCTTACTGCGAGTCTTCGAACCCCCGGCTGGAGCGGGGGGACCGGAGACCAGGGGCAGGTACGATGGTGGCGTGGCGGGGACCTGGCCCGCACGTCTCCCCACAGGCCCCCCTCGATTCGCCTCGGTCGGGGCAGTGTGCCCTTCAGACACCCACACCCGTGCACACCAGCACCCGTGCTCCGTGTGTAGTCCAGGCACACGGTGGTGGCACTCAGCCTCCAGGGCCGCCTATTTCTGGCCTGGACCCTTTGCGGAGGCTCGGAGAGAGGCTAGCCCTGGATGTGGGCTCCTCGCTGGCCTCTTGACCCTCCATCAGGCGGGTCCTGGGACAGAGCGAAAGGGAGCGCCCGCCCCGGACTGCGGTGCTGAGGACGGCGCTGCTCTAGACATGAGCCTCTTCTGGAAGAGCCACCCGACAGGGAGGCCAGGGGGAGGAGGGAGGCCAGTGGCCATGGATTCGGCTGTGTCACTGCAGTCATGGTGGAAACAGGGCTCATGACAGTCAGCTCTGGCCACGGTCTGAGGTGGCTGCAGGTCCTGGCTGGGAAGTGATGCCAGGGCCCCCTGCAGACCCCATCCTCCCCAGCCCCAAGACTCTGCTCCAGTATATGGGGGCCATGGCGACCCAGGGTTGAACCGTCCCTCTGCAGAGACGACAGCCTACCGCACGCCCCTGTACGGGCAGCCGTCCTGGTGGGGTGAGGACGATGGTGGCACCGTGCCTGAGGACCGGCCTCAGGAGGGGCCACACCCAGGTAGGCCCCAAGGCCGGCCCACAGGACCCCCAGAACTTGGGAGGGTGGCCTGGCCTGGAGCTGCCTTCTCTGGGGGAGACAGCCGATGGTCCTGGCAGAGGTGGGTGGGTGAGACTGCCACCCCTCGGTCCTGCCTGAGGACGTGTCCACCCCCCCCACAGAGCGGCCCAAGGAGCTGGCACAGCAGGACGGGGACCTCGCTGGGACGATGGCCGGCTTCCGGGCCCCTGGGGAGTCTCAGGGCTACTCATTCCGGCGGGAGCCCAGCTACTTTGAGATCCCCACGAAGGAGTCGCCAGCGCCACGGCCCCCCGAGGCGCCGGCCCCTGAGGCACCCACCAAGGAGGTGGCGCTGGGCGGGGGCGGGGGCGGGGCGTCGCCCGTGGTGCAGAGCCACGCCTCCTTCACCATCGAGTTCGATGACTGCAGCCCTGGCAAGGTGAAGATCAAGGACCACGTCACCAAGTTCTCCCTGCGCCAGCGGCGGCCCCCGGGCAGGGAGCCCACGCCCGTCGAGGTGGTCTCCGCGGAGACCAAGGTGGCCGACTGGCTGGTGCAGAATGACCCCGGCCTGCTGCGCCAGGCCGGTCCTGGGGACGACCGCCACAGCACCAAGAGCGACCTGCCCGTCCACACGCGCACCCTGAAGGGTGAGTGCCCGGGCCTGCGTCTGCTCGCCCCCCACAGGGCCTCGCCCCTCGCTTCGTCCCAGGCTTTCAGGAAACTGCTCCAGACCCTCTGGGTGACTAGTGCGTTCCTGGCGCCTGTCCTGGTGACGTCCGCTGGGGGTGAGGGCGCTGTGCCCACGCCCCTCGGGAGGGGCCCCCTGCAGGGCTGTTTCCTTCCCACTGGCCTGATGGGTCGGGGTCTCCCTGCTCCTAGGCCACAAGCACGAGGATGGCACGCAGAGCGACTCCGAGGACCCCCTGGCCAAGGCAGCCGCGGCAGCCGGGGTCCCCGTGGACAGCGGGGAGCAGGCGCGGCTGCAGAGGCAGATCAAGCGGGATCCCCAGGAGCTGCTGCACAACCAGCAGGCCTTCGTCATCGAGTTCTTCGACGAAGACACACCCCGCAAGAAGCGGTCCCAGTCCTTCACGCACACCCCGTCCGGGGACCCCAAGGCCGACAAGCGCCGGGGCCAGGGGCCGGCCG
>NW_011889101.1:496992-500143 GCF_000151845.1 Pteropus vampyrus | reverse complement strand
CACAGACACAGACACGCCCTGCCTTCTCTCTGCAGGGCCTCCCAGTGCCGGGCTCCCCTGGGGGTCAGAAGTGGGTGTCCCGCTGGGCCAGCCTGGCTGACAGCTACTCGGACCCTGGCCCGGCAGGTAAGTGGCTGCAGTGGGGAGAGGGGCTTGGCCAGGGTGGCCTGAGGCCACCAGCCCGGGATACCAGTGTGAGCTCGTGCCAGCCACGCTTGGAGCAGGGTCAGGCAGCCTGCAGGCCAGTGGCTGCTCTAAGCGTTCTGCCCCCACCTTTGCAGAAGACAGTCCTGGGCGCAGAGCCGGGGAGCTCGAGGGGGCCCTGCCTGTGCGCCAGCGGCGACTGCTCCCACCGCTGCCCAGCGACAGGGTGGATGGCCCTGCTGGCCCCGAGGCCGCACAGAGGAGTGGGCCCGGGCCACCGGAGTCCAGCAGTGAGCGGCCCAGCTGCCTCTTGGGTCAGGAGGACTTGGAACCCGACAGCCTCAGTGACGCCAGTGGGTCAGATGGGGGACGTGGCGCAGAGCCAGGTGGTGGCCTGCAGGAGGAGAGACGCAGGAGCCCCCAGGAGGGACCAGTGTGGACGCGGGGCCGGCGCTCACCAAGGGCCCCCGGGGAGCCAGCCCCCACTTCCTTCTTCATTGGGGACCAGAACGGGGAGGCTGCCTTTCCCCAGAGAACGTCCGTGGCTCCAGGGGACATGGGCGGCTCAGGGCTGGCGGCCCAGCCCAGTCCCTCAGTGAGGGACGGTGTCTACGTCAGCACCAACGGCAGGATGGTCATCCAGCTGCAGACAAAGCAGTCCCCAGAGCCTGAGAGTCTGGCTGCAGCCCAGGCCAAGGAGGCCCTGGCCTTTGCCCGGCAAGAGAGCTTCACCAAGGAGCCGGCCAGCGGCACCCCCGCGCCTGGCCAGCTCCCACACATCTCCAGCCACCCCCTCCTGCAGGACCTGGCTGCAGCCCGGGCCTTACGCACGGACCTCCACGCCCAGGACACTCACCTGATCCTCAAGGAGACGGAGACAGCCCTGGCGGCGCTAGAGGCCCGGCTTCTCTCCAAGTCTGCAGCCGGGACGGAGGGCGAGGCGGGTGATGCTCCTAGGCTGCCCGAGGACTCCCTGTCTGGGGACTCTGACGTGGACACCGCCAGCACCGTCAGTTTGCTCAGTGGCAGGAACGGGCCCAGCCCTACGAGCCCCCAGCTCACAGGGCAGCAGAGGGAGAAGCCGCCGTCCCCACCAGCAGCACAGGACCTGGGGGCGGCGGCCCTCAGCAGCTCCCGAGAGGGGCTCTCGGAGAAGCTGCACCGCCCAGTGGGCGTGGTGGACACAGGCCGTGGCGAGCCAGCACGGCGCCTGGCCCTGTCGCGTGGCCAGGGCCTCCAGGGGTCCCCGGACTGGCCCAACGAGGACCGAGGCTCTGGCCTTGTCCACCCACCTGGCTCAAGCATGGTCGTCTCTGACCACGAGGCCCCTATGGTCCCCGGGACGGGGCGGCCAGCATCTCGCCGGAAACCCACAGCCCCACCACCGACCCCAGCAGCCCGGGAAGAGCAGAGCCGGGGCTCAGCCAGCGCCCAGAAGGTGCAGCAGGCGCTGACACGCTCCAACAGCCTGTCCACCCCACGGCCCACACGCGCCTCCCGGCTGAGGCGGGCCCGGCTGGGGGACGCCTCGGACACAGAGGTGGCTGACGGCGAGCGGGGGCCCCTGGCCAACCCCGAGCCGGTGGGGCGGCCGGCATCCGAGCAGGCCAAGAAGCTGTCGCGCCTGGACATTCTGGCCATGCCCCGGAAGCGGGCGGGCTCCTTCACGGGGCCCGGCGACTCAGAGGCGGTACCCCCCCGCACGGGCTTCTCCGGCCGCAGCGTCGAGGCGTGCTGCACCGGCCGCAAGCCCACCATGGCCGAGGCCCGCACCGCCGCCAGGAAGACGGCCAGCACCGCCGCGGCTTCCCGCCAGCCCTTCAGCAGGGCCCGCCCCGGCAGCGCCCGCTACTCCTCGCCCAGTAAGTGCCGTGAGGGGGCCCGGCCCGGCTGGGCGGGGGTCTGCGGCTCCCTGCGTGTCTGCCCAGCACCCGGCTGCGGCCCATGTGTGCAGCAAGGAGGGACAGGCTGCTGCCCAGGGTGGCTGGACATCCATGTCCACTCAGCTGGGCTCACCCCGCTGGGAACTGGCCTGTCCTCCGAGTGGACTGGCTTGTGGTGTGGGCGCGGCTGGGCCAGCCCTTTGCTTCTGCCCCGTCACACACCTGGACACCTCCTCCCCACCCCAGTCCGGATGCCGACTCACATGCAGAACCTGGGGCGGTGGGTGGGGCGTGCCGGGGGCGGAGCCTGGGGTGGGGCGGGGCTGCCGGGGGCGGTGGGCGTGTTGGGGCGGAGCCTGGGGCGATGGGCGGGGCTGCTGGGGCCCCTGGTGCCTGGAGGACGCTGCCCCACCCACTTCCCTGCTGTCCTGCATGTTTGCAGCCACTGCAAGGGCGTAGGGGTCTCAGAGCCGGGCTGAGTGAGGACTCAAGGGGAAGAAGACGAGGCAGGTGCCGGCACAGGGTTTCGAGGGCCATGCTCAGCCCCTGTCGATCCAGCCCAAGGCTGCGGCTGGCCATAGTGGAGAGATGGCCATTTGCTCGTTTGAGGGGTGCGGGCACCGCTGCCCTGCCTCCGAGGCGCTGGATCCAGTGTGATGGACTCGGCTCGGGGCCTGTGGGAGCGCCGGTCTACCGGCCCCTGCGTGTGCTTCTGGGCTGGAGGTGGCCCTGCCGTCCCCAGGGCTTAGCAGCTGCTGGGGCTCCCGCGGGAGGGCTTCTGGGCACAGGGGTGCCCGCTGCAGTGTGGCCTGTCCTGCAGTCTTGGCCTGGGCCCGAAGGGACCCTGGCGCTGCCACGCGGTGCTGAGCGCTGCTCCGTCCTGTCCTTGCTTCTGGAACCAACGCGCTCACCGCAGGCACACGCCGCCGGCAGCAGGGCTCCGACTGCACGTCCACCTCGGAGGAGGAGTACGGCTCGCACCAGGCCTCCCCCAGGCACCCGCGCGCCCGCGCCTCGGCAGCCACGCAGACCCCACGCGCCAGCAGCTGCACCCGGGCCCGGCCCCGCGACACCGACGACGAGGAGGAGGAGCCCGACCCCTACGCCTTCATCGTGCAGACGGC
>NW_011889101.1:487168-492742 GCF_000151845.1 Pteropus vampyrus | reverse complement strand
GCGACGTAGGCGTTGCAGGGCCAGGAAGTGTGAGGGTGGAGCCTGTTCCCCCACAAGTGAGCCGAGGGTTCCAGGGGTGCGGAGCGTGCTGGTCGTGGGCTTGAGGTGCTTTGGGGACTGGTGCTGGAGACTCAGCTTCACAGGCAGCACAGCACGGGGAGTTGCTCCTGGTCCCCCACTGGCCTCTGTCCCCCCACTGGCCTCTGTCCCTTTCTGGGTGGCCTGGGAGCTCCTCTATACTGTGGGGAGGTCCCTCGCCTTTCTGGGTTGTCCCGCCCAATTCTGACCCTTGTCTGGGACCCCTGCCTCGGTTTTCCTGCCCCCACGTGTCTTATGGCAGCCTGCTCAAGGGCCTGTGGGCGTCCCTGACCACCCACGCTGCCCAGGCCCTGCCCCAGCTCCCCACCCCGCCACCCTGTGGAGCACCAGGGACCCGAGCCTCCTGGGGAGGCACTGCCAGCGGCCGGCTGGGCCTGATCTGGGCCAGGCCAGAGGCTGCAAACTCTGGCCCTGCCCTTACACAGTGGCTGTTTCCTGGGAGGGACTCTGCGCCCCCACCCCCTGGGGAGCGGGAACATCCAGCCCTGCCTGGCTCCTGCTCTGAGCCCCCCCCGCCCCCGTACGTGCGCAAGCACGCAGGGCCCTGGGTGGTCCCCACAGCGTCTGCCTTCTGTCCTGGCGGCTGCAGGCTGAGCCAGACACTGGTGAAGGACGTGGCCATCCTGGCCCGGGAGATCCATGATGTGGCCGGTGACGGCGACTCTCTGGGCTCACCGGGGCCCGCCCGAAGCCCCGCCCTCAGCAACGTGCCCAGCACCCCCGCCTCGACCATCTACGCCCGCGAGGAGGTGAGCCCAGCCCGCTGTGCATCCTCTGCTCCCAGTCACCCGGGGAGCATGGGTCGAGGACCTGCCTCCAACAGGGGTGGGGTGGGGTGTTCAGGGACCTGAGCAGACAAGCTTGGGGTCCACTCTGCCCGTCTGCGGTCGCAGGGGGCAGGCGCAGCTCCCCTCGTCCTGGCCACGCCCCGTCTCCTTGCAGCTGGTGCAGCGCATCCCAGAGGCCAGCCTCAACTTTCAGAAGGTGCCTCCTGGCTCCCTGAGCGCCCGGGACTTGGACCAGAACATGAACGACTGTCGTGAGGACCCCCTGACCAACAAAACACGGCCTCGGAACCGTGAGGAGGCAGGCACCCCACCCGCCCCCTCAGCTGGCCTGGCCGCACGCGTGGGCTCCCTCTGGTGGCGGGTGTGCCTGGGCCGCGTGCTGATGCCGGCCCTCGTAGGTGATCTTCGATAACCTGATGCTGAACCCCGTGTCCCAGCTGTCCCATGCCATCCGCGAGAACACGGAGCACCTTGCCGAGAAGATGAAGTGAGCTGGCCCCCGGACCCCACCAGCGTGGGAGCCCTGACGGGAAATGAGGGGCCGGGGAGCCCCTACTGCTTAGTGAACACCCAGCCAGGCCCCAGTCAGACACGAACACGTGCATGTGAGCCAGGGCCCTGCGGGCTGCCGTCTTCCAAGGGCACGTGTCCCTGGCTCCTGCAACCAGACAGTGAGCCTGGGACAGCCAGAGCCCCAGGACGATCTGGGCCACACCCCACCCCTCCCCTGCTCCCGCATCCCCCAAGTCCTTCTCAGCCCTCACCCATGCCGGGCAGAGACAGACTGCGGGCCAGCCAGCCCAGGTCCTGCTCTGGTCCTCAGTTTCCCTGGGCACAGGAGGGGCGACGTGAGCTTCCCGTAGCAGGTGGGGTGGTCTGGGGGGTGCTGCGCCCTGGTCCTATCATAACAGGCCTCTGCTGTTCTCGGGGGACAGGATCCTTTTCCAGAACACGGGGCGTGCGTGGGAGGACCTGGAAGCCAAGATCAACGCAGAAAATGAGGTGCCCATCCTGAAGACGTCCAACAAGGTGAGGCTGGTGGTGCCCGGGGCACGCGGGGGCACGCGGGGGCACACAGGCTCCGCCTGACCCCGGGGCGCAGCCCACCTGCGACAGGGCGGGGCAGCTGGCCCAAGCGGGAATGCCAAGGCTCCCAGAGTCCTGGAGCGCGGGACGCTTGGTGGCCCGCCCGGCCTGCTCCAGCGTGCCCCCCCCAACACTTGTAGGAGATCAGCTCCATCCTGAAGGAGCTGCGTCGCGTGCAGAAGCAGCTGGAAGGTGGGTGTAGCCAGACCCGGGGGTCCCAAGGGACTGTGGTGGGGGACCTGACTCGCACCCCGGTTACCTGGTTAACCAGCAGGGAGGCCCCCAGGGCGGGCGTGGGGGGCAGGAAGGACCCCTGCCTGCCTGACTCTTTCTTCTTCCCAGTCATCAATGCCATCGTGGACCCTAGCGGGAACCTGGACCAGCTAACCGCAAACAGGGGCTCTGTGGTCTCGGCCCAGCCCGGGCGAGGCCGGCCGGCTGCCCAGAGCCCATCTCCACCCGCTTTGGCCCTGCCCCTGCGGAGCTTCCCGCAGAGGGCCAGCTGCGGGTCCCCCAGCCTCCCAGACCCCACCTTCCTCCCCGACTTCCTCCCCGACACGGAGAGGTTCCTGATGTAGGCGGGCGGCTGCCCACCGCCCCGTCCACCGCTGCGGCCCCTCCCGGTTGTGGACGGTTCACCGTAAAGACCCCCACACGTGCCATAACCCCACGGCGGGCACCCCTGTGCCCAGGCCCCCTCCCAGCTACCAGCCCTGCCCCCGCCGGCCTTCTGGTCCAGCTCCTGATGCGGCCACTGCCAGAGGCCAGCGCTGCGGTGGGTCCCCACGTCCTGTCCTTCACTGTTACTTCTGTCTTTAGCTTTCAAGGAAAGAGTGCGTGTGCCATTTCAGCAGCCTCCTGGCCTGTCGAGGCCCCCCCTCTGCTTCATGGTCTGAGGGAACGTGTGCTTGCCTGCCTTGTTGCTGGGGGCTGGGCCATGGGGTCATTTAGTGCCAAACACAGAGCTGGGAGGGGTTTGCGACACCCAGGACCTGAGGGTGCAGGCTGGGCGGGGCGCTGCAGCCAGCTCTGCCGAGGAGCCTGGTGGCTCCCAGCTGCCCCAGGGTCCAGAGGCCATGGCAGGCATGTGGCCCATGGTGGCGTTTGGGGCGGGAATCCCACTGCTTCAAGCCTTCAGTGCCAACACAACTGCCAAACCCACTGAGTACGAGCTGCTGCAGGGGAGGCCAGCCGCCCGCAGACGCCCACAGACGGCCGCTCGCGCCTGGCGGGCACATCTGCGTACACGGCCTGCCGGGCGGTGGCGCTGGGCCTCTGCGCTATGCTTCTGGGGGTCCTGGGCCAGGTGGATGTGAGTGCGAGACCAAAGTGGCTGGACCAGGCCCCCAGGAGCTCCCGAGACAACGCGCCGCCCCCGTCCTGGACGCTGTGGGCGTCGATAGGGCATCTGCAAGCAGCTCGGGTCCCACGCCGCCCTGACCCCATGGGGCAGCGGCGGGGACAGGCCCCGGGACCAGTTTCGCTTTCTCAGGATTTGTCAGCGGGAGCGTGCCAGCTGTGCAGACGCAGCCCCTCCTGGGGAGCCCGTGTTTCTGGAGCCTCTAAGCCAAAGAGTCCGTTGGCTGTGGTGGGGGCGGGGAGGCCCCACCTGGACCGGAGCGTGTGGGGTCCCTGCGCCCCGCCTGGCATCTGCGCACGCGTCGACTGCGGAAGCGGAATCGACTGCTGGGGTCACCGCGGCCAGGGCCGCAGGGGCGATGCGGCTCCCCGTTTACATTTAGCTGGGTGTTTACGTGTGTGAGTGGCAGTGGGGTCCCCGCCGGCCCCCACCCCGCGAGCCTGCTGTGTCACTTGGAGGAGGTGCTAGTCCTGGTCCCCGCACGCCCGCATGCCCCACACAGCTGCCCGCAGCCCGTCCACGGAGCGAGCAGTGGTCCCGGCGGCCGCGTTCCTCTGTCCTCGGCCCCCTTCTCCGTCCCCACCTCCCCCCGGTCGCTGTACAACTTTTTTATTCGTAAAGTCGTGTCCCCCACTCCAGCCCCCAACCTGGGATCAGTAACTTATTCGTCCGGCTTTGTGGAGGCTCCGCTGTGTTTGTCCTCAGGTGGGCTAGGGGTGTCTTTCAGAAATGGTTATTTTATATGATTTGTCATGGAATTTGTTCTAATAAATCATTCTATCACGTGGCAACACAGTAGCGCCCTCGCCTTGGCTTCGCTTCCCCGCCGGTGGTGTTCGTGGTGGGATGCTTGGTCCAAGGGGTCTCCCTTCTTGAGGCGGACACTGCCATGCAGAGACACCGCCACCAGGTGGCAGCCTGGGCGAGAAAGCGCAGCAGGGAAATGTGCTGATGCTCCTGCTCCTGCGGGAGAGGCCGCTTTATGCAGAGTTCAAGGTTGTGGTGTCCAGGAGCACCCCGCCCAGGCAGGCTGAGCACGCAGACCGCAGAGGGCGGGCAGGGCGCGGGCCCCCCTGCTCCTCCCAGCGCTGCTCTCCGGCTGCTGTGGAGGGCCTCACCCCAACTCCGTGCTGACGTCACACTGCCCAGTGTCCACAGCGCTGCGTCTTCGAACTGAGGTGTTCGCATCTGCACCTCCAGAGACACGGTCCCTGAGGCACGCTGGAGCAAGTGTCCAGCGTGCTGGGGGCCCACAGAGCCGGCCACCACCACAGAGGGCTCACTAGGTCACTTGACCAGCAAAACGGGAGTCACTTGTACCCCAGCACTGCCCGGAGCCAGCCCTGTCCCCACACCAGCGCTGTTCCCCATGCAGTCAGAGCTGGTCGGGCCCCCTGCTATGCAGCAGGGACCTTGGGGCAAAGGGGGAGATGGGGCCCTCTGCTGCTCCCTCCTGGCCTCGCCTCCCTGGCCCCCCGGTGGCCCCGCAGGCACTCAGTGCATCAAAACACACCTTTAAGTGAAAAGGAAAAATAGAAACTATACTTAGATTCAATAAGTAACTTGTATCCAAAGTACATGAGAACTACCACAAGCCAGAAAAAGACGGGTGACCCAATAAAAATGGGCAAAGGACTTGAACGGTTCACAGAAGGAGATCATCCCAGTGGTCAGACCACCACGTCAGAAGCAGCTGCACATCATGTGGCTCAGAGTACAAATGAAAACCGTGATGCCCGCCAGAAACACTCAAGCCAGGGCCCTGGAGGCAGGGCTGGTGAGAGGGGCCGTGTGCCGGTTTGGGGAACACTGCGGTATTTACTAGAGCTATGACACGCCTCCCTGAGACCCACACTTCTAGCTGCACACCTGAAAGAGAGTGCACACGAGCGCCCGAGGACAGGCACAGTGCTCGCAGCCCACACCGGACGCAGCCCCGGCCACTCCCGGCCACCGACCGGCACGGAGCGATGGAGAGGCCACACCGGACGCCGGGTGCACGCACTGCGACCCCAGCGTGGGAGGGGTCGGCCCACCTGCTGGAGGCAGCCATCGCCTGAGGAGGTGGGGGGACCGGAGGGCGCGTGCACGGGGGCGCGGCGTGTGAAAATCCATCACGAACATCGGTGCCCTCTGCGTCGGCATCACAGCGGGGTGGAGGGGAAGGTGGCGAAGAACAGGAAGCGGACTTCTCGGCCTCGGGTCGTCCCTAACGGCCTCCCGGTGCCGGCCGCACGTCTG
>NW_011889101.1:471417-486788 GCF_000151845.1 Pteropus vampyrus | reverse complement strand
TGACTTTCGCTGACCCCGTAAAGCTTGGCATATTATGTTTTCATTTTCATTCCGGTAAAACAGTTCCTCGTGCCATTACGATTTCTTCCTTGGCTGGTGAATTAGTTCGATGTGTGTTGCAAAATAACCACACGTTTGAGGATTTGCCGGGTATTCTTTTGTTATGGATTTATAGCCTGTTCCCACTGGGGTCAGGATATATACTTAAAATGATTTCAGTCATTGGAAAGATATGGAGAATGCTCTACAGCCCAGAACATGAACAAGTTTGATAAATGTTCCCTGGGCTCTGGGAAAGAGCATGAACACTTCCATGTTAATTCTGCACTTACTGTCCGCGGCCACGCCACCCTGAACGCGCCCGGTCCCGTCTGGTCTCGGAAGCTAAGCAGGGTCGGGCCTGGTCAGGACTTGGATGGGAGACCACCTAGGAAGCCCGGGTGCGGCAGGCGTAAAAAATACAAAAGAAAATGAAAAATAAGGGATTGTAAACTGACAAGGTCCTTGCAATCTGTGAGGTCAACCAAGGGTCGCCTCGCCTAAAAAAATAATAATAATAATCACAATAATTGTGCACATATCGTCAACCCCACGATAAATGATGTCGTTAACTCCTCAGTCCACGTCCGTTCCCCTTACGGATGCGTTTGCTCCTCTGAGCTACCCTCCCCCCCGGGCCCTTTCCCACACGCGGCCCCTGCTTCCCGTTTTGCTTTGGTTGGGGTTTCGGCTGTGGCTTTGCTGTGGCGCAACCTCTCGACTTCTCGCCTTTTCCTTTCCCGGGGTGCGGTGTTCTCAGCCGGCGCCTCCTGCCTTGCGGGGGTTAAAACGCCGTCTTCCGGCTTCGCTGCCTGCGTGGAGACGTCACACGACGTCTTGCTGCCCTTCGAGACGGCGTGTGGTTTTCGTGCGCGGATTTTCTCTGTCGTCAGATTTTCCGGCCTTTCACTGACTGCAGAGCCTGCGTTTTGAAATTTATGGCCCCTCTTCAGCCGGTGGCTTGGTGTGTCTGTCCCTGATTTCGGAAATTCTTGCCCGTCGTCTCGTCAGATACTGTCCTGCCCTTTCCTGGGCTCGATTCTCACGTGGTCGGACTTTACACCGCGCCCTACGTGCCCCTTATGTTCGTCCCTGTTTCCATTCAAAGCGGCTCTAGGTCCACAGGGTTCCCGGCCCTGCAGCAGCAAGGGCGACTCGCACCCAGAGGAGAGCGTCTTGGGCCCAGGCCCCTCGGCGCCCCGGGTCGAGTGGGCGGAGGGTCAGCTCAGCACCAGAACAGACCGCAAGCGGCACCGGCACCAAATCACAAGGAGGACGGGGCCGAGAAGGGGACGGGGACGGACGGAACGAAAACCAGCTGCTTAGCGTGGGAAAAGCAGCACGTCGGAAACAATACTGACTGGAGATGAAGTTTTTAAGAACCTCGAAAGAGTCACACGGCAGATCAGGCACCGCGAAAGCGAGAACGAGTTGACCCCAGGGGAGACGGGCGGGCGGGGAAGTGACCCAGGATGCGCGCGGCGAGGGGGCACGTGGGACGGGAAGCGCGTCGGGGACCGGGCGGCAGACACTGGCGTGTTTAGGGCTCCCAAGGGAGGGAATACGAGAATGGGGAGAAGAAACATTCAGAGCAAATCGTGGCGATTTTCCAGAGCTGAGAAACACATGAGCTACGGGCTGAATTATGTCCCCGCCGAAGGGTGAGCTCGGTTCCTGTGAAGGAGGACGTGCTTGGAAACGGGGTCTTGACAGATGGTCAGGTGAAGGTGAGCTTCTAGGGTGGCCCCTAATCCGACGACCGGTACCTGATAGAAAGGGGGGATTTGTACAGAGGGAAGGCGACGCACTGACACAGGGGGACCCCATCTCCGAGCCAAGGGAGGCCTGGGCTGCCAGACGTTGGGGGAGAAGCCCGCAGCGAGTCTCGCCCGCGGCCCCCGGCAGGAGCCAACGCTGCGGTCCGTCTCCTGGTCCAGGACCGAGGCGGGAGCCTCTGCGTTTAAGCCGCCCGCTTAGCGGGACTTTGCGACGACGGCCCGAGCACGCTGACACGCGCGTCCGCGGACACGGGAAGAGGGCGTGCCAGACAGAATTTTTAAAAGGAAAGGGGACACCCAGTGTCACAGCAGCGACACCGAAGGGTGCCACAGACGCGGAGATGCCACTAAAAGCAACCGCAGAGGACGGGGCCCCGCAAAGGGACGATGACGGATTTCTCGACAACGGCGACGGAACCCCGAAGGCCTCAGCTTTCGGGGGAAAAAACTACCCGTCGGGAATTCCGTACCTAGAAAAATGACCCTTCAACAGTGAAAAGGCATTTGAGACGTTTTTCGAGTTGCCGGAAACGGAGCATTTACCGAGATATTCGCCCCCGACACACACGCCCAAGCAAAATAACGGACAACCGAGAAGTTAAATTATCACCAGCTAAATTCTCGTCGAAGCCGATGCTAAAGGATGTACTTCAGGGATAAGGACAATGGTCACAGACGGAGGCCCTGAAATGAAACAAGGAACGTGAGCAGGTAAACTGGTAATGGTGGGTAAAGCTAAACACACCCTGGCCGGATAGAATAATGACACGTAGAATTTACGGGGCTCAAGGAACCGTTTGGCTTTGTTAGGAGTGAAGATCGCGTCGTGATTCCACAGGGAACTCGTTTATTCAGAGATGCACACTGAAGCGGTTCGGAGTGAAACGCCATTGGGTCCTTCTTGAAAATTCCTTAGTGAAAACAATGATGAAGCGGGCGTGACAGTTTTGCAGTTGTGGAATCTGACTGGCGAGCACGTGGGTGTTCACCGTACTGTCCCCCGCCCCTTCTGTGTGTCTGAGATTTTTTTTTTAATAAAGTATTATCAGGGACGAAGGGGAAGCAAAGCGGAAGAAGGTGTCGCTATACCTAAAACTGAGCGTTCAGAAAATTAAGTAAATCCTCCAAATCTATAAGAAAAAGTCAACGATCCAATTTGCAAACGGGCCAAAGACATAAACAGGGCTTCACGGAAGAGAAGGCCCACGTGACTGGCAAACACAGCAACGCGCTCTACACGCTACACGACCGGGCACATTCGGGCTCGTTCACGCCCACCAGGCTGGCGAGCTGGCATCGTCTGGCACGCCACGTGCTGGGGAGCGTGGAGCCGTGGCAGCTCTGAGCAGCCACCTTAACCACAACCCAGCGTTATGCTGGATGGGGAGGATGCGTCCATCCGCTAACGGAAAACGCCCCAAACCAGCCGCGCTCAGGCGTCCGGCAACCCGGCCCGAGAGCAGAGACTGTCCTGTCTGTGGCCTGGAGATGACCCCAAGGCCAGGTGGGGGCAGCGGGTCCAGGAAGAACGTGAAGGGGCCTGGGAGGCATTTCCCTCATTCACTTCCCAGCCCGCCCACATTGGCCCCAGAGACCCCCTGTTGACCCTGACCTTGGGAACTGCTGCCCACCTGAGTGGTAGGCAGTCACCTTGAAGCCAACACCCTGGACAGGGACCCCCGCAGCCTCTGTCCTGGACGGACGCTTACAAGGAGAGCTGGGGCAGACACCCAGACCTCACTCACTCTACGGGTCAAGCCTGCGGGGCCGCAGGGTCCTGCAAGCAGGGAGCCCCAGTGGGAGGGGGAGGGGGAGGGGGGAGGCAGAGCCCCTCGCTGGGGCGGAGCACTGGCAACCTCGCGCCAGGCCTGGCTTTTCAGACAGGCACCGAGCCACCGCACCTGTGCTCTGCAGGATGGAGGTCCTAGCTGCCTCTGTCTCTCAGCCTCCCTCACAGCTAGATGTGGCCCTGCGACTGAGTTCTAGGTCATGAGACATAAGTAGAAGTGCCCTGTGGGACCCGCAGGAAGGCTCTGGGATATCCTTTATGCTCTGCTAGGAAGATGGAAGTGACGGCTGAGCTCCAGCAGCCATTGTGGGGCCACGAGGCTGCTGGTCAACCCTAGGGATGAGCTGAGAGCTGGAGGGATCTGGCTCCCATGGCTGTGTAGCCAACACCATCTCTAGACTGCCAGCCCCTGGACCTGGTTAAGGTGAGAGAGAAACAAAAAATCTTGCTTAAGCCACGGCTCCTTGGGTACCACTAAGCCTGGTGCTCGGGCCTGTGCCTGGGAGTGCCACCGTCTAGGGAGGTGGAGGGGAGTTCGCTCCACCCTCGAGTGGGCCCCCCAGCTCCAGATGTCTGGAGGGAGGTACCGGGGACAAAGAGGAAGTGATCAGAAAGGGAAGCGGCAGGCTGCAGAGAGGCGGCTGGTGGGCGGGGGTGGAGGCGGCCTCTGGAGCCTGCGGGAGAGCTGAGGGCATGCAGCCTGGGGCTGGAGCCAAGATGGGGGCCAAGGCGGGACACCCCGAGGTAAGTGCCAGCGAGGCCAGGGCCAGGTGGAAGAGTCTGCCAGAGACCCTGCCTTCCCTGGCCTCGTGCCGCCAGCAGCCCCAGGCCCAGGGGCCCACAGACCTCCCGCTGGGCCTCCAGGCCACCCACTGCTCCCCCTGGTTCTGCAGCGGGACCCCCAGGGTGTTGACAGTGGGTCCTCTATCCCAGCCTGGGCCTGGCAGCCATGCACCCCGTCCTGCAGCTCAGTGGGCCCTGCCCCTTCAGCCGGCACCGCTGATGCCTGTGGGGCCCATGGCTGCCCACGAGGCTTGGAAGCTCAGCTCTGCCCCACGGGGCCCCGCAGCCCACCGCAGCCCTGAGATGCAGCACTGGTGGCTCACCCTCCCCCAACAGCCGGCCCCGACCAGGGATGCACGCGGTCCCCAGGGCTGCAGCAAGCGACAGGTCCACAGCTGCCCAGAGCCTCCCGGGGTGGCCCCCTCCCCATGCCCCACCCAGTGGCCAGGAGGAGATGACATGCTCTGGGGACCAGTGGCCTGGGCAGACGGGCTCCAATCCCAAGTGGGGCTGCGCTCAGCCTGTCCGCGTAGCTGCAGCCCATGGGAAACACAGGCCCTTTCCTGTGTGGCGTGGGCGTGGGGAGCCGACCCGAGGGCATTCCCGGCACCCGGCACCCAGGACTCCACGCTGCCTGCCTCTCCTGAAGGCCAGTCAGGGCTGTGGGCCTGTGCCTTCCGAGGGCCTGATGCTGAACCCCAGGCCCCCAGGGGTGTCGGCAGGCCCCTGAGCTCAGCTCTGCCAGTCGAAGGGAACACCCCTGAGCCCCTGACTCCTGTCTGTGGGGACTGCCCAGCAGGGACGGGTGCCAGCCCTCAGGGGCTCTGCCAGGGACTCTGCCAGGGACCCCGACTGTCATTCTGGTTCCCAGGCCCACCGCCGTGGGATGCGCTGGCTCAGGGCAGACACAGCCCCCAGGCCCAGCTCCTGTGGCTCCCCCCCCACCGACGCTGAGGCTGGCCACCGCGTCCCATGGGAGGACAGCCCGCGGTGGACCCCAGAGGCCTCAGGGGTCCCTCCCCAGCAAGTCTAGGAGGGAGACGGGGAGTACCGTGCCCGCCCCCGATGAGCCTATCAGAGGTTGCCCTTCCCAGGTGACCCTGTCACTGTGCACGGGCCCTTCCTGTACCCAGGGAGGGCACGCTGGACTTGGGAGCACCCCGCTGATGGTGGCACTTGAGAACACTGTGGGGAGAGGTCTAACTCCAGCAGAGTCCCAGCCGGCCTGGCTTCCGGCTCCTTGGGGTGCACTGCTCTGAGGAGACGAGGCGCGTCATTGTCCTCAGCTGGGTGCAGAGGGAGAGTCTCCAGACAGCTCCGCGGGGTCCCCGCTGGGCCCCCAGCCCCCAGCCAGCACCACGGAGCCCCCACTGAGCCTCCAGCCCCTAGACAGCACCACGGGGCCCCACTGGGCCACGCTGGGCCTTCCCGCCCTCTGCATGGGGCGCTTCCTCAGCCAGGACAGGACGGGGCCCGCTGGGAGGGGAAGCAGCTGTTTGTGGGCCGGTAACGAGGGCCATGCTCGAAAGCAGAACCGGCTTTCCCCCTCACTGAGGCTGCGGCCGGAACGAGGAACTGAACCCTGACACCGAGACACCCGCCGAGAGGGGCACCGAGAGGGGAGCACAGGGCCGGCCACACGCACACGCGTGCGCACACACATGCGCACAGGGCTGGCCACACGCATGTGCACGCACACACACACACACACACGGCTGGCCACACGCATGTGCATGCACACACACACACAGTCGGCCACACGCACATGCATGCACACACGCATGCACACACGGCCGGCCACACGCACACACATGCACACACATGCGCACACAGCCGGCCACACACACGTGTACACACATGCGTGCATACGCATGCTCATATACACACGCAGTCGTGGAAGGCGAGGGTCTCCGCCAGCTCAGGTTCCTCACCTGCGGGCTGGGTTGCCCGGGGTGGGGGCGGCAGGGCGGAGCTTCACATCAGGCTGTGACCTTGGATAGGAGCAGGGAGGCCTCTGGGGGTTTGAGAGGCTGTCTGTACGCCCCCCACAAGGAGGTGTCCCAGGTGCCCAGCTGCTCAGGCACTGTGGGGCTGCTCTGGGCAGAGCTGGGGCTGCGGGTGACAACAGGCTGCCATGTGACGTGCCGAGACCCCCACAGAGAGCATCAGCGGCCTCCGCATGGCCCTGCCCCATGCCACCCACAGCCCACGGAGCAGAGAGGTGGGCACAGTGGGAGTGGGGGGCCGAAGAAGGGGGCTCAGCAGCCTCACAGGCCCGTGAGCAGAGCAGGGAGGACGAAACCGGGCCTGGGGGAGCCTCGAGGACACCCTGACCAGCAGCTGCATGGCTCCTGCCCACATCCCCCTGACACGCGGGTATCTGGGAGGACAGCCAGATACCACGTGGCCACGGAGTGGGCCCCAGGCCACCCGGTCTCACCGACACAGTGGCTTGGGCTCGGCGCAGCTCCGTCTTCCCCCTCCCCTGCGCACCCGGCTGCACCCCAGCTGCAGGGCTGGCCCACCCCAGGAGCTGGGGACCGTCTCAGTCTCTGCCTCTGTCTCAGCTGGCGGGGGCCCACCCAAAAGTAAGAGCATACCCATGCCACTGGGGACCCCTCGGGAATGCCTTTGCCTACTGCAGGTGCTGGGAATGCTGGTCGTGCTGTGGCTTGGCGCCGTGACTGTCACCTACCTCCTGTGGCAAGTGCCCCGTTCCCCCACCTGGGGCCGGCTGCACCAAGAGGAAGAGCCCAGCAGGTCCCGGGAGTGGGGCTCCAGCCCGGCCTGGGAGCCCCGTGGAGGGCGGGCCCCACAGCCGCAGCCCGACTCCTGCCGGTGAGTGAGCCCGCGGGGTCAGCAGGGTGAGGGCTCAACCCCGGGCCACCTGCATCCCCCCCGGAACCCCTGGGGGCTGCGTGTTGCCCTCCGCCAGCTCCTCTTCCTTGGGGGCTGGACGGCGAGGCAGGGGAGTGGGGTACAGGGCAGGGCCCCAGGCAAGATGAGCTGGAGTGGGGGCTGGGAACGGGGTGCACTAAGGGTGCTCTTCGCAGCAAACACAAGCTGCCACCTAGGGGCTCTGACGAGGCAGGCGAACCCCGTCCTCCCTGGGCCGAGGTGCGGCACCTCCACGGCCCAGCCCCGGGGGTGGCGTCCGCTCCCACAGCTGCTGTGCTGCCAGGCTCTGAGGTCCTGGGGTCCCAGAGCCTCCCCAGGGAGGTGCCGTCTCCACATGGCCCCGGAGACGGGCGCTGGCCACCCTGGGCTCGCTCGTCCTCTGGGCTGGACTCACCAGCTGGACTCTAGGACTAGCAGCTCCTCCGGGGCGGTGCCTCAGATGGGGGCGGGGCTTGGGCCCCCAATCTGCTCTGTGCTCAGGCCCCTCCCTGACACGCTCCTTGGTGCCACCGCCTTCGGGCTTGCTGGGCTCCGGCCCGCTCTGCCCAGTCTGGTTGTCCGCCCCTCCCCGCACCTTCGGCTGGGCTCGGCCCTGGGACCATGTAGGCAACGACTTCGACCCCTCTGCGCTCGTCCATTGGTCAGAGCAGGTGATGGCAGGCAGGCTGGTGGCTCCTGAGCTCAGGCCCGGGCCCGACGCGCTCCCTCTGCAGGCTGGTCCTCGTGGAGAGCACGCCCCAGGATCTGCCGTTTGCAGCTGGCAGCCCGTCTGCCCAGCCCCTGGCCCAGGCCTGGCTGCAGCTGCTGGACACTGCCCAGGAGAGCGTCCACGTGGCCTCCTACTACTGGTCCCTCACGGGGAATGACATCGGGGTCAACGACTCATCTTCCCAGCCGGTGCGCCCCCCTCCCCCTGGGGTGCAAGCTGCCCTGGAGCCAGGCTCCCAGCAAGTCGCCACATGCCTGCCCCACTCCGAGCTGTGGGCGGTCAGGGTGGCCCCTGGGGCAGACCCAGGCTCCCTAGGGAGGTGGCAGAGGGCCAGCCGGGGTCACGGCTCAGGGCTGGCCTTGGCCTGCAGGGGGAGACCCTCCTGCGGAAGCTGCAGCAGCTCCTGGACAGAAACGTCTCCCTGGCCGTGGCCACCAGCTGCCCGACGCTGGCCAGGAACTCCACTGACCTGAGGGACCTGGCTAACCGCGGTAGGTGCCTGCTCTGTACCTTCTGTGCTGGGGGCGAGAGTGGGCTGACTTGCTGCCACCACGGACAGGGACAAGGACAGCGGAGCTGCTGCGGGGTGCTGGGAAAACACCCCGTGCTTCCCTAGGACACCGGGAGGCGGGGTAGGGAGCCCCGGGCTACGAGCTCCTCTGAGTCGATCCCACCAGGACCTGCTGCTTACAAAGAGCTGAGAGTGTCACTTGCCACGGGGCACAGCATTAGGTGGCCTTCAGGTCCTGCTGAGCCCAGCTGCTCTCGGCCGGGGAGCGAGAGGCAGTGGGCACAGTCGTTACAAAGGCGGGCTCTGGACCTGGGCTACCTGGGGTGGGGGGCATGAGCCAGTCGATGCTTCAGCTTCCCCACCTGTAAAACGGGGCTGAAATAGCATCGACCTAGTAGGGCTGTCGTGACGATTAATGAGGCAGCTGTGAGGAGCTGCGGCTCGTCAGGAAGCTGGTTCAACTGGTCATCCTGGACTCGGCCAGGTGCCCAGGTGCGACACGTGCCCCTGGGGCGGCTCACCAGGGGCGTTCTGCACTCCAAGTTCTGGGTCGTGGATGGACGGCACGTGTACATGGGCAGCGCCAACATGGACTGGCGGTCCCTGACACAGGTGAGTTCGAGGGCCCAGAGGGGCACACCCGCCTGGTGCTCATTCCCTCCCCACAGCCTGGGGGCTTTACCTGGTGTCCCCTGCAGCCAGTCACCAAACGGAACCTTGGGTGAGGCAGCCAGATCCACACCCCACTGCGGGACCCATCGGAGGCTGGCTCCTTAAGCGACAGAATGCTACGCAGCCACCGAGCTCCGCTGAGGAAGCTCGTTTGCCCTGTCCCTTCAGCCTGACCCCTTTTCGGGACAGCAATGCGGTCAAGACGGTCCGGGACGGTCCGGGAGCGGTGGGGCGAGGGCGGCCGCGCCGAGCGCGAGCGCTCGGCAGGAAAGGGGAGGATGCTCGCTCCGTCCTTAGCGCTTTTCATGCATTTCCTGCCGTTTTCCGGTACTGAACACGTATTGCTTTGACCATCGGAATACGACGTTCGAGAATAGGGACCCCACCCCAGGCTCCCCCCAGCGTACTATCTGTCACGAATTCCTGCTGGTGATGCTGCTCTGGACGGCCGCCAGTGTGGGGGCTGCACCCTGCCCGCCTCATGGGCCTGGGGAGCCCACCCAGCCCCCAGCGGCCGTCCTTCCACGGCCGCTGCCCCGTCTCTGCAGGTGAAGGAGCTCGGCGCCATCATCTACAACTGCAGCCGCCTGGCCCGGGACCTGGACAAGACCTTCCAGACCTACTGGGTGCTGGGGGCGCCCCAGGCCGTCCTCCCCAGACACTGGCCTTGGAACCTCTCGGCCCACATCAACCAGCTGCAGCCCTTCCGGGCACGCTTTGACGGGGTGCCCACCACTGCCTACTTCTCGGTAGGAGGGCTCCCTCCTGGCTAGCCAGACCCACAGAGAACCCTGCTCCACCCTGGGCCTGCTCTCGGATGCACGGCACGTGCTGGGTCCTCAGGCAGACAGCCCCAGGAGCCAGCACCAGGGGGTCTCCAAGCACATGGCTGGATGGGGTCAAGGGGCTCCGGCTTGGACCAGGACCAGGAAGGTGGGGGGAGAAGCAGCTCATCAAGTGACTCTGCTAGCCTGCAGGGAGGGAGGGAGAGGGACAACACTCACACCCGCCAGCTACGTCGGACCCTCAGGCGCAGCCCTCGGCGGCCCCAGGGGCTGGTCGGCAGCAGAGCTAGGGGCAGAGCAGGGGCTGCTCTGAGCAGGTGCAAGAGCCCTGTCTGGCACCAAGGCCCTCAGGGGTGACGGCCAGCTCTCCACCTTCCTAGCTCCCCAGGCAGCACCTCTTGCTTTCCTCCTGGATCCCAAATGCTGGGGGGTGCGTGCTGGGGTCACGGTCCAGGAACCAAGTGTCTCAGAGCAGGCGTGCCCTCAGGGACCCCTCTCCCCACACAGGCATCGCCACCCCAGCTGTGCCCCCACGGCCGCACGCGGGACCTGGACGCGCTGCTCGCAGTGATAAGGGCGGCCCGACAGTTCATCTACGCCTCGGTGATGGAGTTTTTCCCCACCACGCGCTTCCGCCGCCCTGTCAGGTGGGTCTGGGGGCGGAGCCGCGGCCCTGAAGGGTGGGGGGCTGCTCTGAGAACCTTGACCCCTCCCTCTCCCCAGGTACTGGCCGGTGCTGGACAACGCACTGCGGGAGGCGGCCCTCCAAAGAGGCGTGCGCGTGCGCCTGCTGGTCAGCTGCGGGCTCAACACGGACCCCAGGATGTTCCCTTACCTGCGGTCCCTGCAGGCATTCAGTAACCCGCAGGCCGGCGTCTCGGTGGACGTGGTGAGGACCCGCTCCCTGGGCCAGCTAGGAGAGGCGGGCCTCCTCCCTCCCTGACACGCTCCCTCTCTGTCCCCAAAGAAAGTCTTCATCGTGCCCGTGGGGAACCACTCCAACATCCCGTTCAGCAGGGTGAACCACTGCAAGTTCATGGTCACGGAGAAGGCGGCCTACGTAGGTGAGCCCCGCGCACGCGGGCGTGTGGGCAGCGGCTCTGGCCTGGGCAGCCTCAGGGCCCTTGAGTCTTTGAGGGGCGTCAAGTGAGTGGGCACAAGGCCACACGAGGGCGGAAGGTGGACGTGCCCCCCAGGCCGTGGCCGGGCCAGGGTGCTGAAGGCGGCACTGCTCTCATACCCGACGCGGACCCCTCAGGACGGAGGGCTGCTGACGGGGTCTCCGCTGGGTCTCCAGTGTAGTTCTGAGGACAGGCAAGCAGCCAGGTGTCACCCAGCCCCACGACGCAGGGGGGAAACCCCATCGCAGAGTCCTGAAACGCTTGTCTGGACACCTGACCCCCAAGATGTGGGCGGAGTCAGGACGCCTGCCCCGGATGATGTGGGCGGGGTCAGCCCGCCCCGGATGATGTGGGCGGGGTCCCACGTGCAGAGCAGCTGGCCCCCCTGCCCGCGAGGCTGCCATGGCTGGAGTGACAGGGCACCAAAGCTGCGACCAGGGCCACAGGACCGTGCCAGGCTGGAGGGGCCCGTGTGAGCCCAGGGACGCAGCCTCTCTTTCCCACCCACCCCGACAGGCACCTCCAACTGGTCGGAGGATTACTTCAGCAGCACCTCGGGGGTGGGCCTGGTGGTCAGCCAGAGGGCTCCCAGCGCCCAGCCCGGGGTGACCACCGTGCAGGAGCAGCTGCGGCAACTGTTTGAGCGAGACTGGAGCTCCCGTTACGCCGTGGGCTTGGACGGAGAAGCCCAGGGCCAGGACTGTGTGTGGCGGGGCTGAGGTCCAGCCCCTCCTGGCTCCCGCCCCTCGCAGCTCCTGGTGGACGCTGGCTCCCCTCAGGCCTCCCCACCTGTCCCCCCCATCTGGGCTCCAAGCAACTCCTTCCGCACAAGCCCTGGTCAGAGTCAAGTTTCCCATCACTCAGTGGGGCAAACTGTTTGCGCTCCCTGTTCCCCCAATACAGCCCCTTAAGCCCCACCTCCTCCAGGGAGCCCTCCAGGATGCCTCTCCCTGATTCCTGCAGAACTTCAATCTCAACCCACAAACCGGGCCTTTGGAGCATGTGTGCCTCCCCGTCTCTCTGTGTGCACCCAGCACGGGGCTGCGCCTCACCTCCTCGGCTGGGGGCTGGGGTTCCGCCTGGCCCTGTGAGGAGCCCGCATCCACGCGGCCATCGGGGAGGTGCTGAAGCATGCCTGCCATGCGAGCCCCTGAGTCCCGTCAGCGCCTAGCCCCAGCCCGCAGGAACCCCGGGGGGGGAGGGGCCAGGGGAGGGCACACCAGTGACTCTGGAGGGACCCACGCATGCCTAGCGCCTTTGGCTGGGGGAGGGGGAGCAAGAGCAGATGGACCGGCCCCCCTTGACCACAGGTGTGTCCTGGGCCGTTGCTGGCATAGCTCGGCAGGACCAAGACTGTGGGGCAGGGCCTGGTGCCTGGAGGTGGTTCCTGAAGTGTGGGGCGGGGCCTGGGAACAGTGGGGGCGGAGTGGAGAGGACACGGGATTGAGCTGGGGCAAGGGGACACCGAGCTGGGGTGGGGTTGCATGTAGCCCCACTGGGGCGCACCCACTTGGGGCTGGCTCAGCAGTCCAAGGGACACTAGCCGAGGGAACTGAGTGAGTGGACGCCACATTCTGGGGCGCCTCTTCCTAGCCCTGTTTCCCCGCCCTCTCTGCCCCTGGGGAGCTGGTTGGGTTGGTGTCAGACGCCCCAGACATCGGCATCCTCATCTGTGAAGCAGCACCCCCCCCACCAGACCTAGCCTGCCTGCCTGCCGATTTGCAAGGGTGTGAGGGGGGTGCCAGGACCTCGTGCAGCCCTTAGGCCTCTGGGGCCCCTGGGGGCTGGTCTGCATGTGAACTTCATGGATGACGCCAGGCCCTGGCTCCTCTCGGCCCCTGTCCAGGACAGACACTCCCACACCTGCCCGCTCCCTGGGGCTGTCGGGCGGGCCCGCCCGCTGGCTCTTGGTCCTGCAGCTGTGTGTGTCTTGGAGGACTCGGCTGGCCCCTAGGCCAGTCAGCCGAGGTCCAGGAGGGCTCTGTGTTCAGGCCGTGATGGGCAGGGGTAAAGGCCATAGCTGGCTGCCCGGTGGCCCTCAGCCAGTGCCAGGCCTGTTTCCACACGCTTTGAGTCTGGTGGCCACACTTCGGTGGCAGGCTCAAAGGGCAGCTCCAAAGAAGGAGACCCAGCCGGATGAGGACCGAGAGGCTGTGAGGGCGCCGTGGTGTGCCGGACAGGCCACGTAACGCCTCCCGTGACGCGCCTCCTGGCCCCCCACCCTGCGTGAGCCCCTCCGCTTGTGAGTGAGTGAGACCTGTCCCTGCTTGTAACCAGCAGAGTGCACAAAGGTGGCTTGGGGACATAAGATGGTACCGGCTGGGAATGTGCCCCGCTGGCTGCAAGGTTGGGGCCACCCACGGAGAGGCCCACGTGTCACTGAACACTGCCAGCAACTCCGTGCGTTTCAGAAGCGGCTCCTCAGTCAAGTCCCAAGGAGAGACCGCAGCCCACCGTCGCCTCCGTCACAGCCTCGTGGGACCCTGGGCAGAGGACCAGCTGAGCTGTGCTTGGACTCCGGCTCCCAGAAAGTGGGAGAGGATAAATGTGCGTTGTTTGAAGCCGCTGGTGTGTGGTGATTTGTTACATGGCAGATGACTCACACGTGGGGTGACCGCTGCCCTCCAGCCTCCAGACCAAGGCCTCAGCATCGCAGGCCTTGACTCCAGGTTCAGACAGGGAGAAAAACCGCAGGTCCAGGCAGGGAGGCAGGGACCCGGGAGGTGGGGGCAATGACCTTGCTGGATCCAGGACGAGGGCCCCACTGACTTCCCCTTCTCGCCTCCCACTCGTGAGCCACGCAGGGCCCTGGCGTCAGCCACTTCCCAGAGGGTTCCATGCCCCCTAACTCTGAAGACCTCTTTAGCCGGCCACAGGGAAAGACGGGACTGGCCCGCCATGGCTCCCAGATGGGACCGGGCCCTTCCTCGCCACACACACGCCCTCCCTGCAGCCATCGTGCTCTTGGGCCCTCTCGGGCCCTCCCGAGGCAATGCCAACCTCCGGGGCCACGGCCCTGCAGGGGCGCTCAGGGCCCAGCACTCCTGCCCCCACGGCCACGAAAGCAGCCAGGCCCCTCCAAGGGACAAGGGACATGGCAGCAGGAGCCCACCCGGGCCCGGAGGGAAGCGAGCCAGGCTCCTGAGGACACGGCATGCCTGTGGGCCCCAGGAGGGCGTCGGGGCAGCCAGAGCCCGGGCGTGGCCACCGCGGGAAGCCCTGAACCTCATTCAACGCCCCACGGCACCTGCTTCCAGGGGGCTCCTTGGAGGGGGGCGCTGCTGAGACATGTCCCTCACAGACCTAGGCCCTGGCCCTCACTCCGTGCTGTCCCTGCTCTGCCTCCCAGCTGGGTGGGGGGCGTGTGCCTGTGTCCCCTGCCGCACTGATGGCCTGGGCCCCTGCCTCCTCCTCTTGGCCTCTCCCAGCTGCTGGCTCACAGAAGCAGCAGGACGGCCAGCTAGGTGAACAGCCACTGGCTACGGCTCACCCTGGACTATCTCCCAGGGGAACTCAGCGGGGGTTGGGACCGGGCCGCGGTGGGCGGCAGGCGACGATGCTTCCCTGGACAAAAGCCTCGGCAGCCACCACCATGGGAGCACACTCCTTTATTGCCCACGGGGCAACAGCCACGTGGGGAGCCTGGTGCAGCGTGTACAGGAGGGGCTCGGGGTCGCGGGGCAGACCCGGTCGGAGAGGGGGCGAGGCGCGCGCAGGCAAGTGGACGGCACGGGACCTCTCGCCAGCCGCCAGTCTCCTGCCCAGCACCTGTGAATGCCACGCGAAGCCCCCAAGCTCGCCTTGGCGGGACAGTCAACAGAGCAGTGAGCTGGTTCCGGGCGCACAGGCAGTGGGGTTCTGGGGGCGTGCGGGATTGCGGGAAACGGGGCTGCGTCCGCAGGAAGTAGCCGTGGAGCGGGGGTGACGGCACACCCGGTCTGGCCCACAGCCACCATCACCCCTTCTCACAGAACAGCTGTGCCCCCCGGGGTGTCGCCCGCAGTTGCAGACCCGTGTCTAGTGAGACCTAACCCCGCAGCCTGCGGAGCCCACAGCCCCGGGGGGCCCCGGCATCCTGCCCCGAGCCCAGCCGCCTCTCTGCATTCAGTCCGGGAAGCTGGGCATGTTTTTGGTCCAAAGCGGGCTATGTTAGTGGCGGGGCGTCCGCTCGGTTCTCCGACCTGTGGGTGCGGTCACCACGCCATCGGCTTGCTCTGGTCACCCATCCTCCCCCGAGAAGTCACCCCCGCGGCTCTCAGCTGGCCGCGGGCCGGGTGCAGGCCGGT
>NW_011889101.1:469400-470787 GCF_000151845.1 Pteropus vampyrus | reverse complement strand
AGTGAGCTGGTTCCGGGCGCGCAGGCAGTGGGGTTCCGGGGGCGTGCGGGATTGCGGGAAACGGGGCTGCGTCCGCAGGAAGCAGCCGTGGAGCGGGGGTGACGGCACACCCGGTCTGGCCCACAGCCGCCATCACCCCTTCTCACAGAACAGCTGTGCCCCCCGGGGTGTCACCCGCAGTCGCAGACCCGTGTCTAGTGAGACCTAACCCCGCAGCCTGCGGAGCCCACAGCCCCGGGGGCCCCGGCGTCCAGCCGCGAGCCCAGCCGCCTCTCTGCATTCAGTCCGGGGAGCTGGGCGCGTTTTTGGTCCCGCTTTGGGAGCGGCTATGTTAGTGGCGGGGCGTCCGCTCGGTTCTCCGACCTGTGGGTGTGGTCACCACGCCATCGGCTTGCTCTGGTCACCCATCCTCCCCCGAGAAGTCACCCCCGCGGCTCTCAGCTGGCCGCGGGCCGGGTGCAGGCCGGTCACTGGCTTTCCCGCCCGCCCGAGCCTTGCTCGGCGCCCCGGGCCTCGTCCTCAGGGGAGAAGCTTTCTCGGGCATCGAAAAAGGTGACGGCTTCTTCCTGGAGCTTCTGCCCCGCAACCCCCGCCTCGTGCTCGGCACTGTCGCTTTTCTTGGGAGGGGACGAGGAGAAGCCTAGTTTGGGGAGCCGGAACCAGCCCGCCTTCTCCTGTTTCTCGGGGGGCCCTGCCGCGGGCGCATCCCCGGCAGAGGAAGAAAAGCCGATATTCGGTGGCCAGAACCGGAACAGACCGGACCTTCTGCTGTCCGGTTTCCCCTTCGCCGCCCTGTCCTCGGTGGCCGGCGGTGGTGCGGTGTCTCCACTGTCTTCCGGCGGGAACTCGAGAATTTCCGCGGGCTCCTCGTCCGAACAGCCGTCTGCAAACGGGGTGCCCGCCAGCGTCTGCGGCCCCGGCGTGCTGAGGCTGGAAGGGATCATTTCGAAGGGCTCCCCGGCCCCAGGGTCAGCTCCCAGGGTGACTAGTTGGGGAGCCTCTTGAAAGCCGTCTGGCGGCGGAGAGCCCAGAGCGACCGAGGGCCCCCGGGCCTGAGCCGGTGGGTCAGGCTTTCCCTTGAGCAACGAGAATGCAGAGGACGGTGTCGGAGTCTCCGAGGCGGGGACCTCGGAGGCCTGCACGCCCTGAGCGGAAAAGGCCGGGGACCCCGAGAGGCCCACAACGCCTGCCGTCACCCTGCTGCGTATGGTGACCTCTTGGCTCTCCACCCGAGCACCCTGGATGTGCACTCTGACCTTAGAAATGGGGGGTGCTTCGGGAGAGAGGTCATGGACCACAGGCTGCTCCCTGGGGTCCCCAGCGCCCCAGCCTCCGGGGCATCCCTCACGCAGGGCTGGGTCCAGGCTGCTGTCCGGGCCCCACACTG
>NW_011889101.1:463989-464710 GCF_000151845.1 Pteropus vampyrus | reverse complement strand
CCGTGGGAAGTGCCAGCTTCGGCACCACAAAGCCGGGCGTCTTGACCCTGCTCTCCGCTCCCTCCTCCGCGGTAGTCACGTCCACGTGCACGTCCATTTCAGGAACCTGGACCTCGGTCCCGGCGCCCGCAGGGCCGTCATCTACAGCCAGGCCGTGTCCAGGGGCCCCTTTGGGCTCCACCGCCTTCTTTGGGGACCGCCTGAAGGACGGGAGCCTGAGCCGAGGCATGCGTAACGAACTGCCTTTGCCTTCACGGTCAGTGTGTTCAGCGGGGCAACCCCCTGGAGCCATGGCTGCGGTCCAGGCCGGGCCCACGGGGCCCTCCGGACCCTCAGGCACAGAGACACCTGTGGAGGGCAGCTCAGGGCCTGGCCGTGGGGACACTGGAGCTTCCTCGGCTGAGGAGGCCAGTCCCTGGAGTGCAGGGCTCGGGGGAGGTAGGGCACCAGCCAGGTCTCGGGGATCCCGCTCAGCATCTGCTCCTTCTGGGACTGAAACCCTGAACTTTGGTTGATAAAACTTAGGAAAAGTCACTCGACCATAAGTTGTGGAAAGCAGGTGCTCCACGGGTCCAGGGTAGCCATCGGGTTGGGACAGTGGAACCGTCTCCCAAAATGGGACACCTGTGGAACATTCTGACCTTGCAGGGTGAGCACCCTCCGGGGACTCAGGCAGGGCTCCCTGAGACAGTTCAGGAACCACAGTGGGTCTGGGGAAAGT
>NW_011889101.1:461109-463229 GCF_000151845.1 Pteropus vampyrus | reverse complement strand
GGCTCCCGCAGGGCCGTCATCTACAGCCAGGCCGTGTCCAGGGGCCCCTTTCGGCTCCACCGCCTTCTTCGGGGACCGCCTGAAGGACGGAAGCCTGAGCCGAGGCATTCGTAACGAACTGCCTTTGCCTTCACGGTCAGCGTGTTCAGCGGGGCAACCCCCTGGAGCCACGGCTGCGGTCCAGGCCGGGCCCACGGGGCCCTCCGGACCCTCAGGCACGGAGACACCTGTGGACGGCAGCTCAGGGCCTGGCCGTGGGGACCCTGGAGCTTCCTCGGCTGAGGAGGCCAGTCCCTGGAGTGCAGGGCTCGGGGGAGGTAGGGCATCAGCCAGGTCTCGGGGCTCCCGCTCAGCATCTGCTCCTTCTGGGACTGAAACCCTGAACTTTGGTTGATAAAACTTAGGAAAACTCACTCGACCATAAGATGTGGAAAGCAGGTGCTCCACGGGTCCAGGGTAGCCAACGGGTTGGGACAGTGGAACCGTCTCCCAAAATGGGACACCGGTGGAACATTCTGACCTTGCAGGGTGAGCACCCTCCGGGGACTCAGGCAGGGCTCCCTGAGACAGTTCAGGAACCACAGTGGGTCTGGGGAAAGTCATCTGGTATTTTGTAAGTGTCACACCCTCGGAGGAAGGGAGGGCAGAGGGTTCGGCATGGGGACTAATGACGAGTAGCCCATCTGAAGGAGAGCCGGGCCAGTCGACCTTCGATGGGGTGGCCGAGGACGGCCCAGGAAGATGCACCCCAGGACCCATATCGGGGGTGCCCAGGCTGCCAGATTGCCCTGGAGGAGACAAAGCCGGAGACACTTGAAACTGCGGTTTCCTACTGGAGCTTTCTTCCTCAACGTTTTCAAATGGAACCCGATCATCACGGTGGACGGTGGAAGGACAGTAATCAACTAAAACCACAGCGGACTGCGTGGGATCGAGGACATGGGGGGGGACGGCACCTTTATCAGGATCCTGAACGTCGGGTAAAACCCAGGACGCCTTGTGGGAGGAAGAACGGAACAACGGCATCTTGACCTTGGGGATCTTGAACTTGCTGTCTCGGGCGGCCACCTCCTTGTCGCCCACGGCCAGGTCGCCCTCCAGCTTGGCGCCGGGCGCCTGCATGTCCACCTCCACGCTGGGCAGCGTCACGTCCACGTCGGGGGCGGCCAGCTCGCCTTTGGCGCCCTTCAGGTCCAGTTTGGGTCCCTTGATGTCCACCTGGGGGCCCTGGATGTCCAACTTGGGCATCTTGAGGCTGGGCATGTGCATCTTGGGCAGGTGTCCTTTGAGTCCGGCTCCGGCGGCGGGTCCCTGGAGCTCCCCCTCGGGCACGTGGCCCTCCGGGAGCTTCACGCCCAGCTCGCCAGTCTTGAGGGCCACGTCGGCCGCTGGCAGCTCCATGCTGAGGTCGCCGGTCTTGACGTCGGCGTGGGCGGAGGGCAGGGACACGTCCGCCGAGGCCTCGATGGACTTGCCTGGCGCCGACGCGCCGAAGGACGGCATCTTGAACTTGGGCATCTTGAACTTGCTGTCTCGGGCGGCCACCTCCTTGTCGCCCACGGCCAGCTCGCCCTCCAGCTTGGCGCCGGGCGCCTGCATGTCCACCTCCACGCTGGGCAGCGTCACGTCCACGTCGGGGGCGGCCAGCTCGCCTTTGGCGCCCTTCAGGTCCAGTTTGGGCCCCTTGAGGTCCCCCTGGGGGCCCTTGATGTCCAGCTTCGGGCCCCTGATGTCCACCTGGGGGCCCTTGATGTCCACCTTGGGCACCTTGATGCTGGGCATCTGCATCTTGGGCACGCGGATCTTGAACCTGGCCTCTTCAGATTTGCCCTTCATATCGCCCGGCATCGCCTCGCCCTCGGGCTGGGCCACGTCCAGCTCTGGCCCGGCGACCTCGAGCTCAGCAGATTGCATCTGGAACCTGAGTATAGTGAATCCACTGTCCTTCGTAGTGAGTCCCTCGTCTTTCAGGGTGATTTCAGTGTCCACCCCTGGCCCCTGTCCTCTGTCTTGCGTGATCGTTGGTGGCCCCTCGTGTGCTGTGACATCTCTTCCCCGTCTGTCCTCGGACTCCATCAGCAAGTGTATGGCTGTCACGTGCCTGTGTCTTTTTCCTTCCG
>NW_011889101.1:452817-460344 GCF_000151845.1 Pteropus vampyrus | reverse complement strand
TGGGCAGCGTCACGTCCACGTCGGGGGCGGCCAGCTCGCCTTTGGCGCCCTTCAGGTCCAGTTTGGGCCCCTTGAGGTCCCCCTGGGGGCCCTTGATGTCCAGCTTCGGGCCCCTGATGTCCACCTGGGGGCCCTTGATGTCCACCTTGGGCACCTTGATGCTGGGCATCTGCATCTTGGGCACGCGGATCTTGATCCTGGCCTCTTCAGATTTGCCCTTCATATCACCCGGCATCGCCTCGCCCTCGGGCTGGGCCACGTCCAGCTCTGGCCCGGCGAGCTCGAGCTCAGCAGATGGCATCTGGTACCTGAGTATAGTGAATCCACTGTCCCTCGTAGTGAGTCCCTCGTCTTTCAGGGTGATTTCAGTGTCCACCCCTAGCCCCTGTCCTCTGTCTTGCGTGATCGTTGTTGGCCCCTCGTGTGCTGTGACATCTCTTCCCCGTCTGTCCTCGGACTCCATCAGCAAGTGTATGGCTGTCACGTGCCTGTGTCTTTTTCCTTCCGCTTCTGTCCTCTGTCCTCGTTCCTCTGCCCCTCCCCGTGCGTCCTGCCCCGGGGCCCAGCCCAGCACTTCCGTTCTCGTCCTCAGCATGGTCACTTTTTGCGGTTTTCCTTCCACGTCTTCGGCCTCGCCCTGGAGAGCCTTGCCTTGGACTTCTGCGTCCTTTCCCGCCCCTGCTCGTTGTCGGTGTGGCCCCTGCACTGCCGTAGCTGTGTCCAGCCTCACGTCTGTGCTCAGGTCCCTCTGCTCTGCGGCCCGGGAGGCCAGCCTCTCCGGGCCGGGCCCCTCTTGCGGCGTGGGCATCTCTCCCTCCTCAGCAAGTGCTGTTTCTTTGGAAATGCCAAACCTAGGCACCTTCAAGTCCAGTATCCGGACCCGGAAGTCTGGTTGGTGGCCATGCATGTGACCTTCCACTGGGGTGTCCTGCAGACACGGCACAGCACCCCCCGTTTCCCGCGCCTGCACCCCTTCGGTGCGGTCCCCCATGCCCTGTCCTGGGGCTGGGCCTGCCCCGGGCTTCCCCTGGGACACCCCTTCCTCCAGAACTGTCCCTTCCTGTGTCCTCCTTCGGCGTCTGGGTGCCACGTCCGCCCCTCGCCCCAGGGCCCCCTCGGTGGAGAGGCCGGACGCTCCAGGCGCCTCTGCACCCTGATCAGGTAGCCCCTCCCGCCTCTCCTCTGTGCCGACGTGTGCAGCAGCCCCAGTGTCCCATCGGCTGTCGTCCCGGGTCCCCTCCTCCTGCAGGACCCCGGCCCAGACTCCCCCGCCTGGGGCGCCTCCGCCCGGTCGCCCTGCCAGCGACGGGCCCTTCCCTGCGCCCAGCCTGAAGCCTAGGTTCAGGACCCTCCTCCGGCGCTGGCTGCCTGCCTTCCGCCCCTGCTCCCCCGCTGCCAACTGGGCCTCCGTGTCCGAGCTCGTGGGGGACGCGGCCGGTGCCTTCCCCCGCTCATAGGCCTCCGAGGAGCTGTGTGACCTCCGGGGCCCGGGCCCATGCTTTCTCTTTATGGCTTGGAATTTGGGCCACGAGAGCCGCTCCCTCTGGGGCCGCCTGCCCCTGCCCTCCCCGGGCCGGGAGAGGAGTTTCTCTTGGTCGCCATCGGTGTCCGTCGTCCTCACGGGGGTGTCTGTGCTGCCATCGGCCACGCCCGTGTCCTGGAACACAGGGCAGTGGACTCGTTGGCAGCAGCACAGGACATTGGTGGCCCTGGCCCCAGCGTCTGGGGGTGGGCACCCCAGCCTCGGCTGTGCCTGGCCGCCTCACCTGTGTGTCAGTGTGCCCTGGGGTCCCCTGAGCGCCGCGGGCAGCCCGCTCCACGTCCCCTGGGGCAGGAAGTTTCCGTTTGAGTTTGAACTGAACTTTGTACGGCTCCGAGTACTGAAGGATCTTGAGAGCGTCTTCGTATTTAATGTTGTCAAAGAATACAGTCGCGCTGAGCAGCTGGTCGCCTAGACAGACAGAGTGGGCCTCGGCCTCAGCGCCCCTCACTCCCAGTTGCCGCGGTGACGGGCGTGGAAGGGGAGTGACCCCCCCCCACATGGAGCTTTGGGTGTAAAGGACCCCACCCGCCTCCCGTCGGGAACACCCAGCGGGGCGGCTGCTCCTCCTGCGCCCCCGTGTGGCCCTGCCCTCTCCTGTCCCCCCCCCCCGTCATGACAGGGAACACGGGGCTCCCAGGGGCGGGGGGCGGCCGTGGCACCTTCTCTCAGGCTGAAGAGCTTGGCGGCCGAGGAGCCCTTCAGCACTTGCTTCACGAAGATTCCCTGGCCCCCACCACCGACCACGCTGTAGCCGCTGGCTCCAGCCTCCACCTCCGTCTTTAGAGTCACCTCTGTCGCCTCCTGCATGGGTGGAGCAGAAGCACATCGAGGCCCCGTGAGCCTACCTGTCCCAGCGTGGGCGTCGGAGCTGGGGCGCTCCCTCCCCCGAGGACGAGGACGCCAGCGTCCTGCCCATCATCCAGGTGACAGAGGGTGAGGGCAGAGCCGCCGCTGACAGAACAGCTGCCTCGGGGGGCAGGCCGCAGCGCCCAGCGCCCTCCGTGGTCTGTGTGTGCAGCTGAGGACGCGGAGCTCTATGCGCCGAGGCTCCCTGGCCAGGAGTCTGGGTCTCCATCGTAGGGTGCAGGGGTTTCGGGGGAAGCCTGGAGCAGCCTTCCGAAGCCTCTGCCACCTCAGGCCAGACAAGGGGACAGGCACGCCCTTCCGCAGGGCACAGGGGCACCCTGCCCGCCTCCCGGACCCTGGGCTCCTGCCGCACTCACCTCTGGATGACTCATCCTGGAAAACGCCTGTGGGTCCCCTGACTGCCACTTCCACCAGGATCTCCGTCTCCCCGAGGGGGCCTGCCTGCCCGCTGTGTCTTCCTACAACCACAGACATGGGGATCACCCAGCTGCTCCAGCCCAGGGCATGGGAGGGGCTTTGGGAGGCCAGGGGCCCCCAGCTCAAAGGCCAAGAACCGCCAGAGAGCTGCTGTGTGCAGGGGGAGCTGAGCTCCTCAGCTGTGGGGACTCTGTGTCCCCTCTGCAGAGATGGCACATGTGTGCACACCTCCCGTGCCCCATTGCACACAGGAGCGTGAGGTCGGCTCCCACGGGCACCCACATGGCCACTCTACTTGTGTCTCGGCCAGCTGAAGGGAGAGTCCCAGAGAGGACGGCCTAGGGGGCACGGCTGTGGCCCAGTGGGCAGCAGGGCAGGGGGCGCCCACACAGGGTGACGCAGGAGGAGACACGGCCGCCTGCAGCCCCATGCCCAGCCTCCCTTAGCCTGGGGGCCTCTGTGCAGCAGGCTTACCGGGAGTCCAAAGCCGGGACCCTCAGCGGCACATTCGTAGACGGGTGACGAGCCCTGTGGCCGCGGTCGAATGATCTCATCCACAGGCCCTTCGGTCACCTGGTGAGAGCAGAGAGCCAGGTCACCCTCAGCCACGTAGGCCTGGCCCAGGCCCGGGGCGGGGGGACGGCACGTGCCCGCAGGGCTCACTTACAGAACGCTCCTCCTCACTTTCTGCATCCGGCTCCTCGGGCTGCAGCTGCCGGCCAGACACTGCAGAGAGAGGGGCCGAGTTAGGGGAGCGGTGCCGGCGGGCGGGGACCCGGGGGCGGGGGGCCGGGAGCCAGGACTGTGTGCACCACGGAGATGGCGCTGCCCCGTCCTGGACACTGGCTCTGGGGGCGGAATCCACAGCCCCTGGGCCAGGGAGGCTGTGACAACCGGTCAGAGGGCAGTGAGCCAGGACTGGGGGGAGCCCAGACGGAGGGACAGACTCCACGGATTTGGTCCAAGAAAGTTAGCAAACACAGCCACAGAGCAAGCGCGGAACCCCGAGGGGAAGCTGGAATCCAGAGCTGCTGCAGCATCCGGCACGGAACGTCCAGCACGCGACACCAATTCCCAGACACGCGAAGAAGCGAGGGAGCTCGAGCCACGCCCAGGAGCAGAGCCGGGCACGCTGTCCCCGAGGGCCGCAGGGGCTGCACGCCACACAGAGCGCTGGGCGGGCCTTAGAGTGTGTTCAAGAAACTAAAGGAAACATGTTTAAAGATTTAATCAGAAATACAAGGCATCGATGAAAGATGCCTGAAGAGAAACTATTTAAAAAATCCCCAGTAACTGTTCCGGAGTTGAAAATTTACTCTAGAGATTTGACAGCGGAACACAAGTGGCAGGAGAAAGAGTCGACAACCTGGTGGGTTCATGGAAATCGGCCAGTTTCCATGCGTGACCCGGAGCCTGGGCGATCCGCGCGCCGGCCCCACGGATACCAGCGCCGCACGAGCGGGCGCGCGAAGAAATAATGGCGGAAACAGGTCCGAGAAGCTGGACAAACCCCAACGGGACAGAGAGATCCAGACCGACACAGTGAACACGACTCAGAGGAAAGGAAGACAAGGGAAAAGGGCCCCATCCCGTGAGGGCACACGGTGCGGCCGACGCCCGACGCCGACGCCGCGGGAGCTCGGAGGAGGTGGACGGTCCCTCTACACTGCCGGAGGGGAAGCGCTGTGAGCCCCGAGGCCACGGCCTTTCGAAATAAAGGCCAAGTAGAGACTTCCGCAGATAAAGAGACCCGGGGAAAAACAAAGCACGAAGGAGACGGGAAACGGGCGGGAAAATATAAAACGCGCTGTGGACACGTCTCTCTCTCCTCATTCCATCTCTTAACTTCTTTAAAAGACACGGGATTTTGTAAAGCGGGGGTTGGCACACGTTTCTTGTAAAAGGCCAGACGGCAGATGTGGCTTTGCGGGCCACGTGCGCCCCCCCCGGCCACGCCCGCAGGCCGGGGTCGGCGCACAGGCCAAGAATTGTGCCATGTTGTGGGATCATGACGCATGGAGATGTGATACACCTTTGGCAGCCGTAGCCCGAAGGACGATGTGCCGACGGGTGTGCATCTGCGTTTTACCAGAACTAAGCAAACGCTGCCTGGGGTGAGCGGTGGGAGCGGGCATGGGCCACGAACACGCTCGAGAGGGCCGGAGGGTGATGGCCACGTCCTAGAACTGGGTTGTGGTGACGGCTGCACGACTCTCCACGAAGTTACGAAGGATGTCGACGTGGTACCTCGTCCGTGGGTGGGGTTTACGGCATGGAAATTATACGTCCTTAGAGCTTACACAGGTAATTAGCCGTGCAAAACCAAAACAATAAAGGGAGCGTCGGACACGTGTGAGTGGCGCCTGGGACGGCCGCCCTGCGCAGAACGCGGCCCGGGGCGTCTGCGGCGGCTCCGCCGTGGCGGCGCGCAGCCCGTCAGCCAGCGAATCGGAATCTCGATACACACCTGCGCGCGAGTGTGCACGACGTACGTGTAATGCACATTATTGAGCGGCGATATATGTAACTATATTTAATGAATCCTAAAGCAAGGGAGGGAGAGAGGGAAGGACGAGCGAAGGACGGGTTGACGGGGAAAGCGGCGAGCCACGTCGCTGGACTCGCACCGACCGAGCCGAAAACGGCGTTTAAACACAACGGGGTCCAAAACTCCAGTCCAAAGGCGGAGGGTGTCGGGTGCACGGAGACGCAGGCCCGGCCATGCGCCGTCTACGGGAAAAGGACCACGGAGACGCAGCCGGTTTACGGCGAAAGCAAAGAGGAACATCCAGCACGCAGGAACCGACCGCGCCGTTCGTGATGCTAAGACGGGCGTCATTCCTCGGGGAAAGATACATAACAAACTGCTCATCGGCAACCTCGGGGGCTCCCGGTGCGAGCGCAACGTGGCTCGTACGAGGAGCGACGGGAGAAAGGGCAGGTCACCCCAGGCCGGCCGCGGGCAGGTTTCACCCGCGGGGCACTTACACACGAGACTGGTCTTCTGTGACCGCAAGACCCGTAGCTGTCCCCTCCGCCCGGAGAAATCTTGGCTCACACAGAGGTCCTGACCGAGCTCAGCCCCGTGTCCGTGCAGATGGCCCAGCAGCGCACTGCCCACGCGGGCTGGCCGTGGCCATGGTGCCCACGGGCCGGTGGGGCGGCGTCCGATTGCCCGCGTACAGCTCGAGGGTCAGCAGGCGGTCATGAAACGGAACCCTAATAAACACATCCTCTCGGTGACCTCTTTTAGCAAACCTAGGTCAGCGAACCGCGGCTCACGGAACTCAGAGACCCCGCAGTGAAGGCCGGCAGGGCCGAGAGGACAAACAGACCCAGCCATGGGTCCAGCAGGGGTTTCAGCGGCCGTCAGAGACCAGCAGCCCCACACAGCAGCAAGGCGGACGCTTGAACCCCATCGGCCAGCGAGCCTCGGCTTAATAATCGAGCTTCCAGAGGATAAATGAAAATTACTCTGGGATGAGGGAAGTGATTCTTAACCGAGACACGAAAAGCTGGCCCGAAACGAAACGGCCGGCAACATGCTGGACATGAAAATGAGGAGCCGTTCGGGAAAGGTCACCCCCGATGGAGGCAGAAGCCAGCCACGAACCGGGGGACGGACGAGCAGTGCCGCCCCCAAACCTCCTCCCCGCGTACGGAGAATTCCTGCTCCCCCACGGACGACACAGCCAGCCGGACAGGAAACCAGGTGGGAAGACTCTGGAAAGGCGATCAAGACACCCGACTGCCCAGCGAGCACCCGGAGAGGCGCCCAGCACGCTTAGCCTTAGGTCACCGCACCAAAGGACACGAAAGTGTCCGCCTGTCTACGGCCACGCCACCCTGAACGAGCCCCATCCTGTCTGATCTCGGGAGCTAAGCGGGGTCGGGCCTGGTTAGTCCTTGGATGGGAGACCACCTAGGAAGACCGGGTGCTGCAGGCATAAAAAATAACAAATAAGGGATTGTACGCTGACTAGGTCCTTGCAATCTGTGAGGTCAACCAAGGGTTGCCTCGCCTAAAAAAATTAAAATTAAAATTAAAAAAAAGTGTCCACCTGGCACGACTGCCGTGCCCAGAAACCAGGGAGGCTCACGTGTCCACCGAGAGCGGAGCGGACGTGAGCGGCGGGTGCCTGTCCCATGGCATGTCACATGCAAGGCTAAGGAGTGAGCGCTGCCCTGTGCACCCACGCGACGCGGATGAGCTTCACACACGTGACGTTGAGGCAAAGCGGCCGGCCGCACGCTGCCCGATCGCCGTCCGGCGCTGCCTCGCCGTCACAGGCCCTTTGGGGACGGACAGGGCCGGCGGGGGGAGGGCCTCCCACGGTTCCCACAGGTGTGGCTACTTTGGGAAAGCGCATTAAGCTGCACGCTCACGGTTCATGCCTTTTACCAAGAAAAGAAGTTTAATTCTACATAAAATTGAAATGAAATTATAAACTTTATGCCAACAAATCCGAAAATTCAGATGAGTTGGACACATTCCCAGAGAAACACCCTGCCATGCCTGCGGGGGAGAAACGATCTGGATACTTCTGTGATGACTCAACCGTCAAACCCCTATTTACAGCCTCCCACACGCCAGGCCCGAGCCCCCCCGTTGTGTTAAACAGTCAGAGAATCAGTACGGACCCCAGAACACGCACTGCTGGTGACCAGCGGGGTGGGACGTGTCCCTGTCCCCAAGGCCA
>NW_011889101.1:448753-450832 GCF_000151845.1 Pteropus vampyrus | reverse complement strand
GGCAACAGATGCTCGGCCTCACCCCTTCCTGGAACCTCACGAGGAAAGCGCTGGGCTGGGCTGACTGGTCATGAGACCTTCAGGCTTCCAGAGGCCAGGCAGCCAGCTGAGAGCCCGCCCACCTTCCCGGGGGCTTCTCGGGGGTAACCATGGCTGGCCGGGCTCCTGCTGTGCTCCCGAGGCTCCGGGAGGGGAAAGAACCAGCCTTGGCCCCCACATCTGGGCATGAGGGCTCCTCACCGCCCCCCCCCCACTGCCCAGATAAAGCCAGGAGGCCCCCCTGCAGCCTCCCCCACGGCACCCCACAAAGCCCCTGGTGCCTGGTCAGCTCGGCCTCGGAGCTTCTCCACTCCGGGCCCAGCAACAGGGCGGCCTCCGCCCTCGCTGCTGCTTTCTGCACCCCAGACCCTGGTAGTCCACACCCAGGTTCTCCCCCGACCCCTGCCCAGCCCCCACACTGTCTCCCTGCCAGCTCACAGACTCACTCAGCCACCCCGCCCTCACTTCTGGCCACTGCCTGGCCCCTGGTCCCTGGTCTCTGGAACGCTCTGCTCACCAAGCACTCAGAGTCCAGCACTTGGAGGGCGCGTGGTACATGCTGGCCGCGGAGGGGAAGGGCGGGGCGCGCACGGCTAAGGTCCAGGCGTGGAGGGGCCGCAGGTGGGTGCAGTGCGTCTCCTTTGCATCTGGAGAAGCTGAGGCGCGGGCATGCCAGCCCACCGACTCCAAGGGACCCAGCAGCCAAAGGAGCGGCCCACACTCCCGTCCAGCCCCGACGGGACCAGTGGCCTGCGCCTATCTCTCCGAGCTGGACCGCCAGCACTGCACCCAGTGCAGCCAACCACCACGGGCCCCACGCCCACCTGGCACCTACAGGTAGGCAGGCCCCCTTGAGCCGCCCTCCACGAGTCCCTGGGGTCCCCAGCACGCCAAACAAGGACAGGGTGTGCCGTGGCCATCACTCGAAAACATCCCCCGGGCCACCTGGTCCAGCCTCAGGGGCCGGTCTGTCCAGGACTGAGACGCATTGCTGTTCAGCTGACACACCCGCCCCTTCCACATCAGCTGGGGTCTGGGCTGGAACAGGGCACAGGGACAGGGAGGCGCCCAGCCTAGCTCTGACCCCCACTCCTGAGCCCCCGGCCTGGCCCCCACAGGCCTGCTGGGTAGAGAGGTGGGCGGGTGCCCGGGTCTAGACCCAGGAAGGGGACAGAACACAGCTGCAGCCGCTTACCAGGGTGACGTCCTGCCAACCTGCCCAGAAGTGAAGGTGCCGGGCTCCGGGCTCTGGCAGCTGCCCCCCAGGCCCCTCCCTCTGCTGCCCCGCCCTCAGGCCCCTCCCAGGCTGGTCCAGAGCCCCACAAGAGGGAGCGGGCGGGCCACCCCCACCAAGCTAGAGCTGGGCCAGGCCCCGCCCCTCCCCCAGAGCGCCCCCCCAGCCGGGGCAGCTGACGGCGAGAGGGAACCGCCCAGCACGGGGACGTCTGAGTCACCATCACACGTCTGGCCCAGCCTGGCCCAGGCCGGACCCGTCCAGTCCTGCTGTGAAGACTCGGATGTCAGACAGGGCCCTCTGCCTCAGTTTCCCCGTGGGTGCCCTTCCAGGAGGGACTTCAGATGGGCACAGATCTCTGCTGCCTTGGGGACCTCAGGTGACAGGGCACAGCCAGGGCCACCAAGGCCAGAGCAGGGCTGGACTGAGCCCACCCACACGACCTTAGGGCAAGTGGCTTCAGCCACCGCCCACCTGCCTGTGCTCCTGGAGGGCAGCCTGGCTCTGGTCACTCCTCCCTGCTCAAAGCTCCGTGGGCTGGCTATGGCAGGCCGGACCCCGGAACCAGCATTTTTAGCCACGCCTCCCCCCCCACTCCCTGCCGCCAATCACTCACAAAGGAACACGCCCCCAAGCCCACTGTCCCGAGGAGGAGTTCAGAATGCCTGGCCTCCTGTCGCCTCCCACTGCCATCCCCCAGGACTCAGAGCTCCCCGGGCGCTCGGGCGGGATGTGGGGGATGCAGCTCCATCTCCGAGGCCCCTCCCAGCTCCAGAGCCCGGCAGGCCCAGGCAGGACGGCACAGG
>NW_011889101.1:446315-447528 GCF_000151845.1 Pteropus vampyrus | reverse complement strand
CCCCGGGCGCTCGGGCGGGATGTGGGGGATGCAGCTCCATCTCCGAGGCCCCTCCCAGCTCCAGAGCCCGGCAGGCCCAGGCAGGACGGCACAGGCTGTGCTATCTGCACATCTGCTGTGTCCTAGGGCCGCCCCGCCCTGAGCCCCACGGCCCTGTGGGGTGGGGCCCGGCTGGCTGCGGACACCTACACGCCACAAGCAGGTCGGAGCAGGCCCGCACAGCTGAGGGGCCCAAGCATGAGGGTTCCGGCCCAGCCCCACGGAAGGTGGTGACGGGACGATCTGCACCCACGACCCTGCCCAGCACAGCAGGCCTGGGTCAGCCATGGCGGCTGCCGAGCTGGGGGCATCTGTACCCACAACGCTGCCCAGGATGCCAGGCCCAGGTCAGCCATGGCGGCTGCCGGCAGCAGGCACAGAAGAGAGCTGCTGAGCACCGGGCCCCCCGCCCGGATATAAGAAGCCAGGGTGGCCTGAGGGGGCCATCAGCAAGGGATGGGCCCCTGGCCACTCAGGGGCCTCCAAGGTGGAAGCTCCGGCCAGCCTAGGGCAGGGAGCTCTGCTGTGTGGAAAGCGTGAGAGGCTCCGTCTGCCACCACCCGGCCGAGGGACGGCACCCCCCAAAGTCCTAACGGTCACGATGACTCTATGTACAGTGAGCCAGGAAAGGTGACCAGTGACCTCACCCACTGCATGCCCAGGAGTTCTCACCTCACCTGGGAGCTCTGTTTACTGCCCGACACCCCACCAGACTGTCGCCTCCCCCGGGGCAGGGCCCAGGGGGCTGACTCACCGGGCCCCAGAGGCTGAGCCTGGCTAGGAGGAGCAGGGTCACCAGCACCTCCTTCCCTCCTGAGCCTGGGCGCCCCAAACCAGTCCAGCCACGCCCCCAGCCTCCCGAACCCCACAGCCTCCCAGCTGGCCCTGCACCAACTGGAGAGGCTTGGTGGGCCCGCACCCCACCCAGCCAGAGGACCTCTCCTCCAGCCGCACCCCCTCTTCTTCCCCCACAGCCCGTGCCGCTCCCCCCACAAGGGGCCCCCTCCTGACTCCAGGCTTGTGCCTATGCTGCCAGCTCGGTCAGGCTGCCCTCCCAGCTCAGGCCCGGACTCCCCCAGCCCACCCCGACCCACGACGGACAGCGCCACCAGCCCTGGCCCGGTGCTGGGCACCCAGGGCCCAGCAGGGAAGGGCTCTGAGCACGGCCCTGCCC
>NW_011889101.1:438112-444630 GCF_000151845.1 Pteropus vampyrus | reverse complement strand
CCTCCTGTCTGTGCTGTGTCCCCGTCAGGAGCCCCCTAACTCCTCCATGCCCCTGAGGCTGCACTGACGGCAGAGCCGTGCCTGACCCGCCTTTGCCAGATGAGCGAGCGGTGGTGAAGCCCCGCTCCCCAACTGCTGATCGCCCAAGCCCCGGGGCCCTGGGACACACAGACACATGAATGGGTGGCAGGCACCCCCCATTAACACTGCTTTCTCCTGCCCCCACCCAGGCAGAGCTGGGGAGATCTGGGTTCTTCCCCCCTGAAGTGGGTGGCAGGGGCCCCCAGATGGCAAATGCCTCATGCCACCTGCCTGGGGTGCTCCTCCCTGGCACTGCCACTCCCCCACCCCCGGGCAAGCGAGCCCCAGGCTGAACCTCAAATGCAGACCCCTCCAGCAAAGGGCAGACCTGGAAGGCTGCAGAGAGGGTCGGAACTGAAGGACAGCTGGGGTGGGCCCAGGAACCCGAGGGGCTTCCTGGCAGAGGTGGCTCCTAGCCTGGCCCAGGACAGGAGAGCTTGGGCCTTCCTGCCGCGGGGGAAGTGGGCTCGCACTGCTTTGGGCACACGGGTCTCCTACCCACTCCTGGGCCCCACCCCGTCCGAGGACTTGGGGCAGGAGCCGGGCTGCCAGCCTCAGTTCAGTTTCTCCATCAGGAAAAGACCTGGGGGTGCTGCCAGGAGCAGACGCTGTTATCAGTGGTGGCTTCGAGACTCAACCTCAGGAGGGTCAGCGCCCCAGCCCGGGATGACCTCTGCTGCCTCTTCCTCACCGCCTCTGCCAAGGACACTTCTAAGCCAGAGAGGGGCACGAGGAGGCGCCCTTGCCTGTCGGCCCCCCTGCCTGGTAGGGCAGGACAGAGCCAGTGCCTGTCAGACGTCACTGCACGAAGCATGTGACATGGCCGCTCCAGGTGCTGGGGAGGCCAGAGAGGCTCCATGCTGGTCCAGGACTCAGCGTCCCTGTCTGCAGAATGGGGACACAGCTATCCACCAGTGCGAAACCCAAGGGCCTCCAGTGCGGGCAGCACAGAGACCTGCTCGCCGGTGCTGACTCGGCCTCCCTGGCTGCACACTCTGCCTCTCTGCCCCGCCCCGGACGTGGGCGGCCATGGTCACTGCTGTCCACAGGTGCAAGATCCAGCCCACTGCTCCTCGCGGCCCAAGCCTAGGGCCATGCAGAGGCCACCAGCCTGGGTCGGACGGGTGGGGCCGCCTAGGGACTCCTGGCTTCACTCCGCTCTGGGGAAAGGGCTCAGCATGGTCACAGCCACCTCCTCAAAGTACAGACCATCCAGACCCCTCACGACGCATCACTGCACCTGGGCCTCCCTGGCCCCAGCAGGGCCTGCTCGGTCTGGGGGTGGGGTGGTCTCAGGCCTAGCCAGGGGCTTGCAGGTGCAAAGCAGGGCCCAGGCTAGGGTCAGTGGCCCCCTGTCTGCCTAGCTGCCCAGTGGCCCAAGGGACAGGAAGGGGTGTGAGAGCTGGGCCCATCATGGGGTGAAGAGGCTGGTACCGTGCATGGGAGCTGCACCTGGGTGTGGCTCCTGTCCCCCACGGGACTAAGGAAGGTCCCCTGGGAGGGCAGCATGGGCTGAGGGGTGTTGGGACCAGCCAGGGGCAGTGAGCCTGGGTGGGTCCCTGCCCCGGTGTGTTCCCTGTGCAGCCACCAGGGGCAGCCTCCGTGTGCAGGCTGGACAGGAGATGGCTCCCTTCCCCCAGGCCCCAGGCAGGGGTGCAGACAGGCTAGGGGTCTTCAGAGGACCTGGTATGGCTGGCGCAGGAGGGCAGGCTTGGACTGGCCAGAAAGACAAGGGTGGGCGGTCCCTCCTGGCTTGCTGGGAATGAGCTGCACCTGGAAAAGGCCTGGGCCGTACCCCTGGGGCCCTTATCAGGAATGATGCCTCCTGTGAAGCGGGCCAAGAACCCGTTTGTCGGACAGCCCTGCTCTGCTCCAGCACATCTCCCAATGCCCCGTGAGAGCCACTGACCTTGTTCCCTAAGAGCAGATGGATTCGTAGGCCAGGGAACCACTAAGTCCAAGCAGAGAAGCTGGGCCCCAGCGGAGGAGGCAGGAGGGTGGGTGAGGTGGACCCTAGAGGCTGCAGCCTGGGGTTCTCTGGGCACCTGAGTGAGGAAGCTGGAGGCAGGCTACGGCCCCACGTCCTTCGGCCCCCGTTCCCTCTCCCTGTCATGTGGTGGGTCCCCGGAGATGAGGCCAGGGCCAGCCGCAGTCAGGAGGATGGGGCTGGGGGCCCGCCAGCTGCCCAGGGCTCCCATCTGGGTGAGGGAGGCCCAAACAGGAGGTCAGTGGGCCTCAGTGCTCACCAGACAAATGGGCAACAAGAGGGCCCGTGGCACGCCCAGGCCAAGGACCAGCCCACCTCCCTCCATCAGCTGCACCATCATCGACCTGCGTTCCCCAAGGAGGGGGTCCAGCCTGCGCCAGTGCAGCCCTGTCCCGGCCCCCTTGTTGGCAGCTGGCCAGGTGTCCTGGGCGAGGCTACGCTGCCGCATTACTGACCAGCATCACTGACCCGAAGCGGGAAGGACTGCCCCCCCCCGGCCCCGCCCTGCCCTCCAAGATGCTGAGATACCCAGGCCTGGAACCAGGCCCAGTGCCGGGACAGACAGATGACGGGCAGACAGAGAGTGCCTGATCCCCACTCTGTCGCCAGGGGGCAGAAAGAGGGGTTCTGCCCCATGGGCAACACCCACCTCCCCTTGCCCAGCTCTGGGGACCCTGTGGCCTGAACTCTGACCTTACTCAAGCCCCTCTCCAAGCCCCAGACCTCAGGTCTAGCCCTGCCAAAGCCACCACCTAACCAGTGACCCAGCCACACAGGAGCCACACCGCGGACCCAGCCCAGCCCAGCTCAGCCTGCCAGTCTCCAGCCAAGACCAATAGCTCTCCCTGCAAACATGTCAGAGGGCAGGCCTGGTGAGCCGCGGGCTCAAGGGACAAGACAACTTCCCAGAGGGTTACAGCAGGGGAACAGTGACAGAGAGGGAGAGACAGCCGGGAAGTGAGCGACAAAGAGGCGCGGAGCGACAGAGTGAGTGGCAGATGAATTAGCGACCGAAGTGAGCGGCCGAGAGGCAGAGAGGAGTGGGAGGCCGAGAGACAGGGACAGGTAAAGGGCGAGACGCAGGAGGAGCGAGGCAGAACCCAGCCGCCCCCCAGGCGCAGAGACGCGCGCGAGACCGCGGGCGGGTCCTGGAGGCGCCGCCGCCCCGCCTGCGCTGCGCGTGCCAGACTCGCCCAGCGCGCGCCCCCGCGCGGAGCCCACCCGCCCCAGGGGAGCGGGCTGCAGGCGAGGAGGAGGCGCACCGCTGCCGGGGGCCCCGGGCCAGGTGGGCAGCACCATGTGGAAGCAGTCGCACATCGCGGCGGCCGGGCGGTGCGGGCCGGCGGCGGCCCTTCGCGTCCAGTCGCGGGTCCGGCTCCAGCGCGCGGGCGGCCCAGGGGGCGGGCGGGCGCCGCGCTCGGCCTCCGCTGCCTTGCGCTGCAGCTGACCGCCCGCCTCGGACTGCGGACAGAGCCCGCGCCGCCGGACCCTGGCACCGCGCGGACCCCGCCCCGGCCCGCCCAGCTCGCGCCCGGCCACTGCGGAGCGAGCGCGGGCGGGGCCGCCGGCCTCATTCAGCCCATTGGCTGCCGCGCTCCCGGCCCCGCCCCCTGTCGGCCAGGCCCCGCCCAAGAGCAGCCTCCACCAGCAAGTGCCCCGCAGGCCCAGGCCACGCCCCTCCGGCCGCGCCCCCTAAGCCTGCTCTCGTCCCACCCAGAGTCCGACCCCCACGCCTGTCCCCACAGCAGGCCAGCCTCGCCCCTCGCTTGGCCCCGCCCCGCGCCCCCAGCCGGCCTTTTTGTGTCCAGGGACTTGGCTTTGGACCCCTGCTAGGGAGGGGTCTCCAGAGTCTCCCGGACTCGACCTGCGCGCCGCAGTCTCACCTCCTAGTCCGGAGACGGACATTTTAGTCATAAGCTGGGTGCGGGGCACCCTGGCTGCGGGAAGTAGGAAAGGTGGCTGTGGCTTGTGATCTGACCCCTGCCCTGGGGGGGGCTCCCGGTGTGGAGGTGTGCTCTGCGGCGTGGCACGATGTGGCCGTGGGCGTGGGTAGGAGGGGTCCTGGAAGGCTCCTGGAGGACAGCCTACACTGCGACCTCGGGAGAGCGGGAAGTGTTCTGGACAGAGGCAACTGAGTAGTGCGTGTGCAGAGGACAGGGACGAGCGAGCCGAGCTGGCTCCGGCTGACAGTGAGGCCCAGTGGGGCTGGGGGCAGGGGCCAGCTAGCCTGGGCGGTGGGAGCTGAGGAAGGACTGCACAGTGTGCCCAGGGACACTGCGGGGAGTCAGGAGCCCTGTAGGAGGGTGGTGGCTGGACCAGGGCAGCCACAGGAGGGGATAGCGGGCGGGCGGGTTCCAGGATGCTCTGGAAGCTGGCAGAGGGGTCTTGGTGAGCGCTGGAGCGGGACAGTGGGGGCCTCTCGCTTGCCTGCTGTGCACAGGGTGGCAGGTCTGAGGGAGGGGCAGGGAGTGGGCAGGCGGGGACAGCTCTCTTTTGCGGAAGGAGTTAGTGAGGCTCAGGCTGGCGTAAGGGCACCTTGGAGCTGCGGGGGACAGCCTGGGCCAGAACACACCCCGGAGAGCAGAGCCACCGCCAAGGAGGACCACTCCTGAGGGCTGCCCAGGAATGGTGCGGGGACTGACTAATGGACACACACCCCTCCTTTACCTGCAGGCCATGCTGCACACAGACACAGACTTGACACAGACACAAAGTCACAGATGAGATGACACACTCACATGAACGCACAGACACAGATCTACTTGGACGTGTCCCATGCACTCAGAGACAGGCACGCACACTCACATGTGTGCACCCATGTGGGCCCATGTGCCAGGACAGACACGGCAGGACACAGATGCACAGATGCACACGTGCGCACACCAGAGTGCAGCATCCTAAGCTCGCTGGCATGCACATGGTCGGCAGGGCCCTGGTGAGCCTGCCACCGGATGACTCAGGCTCGGCGGTTCCCGTTAGCCGGGCTGCAGCCGGGCAGCCTTCCAGCGACAGGTCAGATCACTGCCTGGAAGAGGCCCTGGCAGCCTCCCGCGTCTCGAGCCCATGGCATGATGAAGCATAGCCCTGGCCTTCAGGTGGGGCCCTGGGGCGTGGGTCTCACGCCTCCTGCACTGCCGTGTTTTCTCAGGCCGGACAGCAAGCCTGGGGCCGGAGACCCTGCTTTTGCCTCGCTCTCTGGAGACCGGCTTTGCTCAGCCCGCCTGGGAGCCGGTCGCTTATGGACACTGGGGGCCACCAGGTCGGGGAGCTGTCTGTATCCCTGGGTGTGCCCGGCATCTGCGCAGGTCTGTCAGGGGGCTCGGCCTGCCAGCCCTGTGACCCCTGCCCCGTTAGGCATGGGACCTCGGTGAAGCTGTGTGGACCTGGGCCCATCCAAATGCAGTGTGACACCGTGACATGTCTTTGTTGTCCAGTACCATGCACAGAGGGTCGAGGGAAAGTGGAGCCCCGGGCGGATGGCCTGGGGGCCGCCTCCCTACACAGAGGCCAGGGGAAGGGGTCCCGCATGACTGCTGAGGGAGAAGCTGAGCCACACACTGCTGGTCCCTGAGCAGCGGGGTGGTCCCTGGGACCCCTGGCCAGCCGGGGCCTGGGGGAGGCTGCAGCAGGGACCCTCCCTGGGGCCACTTCTGCCCTTGGCCTTGGCGAGGCCTGGACGGCCTTACGCTGTCCTGCTAGAGCCTTGCTCACCTTGCAGCTGGGAGCTGACGCAGCACTGGCCAGGCCCAAGTGGTGAGGGGGCAGGGACCCTCACCCCAGGGGCTGCCCCTATTCCTCTCTTGCCAGCTCTGACACAGAAGGCTAGTGTCACCTGCTGCGCTTGTCCCCATGTGCCCCCTTGGAGGCCCCGGCCCCGTGGGAAGTGTACCCACAGAGGGTGGGCTGCAGCGTGCTGAGGGAGACTGCCTAGAGTTGGCCCTCGCCCCCCAAGGCCAGCCAGACTGGGTCCTGCCTCATTCTGCCCATCTCCTCTCCCTCCCCATTCCTCCGCCCACTTGCAGGGGACTCGGAAGCCCCAGCCTGGCCCCGAGACCACAGGGCCAGACAGGGGAGACAAGGCCAGCCCGGCTGGGACCTAAGAAGCCCATCTGTGCCACCGCTGCCTGTCCCTACCCCCATCCGAAGCCTGGCAGTCAGTCTGCTGCAGAGCTCTGTGCTGCCAGGAGCCTCTGTCATCACGCCCAGCCCCATCTGATGTCCCCCTCTGGGGACAGGTACCCCACTGTGGAAGGCCACGGCAGGTGGGGATGGCTCAGGAACTGCTGCCCCCTCAAGACATGGAGACGGGGCCCAACTTATGGCCACCCCCAGCACATACCAGGCCCTGCACCATCTCTGAGTGTCACCCGCAGAGCGGGGGCTGCGGGGATTCGGTAGTGCTCCTTCCAGTTGACTCACTCAGGCCCGACCTCTTCCTGGGAAGCACCAG
>NW_011889101.1:435593-437222 GCF_000151845.1 Pteropus vampyrus | reverse complement strand
GCCCCCAGCCGGCCTTTTTGTGTCCAGGGACTTGGCTTTGGACCCCTGCTAGGGAGGGGTCTCCAGAGTCTCCCGGACTCGACCTGCGCGCCGCAGTCTCACCTCCTAGTCCGGAGACGGACATTTTAGTCATAAGCTGGGTGCGGGGCACCCTGGCTGCGGGAAGTAGGAAAGGTGGCTGTGGCTTGTGATCTGACCCCTGCCCTGGGGGGGGCTCCCGGTGTGGAGGTGTGCTCTGCGGCGTGGCACGATGTGGCCGTGGGCGTGGGTAGGAGGGGTCCTGGAAGGCTCCTGGAGGACAGCCTACACTGCGACCTCGGGAGAGCGGGAAGTGTTCTGGACAGAGGCAACTGAGTAGTGCGTGTGCAGAGGACAGGGACGAGCGAGCCGAGCTGGCTCCGGCTGACAGTGAGGCCCAGTGGGGCTGGGGGCAGGGGCCAGCTAGCCTGGGCGGTGGGAGCTGAGGAAGGACTGCACAGTGTGCCCAGGGACACTGCGGGGAGTCAGGAGCCCTGTAGGAGGGTGGTGGCTGGACCAGGGCAGCCACAGGAGGGGATAGCGGGCGGGCGGGTTCCAGGATGCTCTGGAAGCTGGCAGAGGGGTCTTGGTGAGCGCTGGAGCGGGACAGTGGGGGCCTCTCGCTTGCCTGCTGTGCACAGGGTGGCAGGTCTGAGGGAGGGGCAGGGAGTGGGCAGGCGGGGACAGCTCTCTTTTGCGGAAGGAGGAGTTAGTGAGGCTCAGGCTGGCTAAGGGCACCTTGGAGCTGCGGGGGACAGCCTGGGCCAGAACACACCCCGGAGAGCAGAGCCACCGCCAAGGAGGACCACTCCTGAGGGCTGCCCAGGAATGGTGCGGGGACTGACTAATGGACACACCCCTCCTTTACCTGCAGGCCATGCTGCACACAGACACAGACTTGACACAGACACAAAGTCACAGATGAGATGACACACTCACATGAACGCACAGACACAGATCTACTTGGATGTGTCCCATGCACTCAGAGACAGGCACGCACACTCACATGTGTGCACCCATGTGGGCCCATGTGCCAGGACAGACACGGCAGGACACAGATGCACAGATGCACACGTGCACACACCAGAGTGCAGCATCCTAAGCTCGCTGGCATGCACATGGTCGGCAGGGCCCTGGTGAGCCTGCCACCGGATGACTCAGGCTCGGCGGTTCCCGTTAGCCGGGCTGCAGCCGGGCAGCCTTCCAGCGACAGGTCAGATCACTGCCTGGAAGAGGCCCTGGCAGCCTCCCGCATCTCGAGCCCATGGCATGATGAAGCATAGCCCTGGCCTTCAGGTGGGGCCCTGGGGCGTGGGTCTCACGCCTCCTGCACTGCCGTGTTTTCTCAGGCTGGACAGCAAGCCTGGGGCCGGAGCCCCTGCTTTTGCCTCACTCCCTGGAGACCGGCTTTGCTCAGCCCGCCTGGGAGCCGGTCGCTTATGGACACTGGGGGCCACCGGGTCGGGGAGCTGTCTGTATCCCTGGGTGTGCCCGGCATCTGCGCAGGTCTGTCAGGGGGCTCGGCCTGCCAGCCCTGTGACCCCTGCCCCGTTAGGCATGGGACCTCGGTGAAGCTGTGTGGACCTGGGCCCATCCAAATGCAGTGTGACA
>NW_011889101.1:427113-433673 GCF_000151845.1 Pteropus vampyrus | reverse complement strand
GACCCCTCTGGCCAGCCTCCCCCAGATAGCAAAGGCTTCTAACCTTGAACAGCTGCCTGCCCTGCACACTCACCTGGAGGCTGGCCCTTGGCTGGTGCCCCATGTCATGCCCCATCTGCCCAGACGCTGGCCTGAGGAGCCAGGAGCCATCTGTCAGCAGTTTGGGCTGCCCCCACCCCCTCTTGTGGCCAGGGCTGGGCAGCAGATGTGGGAGTCACCTCTGTGCCTCTTCTGAGTCTTAGCTTCTCCACAGCAGCACCTCCTCAGTATGAGTGTCCTGTGACCGCTGTGACAAATAACCATGCACGCAGCAGCTTAACCCAACACACATAATTCTCTCGCAGCTCCAGGTATGGCGGAGAGACCGCCTTCCTCCTGGAGGCTTCGGGGGAGACGTATTTCCTTGTCTCCTGCAGCTTCTAGCGGCCACCTGCACTCCCGGCCCCCGGCCCCACATCACTCTGACCTCTGCTGCTGCTTTTCCACCTTCTCTCCAAACCGGACCCTCCTGCCTCCGTCTCGTAAGGGCCCTTGTGATTACACTGGGCTCAACAGCATAACCCAGGGCCATCTCCCCATCTTAAGAGCCTTAATCATGTCTGTAAAGTTCCTTTCACCTTGCAAGGTCTCATGTTCACAGGTTCTGGGGGTCAGGCCATGGGCTTCTCTGAGAGGCACTAATCAGCTGCCACACCAGGCAATGTGCTGCGCCTCCGTCATTTCCTCCTGTATGTTGAGGGTCACAGTGCCATCCTCAGTCTTCACTGAGGTCCAGGCAGGGCACGGGGAACTGTAGAAGAGCTGGTTCTAGCTCCGGAGACACTTCTAACTCAGGACTTTGGGCCTGGGCCTCAGTTTCCCCACCTGTGCATGAGGACAATCCTCCTCCTGTGCCTTTCCAGCTCCCTGGACTGTGAGGAAGGCAAGGACAGTGGGTGAAGGGTCCAAGCACTGGACGGGCAGCAGGACCATCTGGGCCGATGCTGTCCCGGGTGAGGTGGAGGCGACAGCACGCAGGGTTGGGCGGTCTGTCTGAGTTGCTCCCGCACTGCAGTGCTGGCTGTCGTGCCCCTCGGGAAGTAGGGAGGGGGTGGAGGCAGGAGGCCGCAGTCAGGGTTCAGAAAATGATCTCATCGGGTCATTTTTAAAATTAATATTTTCAGTAGTTTGGCTGAGAAGGACCAGAGAGAGAGTGGGTGATTCATGCAAACAGGACAGGGCCCAAGGAGGTCACAGGGCGGGAGACGCGAGCGCGGAGGTCGACTGGGAGGTCGACTGTGGGGCGGAGTGTGGGTGGACGCCTCGCCAGGCCCGGAGGGGCGTGTCTGGGAGGCTGGAGTCAAGCTCGCTCCTCAAGGTTGAGTTCATGAGACTGGGGTGGGGGCTGATGGGGCAAAGCCTGGAATTCCCGGGAAGGGAGCTGGCAGGTGGGCAAGGCTGGCCCATTGGTGCCCCTTGCCCTAGGGTAGTGGCAGCAGAGGGGCTGGTGACCGGGCCGAGAATCAGGGCACTACATGGGGCCCAAGAGGGAGGGAGCGGGACCCCTTCTCCGCCCAGAGACAGACCCTCACCGGCCGCACGTTAGGAAGGACCAGGTTTCGGGGATTCAGTGTACAAGACCCACAGCCGCCGTGCTCCCGGGGCCGGCGGAGCACATCGCACAGCTGCACAGTGCAGCGGCGACGGCGGGGCCTGCTGGCGTGGAGCCGTGCGGGGCTGCGGCCCGAGGACTCGCAGGATTAAGCAGAAGCCTCGTTCCCCGAAGCTTCTGGGAGACGCCGGTCCGCCGGGCGCGCGGGACTCCGCAGGCGCAAGGGGCGGGGCCGCGGCGCAGGGGGCGGGGCCTGGAGCCGCCACGCCCCCGCGCGGCGCAGGAGCGTGACGCCACGGTGGCGACGCCGGAAGCGGGGCTGCTGCGCGTCGTTGCATGGCAACGGGCCGGAGCCGGGCGAAGGGACTGGGGCGGCCCGCGGCGCCGGCGCGACGCAGCCAAGGTAGGTGCCGGCTGGAGCCGGACGCCGGTGCTGGAGCCGGACGCCGGTGCCGGAGCGCACCCGAGCCCGCCCCTCGGGAGCCGCAGGCCGGGCCCCAGCGGGCTGCCTCAGCGGGTGACCCTGACCTCTGCTGCCTTCCGGCCTGCCCCGCCACGGGCCCCCGACCCCACACTCGGGGATCTCTAGGCGCCGCCTTCCCCAGGCTCCCGGACTCTCCCCGGCTCTGGCTGGACTGGGTCTCCCCGACCCCTGCCCACCCAGCCCAGGCCGGACTCTGCAGCTCGTCCACCTCCCAGGCTGGGCCGACCCCCCAGCACTTAGTTGGTCTTTAGGACACGCCCCTGTGCTGGACTGGTCTCCCGGGCGCGTGTAGGAAGCCCGACAGTGGCTCCAGTCACTTTCCCTGGGTGACCACCGTGTGTACGTGTGTGGTGCCTGTTCCACAGCAGCACAGGACTCACACTAGGCCACTCCTGGGGAAGCCACCAGCAGCTACTGGACAGTATCGAGCAAGCGGCCCCCTAGGCCCTGTCCACCTGGGCCGTTCCAGTACAGTGTGGATGCGTCCTGAGCGTCTTCCCATCTATGCGGCCCGGCGACACCAACATGCAAGGCCTGCGGGAGCTGGGAGGAGAGCTCGGCGGGATGCCCCTCCTAAGCGGGTCTCTGAGTGACCTCCCCCGGGAAGCAGGCGAGGTTGCTCTCCGCCAGGCTTCTGAAGACAGCAGTGCAAGCGAGGCAGCTGGGAGACAGAGCCCGGCCGATGTGGAGGGGGTGAGGACGCGCTCCCAACTTTCTCCTGCCCCGGAAGCCAGGATCTCTGGGCTCAGTGGGAGCTTTTCCACCTGCACCACGCCGGGTCTGGACCCAGTGGAGCACAGCAGTGCCTGGGGGGAGTTTCAAGGCTTTCGGGAATCTTCAGCCAAGTCTGAACAATTCTCCCGGTCTTTTGAACTTCCGGAGAGGGCCACAGCAGCTCAGTCACCAAGACCGGCTTCCCACAAGCAGCATGGTTCTCAGCCACCGCCCCAGGGTGGACCTTGGGTGACAGGAACCGCGGCCATCTCACCTTCTGAGGTATTTCTAAAGTACTCAGGAAGTGTTTTATGGGCCGAAAGGCCGGCAGACCTCAGGCCGTGGTGGGCCGGCCAGGGAGGGGTCTGCTCCTGTGTGGCCTTCAACCCAGGCCACATGGCTGGCTGTTCATCCTCCCGAGTCAGGGAAGGCATGAGGCTGCAGAAACGATCGCCCTTGGGGGAGACTCAGAAGCTGGGCGCCCCCTGTGGCCACCCCTCCTCCATCTGGCCACATGAGCCTCCCGCTTCCTCTGCCACCTTCCCCTCCACCTGCAGCCCACCCATTCCCCATCCACCAGCTTTGCTTTCCTGGCCCTAGTCGAGGGCACGTGGGGAATCGGCAGTCTCCTTCTGTAGAAAGCCTCACGGAGTCACGTGAGCCTGTGCGTAATGACGGGGCACTGGAGCTGGCCCCGAGAGCCCATGCTCGGCCCCCTCCGCCCTGCCCAGCCTGACCACTGGCGTTTGCCTGGGTTGCAACGGCCTCAGGTCCTCTTTCTCTTCCTTTCTTCCATCACCCCTTTCTCTGCCATCTCGTCTTAAATGATTAACCCCGAACACCATAAAAGCAAAGGAGTAGAAGGAAGAAGAGGGGAGAAGAGGCTGGGCTGGCTCTAGAGACGGACTGTTTGTCCTGCAAGCCAGTGTTTCCCTGGCCCTCTGACCAGGCCTGCCCTTCACGCGGTCAGCCCTGCTGTCACGCTCGTGTTGGAAACGGGACTTGTCTTCCAACATGGCTGATGTATCAGGGAACAGTTTGAGCGTAATGCGAACTCTGCAAGAACCAGCAGGTGCATGCAGAAAGCTGCACCCCTCCGTATGCAGCTCATGTGTCCCAGTCCCCTCCCAGCCGTCTTGGGTTTCCCACACCTGTCCTCACCTGGGGCGAGCGTCTTGTCCGCCTCACACACCCCGCTCCAGCATCTCACATGCACTCACAACCTGCAGGCCTCGGGTCTTTCTCCAAGAGGCGCCCGGTTGACCATACGGATGGATCTCTCTACCAGTTAACACGTGGAAATGGCACTAACATTTTTACTGGTGCCTCTTTCCGTGCGTCCCCAACCAGGCTGATACGTGTTGGGCCTATTCTTGCTTTCCCCTTACGCCTGTGGCTTTCGCCGCCTGATTTTGGACAGCACGGTGACTTTTAGGGACGAACGTGTTATGGAACACTGCGATCATTTGTAGACTTCATTTGTACCAAAATTATGTATTGGAATAAGGTGACACAGCATGTATGTCCCTGACTTTGGTATGTTTATCTTTTCTTTTTCAGCCCATGGTCAGCTACGAGAAAATTTTTAGGTTTGCTTTTCAAGAAGTACCAGTCGAGCAGGCAGCTGAAGGTGTTCCCACCTTAGACCATTTCCTAGAGGCCGGCAGTGAGGGGGAGCCGGGCCTGGGGTCTGTACATAAACGGTGGTAAGGGGCTTAAGTCGGGACTGGCATCTTACAGCAACTCCACACTTATACTTTTGGTTGACAAAGTGGACATTTTTGTTTTGACCCTTAAAGAGAGCGTTGTCTCTCCTGAAGTCCCCGCCTGCCACCTTCGGGTGGTAGGGCCCCCTGGAAGACCAGGTGACACAGGTTGATGCTCTGGCCATGGCCCCTCCTCTTGCAACCAGTTGCAGCTGCCCTCCTGTCCCCCAGTCCCCCATGAGCTCTCCTGGAGCAAAGTGAAACTGGGAGATGCCAGCTCTCGGGTCTCAGTGTGAGTGCTGGGGGTGCGGGAGACCAGTGGGTCTGGGCGGTGGGCACAGGGCCTCCTGGGGACTTGGCTGAGTGACCCTGGGACAGAGAAAACACCCCGTGCCCTGGAGGGACATTCAGGGCCAGCCCGCCTGTGCGCTGTTGGAGCCGGCTGCCTGAGGGAAATCATAAAGGAGCTGTTTGTGGGTGGTCATCCTCTAGGACACTGTCACCGAGCCCCAAGAGGAAAACGCCCCGTGCCAGTGGGTTATATGGCGGCACTTAAGAGGCTAGAGCTCAAGGCCGGCCGGGGGAGGTGAAGGTCAGGTGAGTGGGCTCAGGGCGCTCTGCGCTCGGCTGGGCAGGCCGACTCTGCCCGAGCGCTCGGCAGACGGGCCCTCCCGCGCTCTGGCCCTGGCCGCAGTCAGGGCTGCTGCTGGGGACCCAGCCAGTGGCTGCCCCAGCGCACCCCGGCAGAGGCCTGGGGACAGGGGCCTGGAGCCCTGGAGGCCACGACCAGCATCGCTCAGATGGCTGGTGTGCCCTCTGGAGGGGGCGCTTCCCCAAGGCGTGGCCTAGGCCAGCAGGCGGGTCAGTCAGTGTGACCTGGGACACCCAGAGGCGTGGGCGGTCCTGGGTGTCTGGACTGGGCAGGGCTGGGCAGCGCCAAGCAACAGGTGAACATTACTTTGGGGTGAGTGGGAAGCGAGCTGGGCACTTGGCGCTTGTCCCCTCCTGCTCTTTCCTTCTGGGGTGGGCCTGGCGACAGTGGGGGGCGCGGCGCAGACGCTCACTTCCCGCTTCACGGAGCCGAGCATTCGTTCTGCTCTTGGTCTGAGCAACCGTGTGGCACCGGAGACGCCAGGGAACAAGACCAGCGAAATGCCTGGCCGGGTGGGGCTTCTGCCCCTTGCAGGGGACACTCCGTTATGAAAATAAGTCACTTGGCACCAGGGACGTCCGTGGAGAGGACCGGGGGCGGGAAGAGGAGCTGGGAGTTCGCAGGGTGGCTGTCCATAGAATAACGGACAGAGAACCGAGGCTCCTGAGGGCAACGCCGAGTCAGAATCCTGACAGGTCGGGCCCACCGCGCCCCGTCCTGAAGCCTCTCGAGGCGGCCTTTAACCCGCGCGTCCTTCCAGTCCCGAATCCAGAAGGCTCTGGGCAGCTCTGCACCACGCAGACAGCACGTCCACATCCCGCTGCCCGTGGCACGCCTCCCGCTGCCGGCAAAACTTCTTGCTCGTTCTCGGAGTCGACTCTGCTCAGGTGAGTGACTCAGGTGGAGATGGGCGGACTGCTCATGACTGTGCCAGCCCCCTGTGGCCACGGACACCGCGTCACCTCGGGACACAGCGGGCTGGCCTGTGGGGTCCAGGTGGTGAAGCGCTGGCTGTTGGGGTTGGGACGAGGCAGGCGCATGGGGAGGACGGGGGTGCCTGGGGCCCAGGCGCCAGTGCCCACCCTGTGTGGCTGGCAGGTGTCTTGGCGGGCCAGCCCCGGGCACCAGGTCAGAAGGAGGTGCCCAGTGGGGGTACTGCCACTCAAGGCGAGGGTGAGGAGCCAGGAGAGCGAAGTCAGCCGGGGCAGCTGTGTCTCATGGGGACACCAGCTGACAGCAGTCTGGCTCCCGAGTTATCAGAGACCATGCAGGCTGGTGAGAGCTGGCGCTCAGCAATGAGGTTGGCAAGGACTTTCTTCCATGTTCGGTATCATGGAGATTTCCAAACATGGAAGACACAGAGGGGCTGGCAGGCCCAGTGAAGATGGGCACGGCGTGGTTGCCGAGTGGGCC
>NW_011889101.1:414667-426043 GCF_000151845.1 Pteropus vampyrus | reverse complement strand
GTGTGGCCCGCTGGGAGGGGACGAGGACCTGATCTGGAGCTGGGCCGGCGGCAGGGGGCGGAGACCGGGGCTCAGCAGGGGCAGTTTGGTGCCCAGCACTGTGCGTCCACCTGCTTTGGGGAAACAGCACAGGGTGGGCAGTAGAAACTTCTAGAGCTGCAGAACAGAAGCCATTTCAGAGCAGCAAGACAAATGTCCACAGCGGCCGTCACGTGCTCATCTGTGGTCGGTCACAGGCAAGTGTAGGGAGGGCGGTGGTGGCTGAACCACAGTCTGAGGCTCACGTGCCCACGCCTGAGACACGGGGCCCACTGCTGGCCTTGGCCTTGGGCCGAGCGGTACAATCATGCGGGTATACAGCGCGGCCCGCCCCGCCGTGTGCCCCTGGTCGTGCGGGGTGGCAGCTGTGTCAGACCGCATGGGACGAGAAACACCCCGGAGCCTGGGTGCTGAGGCCTATGGCCGGTGGGCACCTCTCCCACCGTGAGTGCTGGAGCCTGAGCGTGTCCCATCTCGCCAGCTCTCAGGGACGCCAGGCAGCAGGCCGGGGGGCCTCATCACACGCAGCCACGGGGACGGGCGGTGCAGCCCGGCGCCCAGCAAGGCCTTCATTCCGCGGAGCCTGCACAGGGCGCTGTTTCACAGTGACGTTTGCTGAGATGGACAGCTTGGCATCTGAAAGACTTCACGTCTGCTGACCAGCTGGCTTGGTGGCGGGGACCACAGCTGTTTTGTGAGGGGTCTCCCAAATTCCAGGTTGTTCCCGGGACCCTCTGTGGGCCCCCCGTGCTGTGCGCACTGGACCAGCTCAGACGGAGGGCCTTCGGCAGAGCCAGTTCTCACCGAGTGGCGCCCTGGCCTGCCCTCTGAGGGGCCCCAGGCCTGGCTGCCACACCGCCCTGCCCAGGGGGCACCTCTGGGTCCCCACCAGCGGCCTCTAGCACCCTCAGGGTGAGCTTCCCCTGGTCGTCGCTGAGGCGGCCCCCTTGTGATGGCAGAGTCCACAATCAGCACTGACTTTTGTAAAATTTTGTTAAGTAAATGGCCTGGATAAGCCTGTGTTCTTGCTGGTTCATCTGCTCTGTGGAGCCTGGTGCCAGAGGGGCTGTCACTGCAGCCAGCCCTTGCTAGCAGCCCCTTCCCATGCCCCAGGTGAGGCCTGAGGCTGGCGGAGCACCCAGCACATACAGTGCGGTCCCAGCCATCACTGTCTACCAAGGCCACACTTGAGGCCACATCGCAGCCTGGGCGGCCTCGGAAGCCAGCTCTGGTGACCCTGGTGTCAGACCCAAATGGTGGCACAGTGGGACATGCAGCAACTGGCAGAGGTCACCTACCACAGGGAGGAGGATGCTAGCTGTCACTTGGCACCCAGCCGGGGCTGCCAGCCCCAGGCTGCGCGCGTAAGGGGTAACGCAGGTGCTCTGAGCCGCACATTTCGGAATGTGTTGACTTCATCTTCAGCTGGAAGGAGGTGGGATTGGGGACTGCATTTCTACCATGCCGCTTCCCTCACCATACTGCGGACTCCTGGGGCCCGGCGCCAGAGGCCCGATGGGATGCGCCATTTCCCAGCCTTTGGTTGAAGTTAGACTCGACAACCCAAAATCCACATTCTGCGTCCTGCCTCCCCCCACCCAGGTCCAAACTGAGATGGTGGCACTGACCGCCCCACAGCAGCTCCCTGATCCCCTTGCTGGCAGCCACACCTCCCACACCCACTGAGCCCAGTCTAGATCTGCGCGCCTCCCTGCTGCTTGTCAATGGAGGGACCCAGCCCCGAGCCCCGAGCCCCCAGCCCCGAGCCCCCAGCGGAAGGCATGGAAGGCGCGGCGCCTCCCCCTCCCTGGCCCAGACTTCAGGTCTGGCTCCAACTGTGCTGCGGAGGGCTTTGTACCCAGACACAACCTGCTCTCGTGTGAGTACAGACCAGGCGCGTCTGATTCAGACATACAAGCTGTGAGAGGCGGTCACTCTCACCCCGACCAGAACAAGCCTAACTGGCTACAAACTCATGGTTTTTAGTCATGGGAGAGCTGTGGGGACAAAGAAACCTGAGAAATTAAATGAAGCCATGGAAAGGCTGTGGTCCTGTCATCCCCTGGTGGGCTGGCAGGGAGAGGGCCGGGCGTGGTGGTGCGTGAGGACACTTTCAGCCGACACAAGGATCCAAGGACCGTCCCCCAGCTCATGTCCACCGAGTGCTCGGAGCAGAAGGCCGAGAGCTGCGGTGAGGGGGGTGGCTCGACGCACCCCAGGCACACGGCCCGGGCAGGCAGCGCCATGGGCAGCGGGTCAGCCGCGGGCGCCCGCTCACCCACGTTCTGGAAATGCTGAACAGAAGTCTGTCTGCTTTGGGGCCGAGACACCCGCCCAGGCGCCCCAAGGCTGCCGCCGTCCCCAGACTGGCCCCTGCCTCCTGCTGCCGCCATCCAAGCTTCCCAGCTCTGAGCAACCGGTCTGCATCCCGTGGTGCTGGTGCCGCCCTGTGGGCGCCCAGGGCAGCCGGCTGTGGGGGACACACCTAAGGCTTTTTCCAAAAAAATACAAGGCCACAGCACGAAATCAGACACAAAGAGAAAATTGACATAGAATGAGAAAAGAAACAAAATTAAAAAAGGCAATAATACCAATAAATTTCACAAACTCCAGGAAAATAACAATACTTTAATTCCCGACACACCTCGATACTTTTGCCTGCATCTCTTGTGATAACGTAATCTTACTCTCCAGAAAGATAATTCAATGTATGTTTATTGCTGATGGTTCAGAAGTTTCTCCCAACTTAGCAACTCGCCACTGGCCAAGCTGGATGAGCGCTGTCACCACTGTCAGGGCGGGAATGCCCTGCAATGTCCTTTCCCGAGCCAGCTGTCGGCTCGATGCACCTAAACCCCGCTTCCCCTCCCTCCACACACTCCAGTAAGGCAGCGAGGGGCCCAGCCTGGCCTCTGTGCCAGGAGCCAGGATTAAGGCAGCGAGGGGCCCAGCCTGGCCTCTGTGCCAGGAGCCAGGATGGTGGGTGGCAGGCGTACCCCAAAGTCCTTCCTGGCCAAGGAGAACCGGCAGCAGCTCGGCCATTCTTGGAAGCAAGTGGAAACACGCGGTGGTGACTGCGGCACTCACACCCGACTGCCCTTCCCCAGGACCCAGGACCGTGCTGAGCTCGACCCAGCCAGGCCAAGGGACAGGAGGATGATGGCCGGGCAGTGGCCTTGGCCAACCATGGCCAACACACCTTTTGCCATTTACAAAATCCCATGACCACGTGCACACAGGGACCTGGGGAGCCTGGGTCCTACAGTGCCAGTCAAACCCATTGGCAGCCACTGGCCACCGGCCTGTCCCTTCCTGGGGGATCATCAGCCAGCCAGGGAACCCGCTGACACAGCTGAGGCCAGAGGCACACCCCGCCCTGCCCAACCCGCAGGCCCGCCCACCTCCCTGCCACTCTGGACGTTTCTATGTCAGAGGCGAAGACGCTGAAACCAAACACTTTTAAAAAGATAGAGTAGGGCGCTTTTATAAGAAACAAGATGCCGCTTCAGGTTTACTGCTTCTCAGACACATACACTTTATTTCCCACAAGAAGGAAGTTTCAAAGCTGAAGGAAGCGCCCCATGGGTACTGAGGGCTGCACCCCACCCTGACCTCACCGGCGTGTCCGAGCCTGCGGGAGGGGAGCGTGCTTTGGAGAATGTGGCCCCACTGCCCACTTAGCACACCGAGTGACCCGGTTCCACCTGCAGGAGGCGCCTGAACCGACGGGAAAGGCCGCCCTCTGGGATGGGACACGGCAGGCAGCGAACACGGTTCCATCCTGTTGAGTAACTTTTAATAAAGTGAGGTGTGCGTCCCGGTAAGGATGGCCATGTGCGCAAGCGACAACAGCCTGTCCGGCTGAGGGCCGGGGAAGGCAGAAACAGCAGAGTCAGGGAACGCACAGCCCCGCTCGTAAACCAGGGAGAGATCTAGAAGCTGTGGGCAATCTCGGCCCGTGCGAGTCGCCGGGCGCGGGTGGCACCTGCCAGCCCACCACCATCGCCCTCACGATCAAGGGGCCATAATGACGTGTCCCGATTTAGTTCTAGACTTACATTTAACCTTAAAACTGGGTCCCAGCACAGGCATGGCACATTCCCACGTCCCAGGACAGGCATGGCACATGCAACTGGGTCCCAGGACAGGCATGGCACATTCCCACGTCGTGGCACGCGGACGAGCCACCTGGCAGCCGGCAGCCAGGCGCACGGTGACACCACCGCCGCCACCACCGCCGTTTACACATAAATAGGCATAAATTAAACCCTCCCAAATCTACCGTGATTCTCGGACTCGGCTCCCACAGCGGATCTGGTCAGGACACGGAACAGGCAGTGACCTCTCATGGTGCTCGGAGCGACGGACGTGTCCCCGTACGGTACTGTACACAGCTGACTCGGGGTGCCGCGAGGCTCATGAAAAACAATTCCTTACTTAAACCTTAAAAATTGAACACACCAACTGCAAGTGTTCAGGTTATAAAAATTTCTAATCAGCAGCAGAGATATTTATAGAAAAAATATACTTTTAAGAAAATAGCTGAAAAAATCTAAAGAGATAAAAGTATAAAAAAGTTTAAAAAATATATCTTAAGCCAAAATATCGCCCAAAACATATAAAACTTAATTCTAAAAAATTCACCTATGTAAAGTTAAATGAGGCTGGATGCAGCTGGTGGCTGGCCCAGGATGACCAGCCTGCAGGGAACCGCCCAGCCCCCGGGGGTGGGGCGGGGACGACAGCGGGCAGGCCGGACATCTCCCGGGACATTCCTGCAGTCACGAACAAAGCAGAAGCCGCTGTGGTCAGATGTGCTCTGGGGCGTCCGGGCCTGACAGACGATCTGAGACGTGTCCCGCAGGCATCGCCGGCTCAGGTCTCCACCAGAATCTCCACCACGTGGTCCAGCTCGCCCAGGTCCGACTTGCAGCTGGGGCTGGGGGATGGGGCAGCCACAGAGGCCAAGGCCTCAAGCCCATCGCCATGGCTCGACGTGCCAGCCACCATGCCGGTCAGCACCGCGTCCAGGTCGTAGTAGGAGCTGTCCACGTCCGCAAACAGCCCTTCCACGGAGCTTGGGGTTTTACTCTCCAGTGTCTCAAAGATGTGCCCCAGCGACTTCGGAAAGCCCCCTCTGCCGTCTCGAGGGCCGTCCACTTCCCAGATGCAGCTCTGCACGCCCCCCGGGGCTGGCGCCACGCCCAGTGCGGAGGCCAGGCCTGGCGTGTGGCCATCGGCCAAGCTGGGAGCAGGGTGCGCCCCCTCCTGCTCCCAGGCCGCCCGACACAGGATCTCTGTGGAGACGAGGCGGTCCTGCGGCCCCCGCCCGGTGCTCGGGGGCGCGGGCAGCCGCCAGGTCCCATCCTGGGTCATCTCCTCCTGGATCTGCCGCACTGTGTTGGCTATGAGGACCGAGCGGCAGAGGTTGGGCTCGACCAGCATGTGGCACAGCTGCAGCTTGACCAGAGACATGTCCAGGAGCGACTGCCGCTGCAGGCTGTAGGCCGGCGCGGCTCGCAGGCCGGCCAGCACGCCCTCCACGTCCTCCTCCCGCTCAGCGCCCTTCCTCTTCAGCCCCCGGGCAAACATCGTGTCCTGCGGAGACCCAGGGAGACGCCGATTAGCACAAGCCAGAGCCCCTGGCAGCCACTGCCCCACATCCAGTGTCCCCCGTCACATGGGGAGGAGGGCTGGCTACACACGGGGCCCTGGGACAGGTGGGCAGGCGGGGGTGACCCTGGTGTCTGATTCGGCACAGCCTCAGGGTAGCATGGAGAGGGGTGCAGACCACACACCTCCGACCACAGCTCCAGTCCCACCAGGAAGGAAAATGGGCTGAAAGCAGGAGGGGTGCACCTCTGAGGAGCGAGGCTGGAGAGCCAGCCAGCCTCTCCGGAGGGCAGCTGTGGCAGGCTGACCTGAGCACCCGGTTCCCAGGCCCCTCACCCGCAGGCCTCGGCGTGGCAGCCGGTCCCTCCGCGCCCCCTGCCATCACTGACAGAGTCCCTTGCTCTGCGCACAGCCCCGTGAGGGGGGCCGAGCCAGCGGGGGAGGACACGCCAGATGCGGGTTCCCCTCGAGGTCCTGTGTACCAGGTGCCCAGTGCCCTGAACGATGACGTCCACCTCCGCCACGGTGAGCAGGGCACAAGTGCGCATAGCCACATCCTCCCAGTGTCCCCGATGGACCAGGCGCTGGGTCGTGGACGCAGGTGCCCAGACGGGAGAGGGAGGGGCGCCTCACCTGCAAGCCCTGGCAGTGCCGTTCGGGCCTCCACTGGGCGCCTCCGCGGACAAGCTAAGCCGCCCTGCACTAAGCTTCCCTCTCGAATTTGTAAAGCAGCTAAACATTTTCATTCCAAATAAAGCGAGCTATTCAGAGAGAGGGTTAGGACCTTCCTAATGAGCAAACTGGATTTCTTTTTTTAAAAATACCAGTCCTGCGGCTCCGGGCGCCAGCTGCCAGCGCGATGCGGGCTCCCTGAGGGCGGCGTGGGGGCGGGGGCGGGGGCAGCTGCCGAGGCCCGGAGGGTCCTGCAGCGAAGGGAGAACAGGCTACCCACCCAGTCCCATCCTGAGTCGCTTTTCAACACAGCGGATCTCACTTTCTGTATATTTATATTTAACGACGGTAAAAAATAAAGTTGAATCTCGGGCACTGATCCCAAAAAATGAAAACCAACGTTCAGGCAAAAACATGTACAAAATGTTCATAACAGTGGCACTCAAGCCCCAAACAGAAACAGGCCCCTTGCTCGTGTCGCTAAGGCATGGGGCACCCCCCAGCAACCCCAGCAGTGACGCTGCGGTGCCATCATGGACCCCAAGGGAACTGCGCTGCATGGGAAAGCCACTCTCAAAGGCTGCGCAGACCCCCACCGCCGTGACCCGCGTGCGGCGTAGACAGGTGGGCGAGGCCAGCGAGTGGCTCTGCGTGGGCTGTGGCGGTGGGTCCAGGCCCAGGCCTGTGCTGAGGGCACAGAACCAGCTTGTGCGCACGCGCCGTCTGAACCAGCCGTGGCCACCCAGGCAAAGGTGACCTCCAAACGTTTCTTTTCAACTTCCTGTGAATCTATAATTTCAAAACATAAAGTTTAAAGAAGGGAGAGACCATGCTCATTCTCTACAGGGCTAATTTCCCCAGAACGGCAAGCAGGACTTAGGCAACACCACCTGGAGCGGCCACCGCTTGAGTCCTGACCGTGCACACACCCACTCGCAGAGTCCTCTATGAAGGGATGAAAGATTCCAGCACAGAACACAGGAATGTTCCAATTACTTCTGGTAATAAAGGGTTCAAGCTTTTTGTCTTGGCTGCAAATTCAACTTTTACGCAGCCCCCCCCCATCACTTATTTAAAACTCGCTAGCTTAGAATTGCTAAGTAATTCAAGAATTAAAATGAGATTATGTCAAAATATTAAAAGGTACCGTATGTCGAGGAAAAGATTAAGTTTCGAGGGTTCCTCTGCGGTGAGTCACTTCACCTCTTTGGTTTTTACTAATATTTTCAACCAAAATAAAATTCTAAGTCTGCTTGACAATGAATTTAATTCAAGGTCCAAACCAAACTCCTCGGAACAGCGCAATTAGGCCTTTGCCCTCGAGAGCAGCGGGGGTCTGCGGATGGGCAGGTGCCCCCGCAGGTGGGCCGGCCAGAAACCCCGCTCACACTCCGGCAGCACGAGCTGCCCTAAGGGCCGAGCACCCACCTGGGGGTCCGTAGGCAGCCTGCAGGCCTCAGACCCCCACCCTGAGGGGCAGCCCCGGCAGTCAACCACCTCCCTGCGACAGCTGCCCCAAACACGGGCCTGATCAGTAACTGATGGCCCTAACTGTGGCCCCACTAGAAAAAGCCCGATGTGCTCCCCAAGCAGTCACGTGGTCGCCTCACTTCTGGCTGGCCGCCCACATTCCTCATCCCCCTTTAAGGGCCCAGCACCCCCAGCACATACAATATATTTAAGTACTTACGTTTGGGTGCATTACACGTGTACGTTGCGTAACGGGTGTGGCGTGGTGTGTGTAACACATAAGGACAAATGGAGCTCGCCTACTCTCCTGTGCCCCGTCTCTGCCCAGCACGGGGGTGGGGGGGAGTTGGGCTCCCAGGGGCAACAGCCCCGAATGAGCAGCCATGGTGGGCCGTGGCGCCTCCCCGCGGCCGGGACTCGTCCGAGAATACCGGGCGAGCCCGTGGCCCTAACCTGGGAGGTCATCAGCGGGCTCCCTGAGCTCTTCTCTGGGCACCCCCTCGCCTGCGGGGTGGAGAGCCCATCGCAGGCTCTGCCTTCTCGCCCGGCACGTGGTCGGTGTCCTGCAGTAAGTTCACCGTCACTTCCCACAGCGGCGCATTCGCTCGTCCACGGCACCCGCGCCGCTCACCACCACCCGGGTGGGTGCTGGGGCCGGGAGTTCTAGCGGCTGCGCCGATGCGCCTGGCACTGGGCTTCTCGGGGCGCCCGCCAGGCAGAGGCGGGGGCAGCTCTGGCGCGCGGCGAACTCTGCCGCTCACTCGGCACACAGGCTGCTACGCACCCCGCCCGCTCCCCGCTTTCCCTTCCCACGCGCCCGCCGGGGCCACCTGTTTCCCCACCCGGAAAGTGGGTGAACGCTAGTGTATCTGACGGTGGAACCCAGCTCAGCCACCCCTGCCGCCAGCACTAGACACGGCGACGCGACGAACCACGCGACATGCAGAACAGAAGAGCCGGCGCGCTGCGCCGCAGCAGCTGCCGCCGGGGGCTTCTGGGGCCGGCGGAGCTACGCGCAGCGCCAGCAGCGGCGTAGCCTGGAGGGAACCGGCCAGGACGACCGCCGCGGGGCCAGAGCCCAGGGACCCGCACACGATGTGTTCTGCTCGCTGTCCTCAATGAAACCTCAGTGACAAACAAAACGGACAACCAAGACGATGGGGGCGGCTACCGTCCACTCACACCTCACCCACCCCGCCAGGACACAGGCGCTCTAATTACGCCCTTCGAAGGTCCCAAACCCTCAGTGAGTGTTATTTTGTCACACTCCACAGGAGAAAGTGCCCGTGTGCGGCTGTCCGGGCCCCGCGTGTTGCGGTGGATGGCTCGCGGAGCCCAGGGCCACCCTCCTGACACCTGTGCTTGGGACTATGGCTCTGAAGGGATCCGCGCGGTGCTGGGGCAGAGGTGAGGATGCAGACCCCCAGGTGAGCCCTCTCCGGGAAGCCCAGGTGACTGGGACCCGGGCTCACAGCCCCTGCTCCGGGGCTGTCCTAGCTGCACAGCCTGATAAAAAGCATTAGGTATCGCCACCCACCTCCACGGGCTCCACAAACAGCTGAAGGTCTCGCCGCCGGGCTAAGTTACAGGCTCAGATGCCACCACCAGGGTTGACTGTTCCACTCCAAACCCTCTGCCAACCGCGGCACTGCCCTAGGCCTCCTCCAGACCAAGCGCTGACCAGACAGAGAAATGGAGGAGGGACAGAGGGACCGAGTTCTCCATGGTGGGTGGAGCCAAGAGGGCGCTGTGCCCGCCCACTCAGAGCACACCCAAGGCAGAGGGGACCCGGAGGCGACCTGGCTGGCCGCACCAACCCTCACACGTGACCAACCATCCTGGGAGGCTGGTGAGAAATGTAGAGTCCCCAGATTCCGAGCAGTAGGGCTAGCACAGGCTCAGCTCTGACCTGACCCATGACCTTCAGCCACTGCCAGGCACTTCCGTGAGCCCAAGTTTTTAAGGCAAATCGACACAAAGACTCAGTTTGTCACACCGCCAGACCTGCTGAGAATTACTCCACTGGAGAGAGACGGAGCCATCGCCAAGCCAAGAATGGCCGGTTGGGGTCGCGGTGTGGCCCCCGCCCTGCTGCTGCCCTCAGACATTTTGGCACAGCAAGGGTGGGACACTTGCCCATCCTCTTTCCAAGATGAAACCTGCAAAGGTCGTAAGGGACTTTTAATCTGAATTTCGACTCAGAATTATAAAACACGGCAAAACTTGAAAACAGCAGTCGTCCATAGGACGTTTATAAGACATTAAACTTAATTTTTTTCTTGGCTCATTTTAAAAGCAGTGAACTTGGTCCTGTGTCCCGGGCGTGCGGCAGTGGCCACCAGCGGAGGAAGCACAGCGGGTACCCTGTACCTGGACCGGAGCGTCACCCCTCCCCCCACGCTGTTGTGACCTGGGGGACTCTCTTCCTGGTGATCCTATTTTGGGGGCAATAAGCTTTTGGAAATGGAGAGCTAAGCTTGCCTCTGACTCGTGGGGGCGAGTTTCTGCTACTGTTCCTAGTCACAGCACTGCGCCTCGCTGCTGACAGTCCACTGGCCTGGGTCAGGAGTTGGCCTCACCCCACTTCCCGCCCCCTCGGCCGGGCTGGCCAGCACTGGGCGGGGCAGCGTAAGCCAGACTGCACAGGAAGCAGGCAGAGCCAGCTTCAGGCCACTGAGGCCCGCATTACTCGTCCCCAGACGCTCCCTGACCAGCGAAGAAAGAGGGTCTCTGCAGTCTGTGGAGCGAAACCATTGCAAAACCACCTGAACATTCCTTGGCAAAGCAGTTTAAACCCAAGAAAAAAGGAAAAGAACTCAAACTGAACACTCAAGCAGGCAATGGCTACCGGGGCGGCCTCCTGCCCTACAGGGCTCCAGAGAAGGGTACCTGGGCTGGGCCATTCTAGAAGGCGTCACGTTACCACGGTTTTGCTAAAAGGGCATAAGATGAAACTCGAGGCTTTCGTTGCTACTTCTGTGCCACCCACTGTGCAGATGGCACATCTGGAAGGACACCTAGAAACACAGCGGGAGGGCTGACGGGAGGGAGGCTGGATGATGCACGGGTGCTCGGAAGGGTGGGTGGGCGATGGGAGGAGGGGCAAGCACCGGTACTGTGGTCAGAGCTGTAAATTCATGTCGGCCAACAAGAGGCTCTGCCAGGGTCCCCACCCCACAGGTCAAGGAGGGTCATCGAGGCGCCCAAGGAGGAGCCTGCAGTGACCTTTTCCAAGTCGCAAGGAAGGCCACAGGGTAGGGGCTTCCTTACGGAGACCCTGACCTCACGAGCAGCCCAGTAAACCCATTTTAAGTGTTTCTCCACTAAAGAAAGCCCTCGGTGTGGTTAAAGCCACGAAGGAGTTGTTACTTTTTAGTTCAAGGGACGCAGGACAGCGAAAGTTTCGGTCGTGGCGGCACGAGGGGATCCCAGGGGGTTGACGACCCGGCCGGCAGGCGGGGGACGGGTGGGGGCGCCGGCCGACGGGGTCGCGCCCCCTCCTCCGGGCGCCCCGCAGGCAGCCAGCCAGCTTGCAGCCGGAGCTGGCGCAGGCCGCGTGAGGGCTGATGTACTGCCCAGGCC
>NW_011889101.1:411585-413036 GCF_000151845.1 Pteropus vampyrus | reverse complement strand
AAGGAAGGAAGGAAGGAAGGAAGGAAGGAAAGAAAGAAAAGAAAGAAATCCCATATAATAGAAATAGACTCATGGGTGGCCCCGATATTGGAGTAATCGATCAATTTTTAAAAACAGTACCTGCTGTATTCAAGAAAATTATCGATGAGGAGACCTGGAATCTATTAAAAAGACTCAAATGGGAGAAAGAGCATCGACCTTACATGGAGCCTTCCCGATAGTGAGGAAGGAACTCTCCCCGGCTTGTCCTCAAAGGCCAGCATATCCTCGGCAAAGATAACAAGAAAGAAAAATTACCGGCTAGTCCTTGTCACGACCGTACTTTAAAATTCCAAGCATGATCGCAGCCAATCAAACCCAGCGGTAGAGAACGTGTTGCTACCGAGTTAGGTTTATTCCGGAGAAGGCCGGTTTAACATTTCAACCAAACCATGTAATTCACGTTAATAACATGAAGGAGAACTTAAAAAATGACAATCTCAGTAGGTGGAGAAGCATCATCGATAAAATCCAACGCACGCTTGTGATAAAATACTTAGGAAACTGAATATACAAGTGCCAACCCGGGACCAGTCCACAGGACGACCCTCGCTTCCAACACTCCTTACACGCTTGGGGGTCACCAAGGCCACCCTCAGCTTCAATAATTCACTAGAAGGGCTCACAAAACTTGCTGAAAACGCTCACACCCACGGTTATGGTTTATTACCCAGAAAGTAGAGAGCTTAAAATCAGCCAGGGGAAGGGGAGCATGGGGCAGGGTCCAGGCGGGTTCTATGCACGGGGCTTCCACACCACTGGCCCAAGGCCCCTGCCCTAAATCACTCTGTGGTATGGCCCCGATCCCCTGGCAAACCGACACCACAAGCAGGCAGGACATCCCAAGGGTTTTGAGATCACCTCCCAGGTCACCAGGGCAAAGACCAGATCTGTCCTTGGCCATGGCCCCCTTCTTCCCTGCACAAGGAGGGGACTCCCTTTCGCTGAATAACATGTATTTACAAAAAAAACTGTAGGAAATAATATGTGGACGAAAAGGGGGCCACATAGTAAACCTGACAAGCTCGGGGGAGGCCCGCGTGGCGGCCTTGTGAACTCAGAGACAGGAAGTAACCACGCAGGGTGGTCCGAACGTAAAAATTCCTAACTCGGAGCGGGTCATGGCCGGCAGTCACGTCCTAGGCCTGCAGCCTCCTTGGCGAAGGTCGGCGTTACCTTAAGTGAGCCTGGCTATCTATCATCTTTGTGCATCTGAGATCACATACCTTAGAAATGTCAGGCGAGTGCCTTGTCCAGCCCCCTCCGGGCACACCTGCCCCAGACCACAGCCCCCTGCCATTCCCTTGTCCCCTGCATACCGCCTCCACGCGTGTCACCGCTAACTATCATCCATCCCGCACCCACCACCGCAAGAGAAGCGTGTGTCCCTCGTCTTACTTGTTATCCGGTCC
>NW_011889101.1:398702-410490 GCF_000151845.1 Pteropus vampyrus | reverse complement strand
GGGTCATGGCCGGCAGTCACGTCCTAGGCCTGCAGCCTCCTTGGCGAAGGTCAGCGTTACCTTAAGTGAGCCTGGCTATCGTCTTTGTGCATCTGAGATCACATACCTTAGAAATGTCAGGCGAGCGCCTTGTCCAGCCCCCTCGGGGCACGCCCGCCCCAGACCGCAGCCCCCCGCCGTTCCCTTGTCCCCTGCACACCGCCTCCACGCGTGTCACCGCTAACTATCATCCATCCCGCACCCGCCACCGCAAGAGAAGCGTGTGTCCCTTGTCTTACTTGTTATCCGGTCCCAGGGATGTCCCCGCTTTGCTTCCTGCCGCCCCCCGATCTACCACCGGGGGATGCCACGCAATTTCTAGATTCTAACATACAACGGAATCCGCAGAGCTGCCCCCGTCCGGAGCGTTTTCTCCGTCCGTTGAGATTTCGCTCTCCGGGGACTGTTGTCAGTTTGGTTGAAATCAACTCATCAAAATTCTCCGCAGGTTTGGACGTTTCTTTCATCGACAGCAGCATAGTGAACAGTGCAAACGTGAGCGCTTCACCGGTCGGGAGGGGGGCCGGTGTCTGCTCCCACCGTATCCACCCAGCCCTGTGCGGAGGGCCTAGCTAGGGCCAAGAAGGCAAAGAAAAGAAGTAACGGGTACAGGGTTGGAAAAGAACTAAAATCGTTGTTCCCCAGAGAGGAGGTTTTGAATGTAGAAACCCAAAGAATCTTGTCTCAGCGGGCCGAGGCGCCATGACAAAATACCACGCGGGCGACATCACAGAGATTCACCTCTCTTGGCTCTGGAGGCTGAGGAGTCCACAGCCCAGTTCCGACCCGGCTGGGCTTCTGGGGCACGCTCCCCCCGGCTCGCAGGCACCAGTTTAGAGAGGCAGGCCGCTCTCCCCCTTCTTATGGGGCCACCAGTCCTGTCGGATCAGGGCCCACCCTTAGGACCTCATTTAGTCCCAGTTACCCTCTAAAAGCCCTGCCCTTGCAGACAGTCACACTAGGGGCTGGGGTTTCGGCATCCGAATTTGAGGGGGACACAGTTCAGTCCGCAGCAAATCTCCAGATAAATAGATCAAATTTATAAAGAACTACACATGACCATCAGATAAGTAGCCAGTACAGGAAAATCAATTACATTTCTATACACAAGTAATAAACCATTTTTTATATTTAAAAAGATTTTAACGATGCCATGTGCAAAGCATCAACAAACACATCAGCACCCAGGAATAAATCTAACAACAAACGTGCCAGGCCCGAATGTGGAAAGGTGCAGCCCGCCGCTGCAGAAGCTAACGCCTCCGAGCGAAGGAGCACGCCGGGTCCACCTTCGTAAAGGAGAGTTGCTGTCGAAATGTTCTCGGTTCTCTCCAAACTCATCTTCACATGCAACGCAATCCCAGTTGGAACTCCAGCTCGCTCTTATGAAAACTGACACGTTCATTCTAAGATTTAGTTGGAAATACAAAAGCCCAGGAGCTCCGAGACCGTCTTGAAGGAGGTCAGCCAAGCGTGCGTTGTGAGCTCAGGCGGACCACGTGGCGGGCGCACAGCCTGTGATGGCAATTCTCCTGCATGAACCCGATGGGTGTGCAGACACAGTCACAAGAAGCCCCGTGCAGGGAGGCTCGCGGGAGGGCCATCCGTTACGGCCACACTGAAAACAACCCAGATGCCCCGTACGACAGTGGACTGTCCCTACAGGGGCTTGGGGTGCAGTCTGGATGGAGGGGGTCCACTGTGCCTACTTCACTGAGATGTAATCACATACCACAGACCTTACCCTTTAAAGTGTTCAAACCCACGTTTTCAGTGTGTTCACGGGTGCGGCCACCACCACAGCGGTTTCAGATCCTTCTGTCACCTTGGAGAGAACCCCGGGCCTGTCAGCTGTTCCCCCCAGTGCTGTCTCCCCAGCCCCTGGCAGCAGCTAGCTATTTGCTTGCTGCCCCTGTGGGTTTCCCTGTCCTGGACGTCACACGGAAACAGCAGCACAGTTGGTGTGGCCTTTTGTGCCTGGGCATTCCCATGCAGCACGGCATTGGTGGGGCTCACCCGCGTGGTGGGGTGTCGGTCCTGGGCACCCCCATGAAGCAAGGCATTGATGGGGCTCACCCATGTGGTGGGGTGTCGGTGCTGTGTCTGGGTGCCCCCACGCAGCACGGCATTGGTGGGGCTCACCCGCGTGGCAGGGTGTCGGTCCTGGGCACCCTCACACAGCACGGCATTGGTGGGGCTCACTCATGTGGTGGGGTGTCGGTCCTGGGCACCCTCACACAGCACGGCGTTGGTGGGGCTCACCCATGTGGTGGGGTGTCGGTCCTGGGCACCCTCACACAGCATGGCACTGGTGGGGCTCACCCGCGTGGCGGGGTGTCAGTGCCAAGCTGCACCACGGTGCATATGGCGACACAGACCGCTTACACAGCTGTGTCTGGGCGGGCGTTCCGGCGGTTCCTCCTTCGGGCTTCTGTGAGCACAGGCGTGCGTGTCTGTGTGGACACGTGCTTTCCTTCTCCAGGGTGGGTCCTGGCGGGGAGGGTTGCTCTGTCATGGGGTAGCTCCGCGTTGGGCCACCAGATTTTTCACAGAGCTGCCCACCTGACCCCACCCACCCCACAGTGTCTAAATTCATGGCTCTGGCCATCCAGTAGGTGTGCAGGCCACGTGTCCTGAGGGAGGCACTGGGCACCTGTGTGATGGGTGGCAGGTAGCAGGTGTGCACGGGACGCCTCCTAGCAGGGCGTCTCTGCTGCACGCCCGGCCACCCCACGCTGCCCTGCGGGGCCTCCGCCTCCCTCCCGGACTTGGTCCCCACAGCTTGCTGCTGCCGGGCTGGGCTCCCCTCCCCGTGCTCTTCCTGCCCCGTGGGTTTTCAGGGTTGGCACTGAGGCCACACTCCGGCTGATGTCACTGTCACCGACACGGGTAGCTGCCTGTGTCACCAGGTCGCTCGGGTTCTTCTCCTAAGAAGTAGCTTGGGGCCCTGGGGGCTCGAGGGGTCAGTCACCCCGAGGTGGACCCCGTGTGTGCGTGCAGCCAGCCTTGTGCTTTGTGGGACACCGTCACCCCGGGCACCGATGCTCCTCCAGCCTGCTGCCCCCTGGCGGCCGCGCTGGATGCTCGCGAGCGAGCTCGGCCGCCCCTGGGACACTCAGCCTTCGTTCGAGGGACTTGGGACCCGGGAAGATCTCGGGGAGGCTGCAGGACGCCTGGCTTCGGCGCCGGGCACGCACGATCCCAGTTAGCGCCCCAACAGCCCTGTGGGCCGGCACGGCGCCATTCCTGAATGACGGGGGAGCAGACTGAGGCGCGGGGGCTGGGAGAGCCTGTCCGCAGGAAGCCGTCCTCGGAAGTCCTGGGGCTTCAGGCCGAGTCCAGTGACGCGGGCAGCGGGGGCGCGCCCCACCAAGCCTGAGCTCCACCATCAGCGTTAGCGCCCCCTGGACACCCACAAGCATGCTGGCTACTCCAGGGGTCAGGCATGGGTGGCACCCCAGAGGCCCCGGCCAGACGGTTCAAAGCCATCTTCCCCGGCTGCACAGCCTCTCCCAGGGCCTGGCCATGCCAGGTGGAGGTGGGTGAGCCACCTGCACTGCTGGGCAGTGTGCTTGTCAGAGTGGGAAGCTGGAGGGCGTGGGGCTGAAGGCCATTATGTCGCTGGCCCCTGCGAGTGTGGCAGACATCAGGGGAGCCTGGGTGGGCCCCCGGCGGGTGCAGGGCTCACCCGTGCATGGCCATCTGTCTCTACATGGCGACTCGGGGAACAAAGAGGTGCCTACTCAGGTATGGGTCCTGCCCGGCGACCTGGGAGTACAGCAGTGAACAAACAGCAGGGTGTCTGGTCCCTCGGGAGCCCCAGGTGGGGACACGCCTGGGGAAGAGCCCAGAGTGTAGTGGGGGGACGCCCAGGGGGCCCTCCTGGCTCACCTCCTCAGTGCCCGCCTCCCTGCACGGACCTCAGAGCTTTGAGGGTGGACCTCACGGTGCCTCCGTGCCTCAGATCACCGGGGGTAGCAGGAGGCGGGGATGACGGAGGGAGGGAGGGAGGGAGCTAGCAAATGAACGAACGAATGAATGAATGAATGAGGGAGGGAGTGAAGGCCACGCGCTGGAGGTCCCTCGGCTCTCAGCACCGGGAGACCCTCCCATGAAGTTTCCCTGCGCAACGTGAGTCAGGTGGAGAGGAGAACGGTTCGTGGCCGCGGCTGCAGACACGGTCACGGTGAGATCCCCACTCACCGCCAGGGATGGGGCGTGGGGCGCGCACAGTGCGTGACACGGTGTCAGCCCCTAAGAGGGATTTAAATGAGTAAATCAAAGAGGAGACACAGGGACGTGCAGAGGAAGAGGCCACGTGAGGGCGGAGGCAGCGATGGGGGTGACAGGGCCACAGCCCAGGACCGTGTCAGCCCCAGGAGCTGGGGGAGGGGCCTGACACCGGCTGTCCCTCAGAGCCACCGGGAGGACCCAGCCTGTGGCACCTTGATCTCGGTAGTCAGTTGCAGCAGCCTTGGGAGGCTCAGTCCAGTCCTGAACATTCCAGACCATTCCAGAACCCCCAGCCGCTCGGAGCTCCCAGGGCGCATGCCCCTCCCCCGAGCCTGGCTTCCTAGAGGGCCCCAGAGGAAGGCGTCTGCCTGAAAAGTCAGCGACGTGATTTCACTTAAGGGGACGTTGGGGCGGACATTCATTTTGCGTTTTTATTCTGAAGCTATTTTCTAAATGTACCTGCTCAATGTCTGTCACGGAGAGCGACGGTGGCCGGCCGCCTCACAGGAACAAGGACATAATTTAGCACAGAGGTCAGCTCAGCTTCCTGGACGACGAACCCCTAGCATGAGCCTGGAGCCCTCCGTCCCTGGCACCCGCTGTCAGTCTGGGCGCTGCGAGCAGGTGTGAAAAGCCACAGGCAGAGGTGGGGGGTGTCAGCCCTGGCGAGGCCGTCACCGGCATGCTTCGGGTTCGGCCTGTGCTGAGCCCACGGCCGCTTCCCCCGACAACGAATCCAGGAAGCCTTGAAGGGAGGGGATCCCCACCATCCTCTGGCCCTCCTCGTCCGCCGTCGCCCGTCCTGGCGTCCGCCGGGGGTCCAGCCGATGGTGTTTATGACAGCGCCTGCAGACGCCGTGCGGCAGCCTGCTGGGGACCAGAGCCGCTGGCATCTGCTCCACAGCTACCCCGAGGGGCGCCCTTCGGCACCAGACCCCCCCGGGGAACAGAGCCAGCCCTGCCGAGGGCCTCGGAGTGGGGCTCCTCCCTGGAGGCCTGTGCACCCCGCACTGACCAGGTGCTGCTCGTAGGTGCTCAGTGTGCATGGTCGTTGGGGGCAGAGCATAGAGGCCCACGTGGTACTGTCACAGCCATCGAAGCCACACCCACAGAAAAGCCCAGAAACTAAAGTCGTCTCCGTGGATGCCGATGTCATGACCGGGCCCCTCCCCACACCCAGCTGCCCCAGCTCCGGGCAGGCACGTGGCCTCCACCCACAGTCCTGCTGCTTGCTGACGGCCGAGCCGGAACGAGCCACACTGCCTGCACTCGCGGCTGTTGGGGACAGCGGCCCTTAGCCTGGGCTTGCTGTCACCTGCCATGTGGGGCCCCGGGGGCAAGCCTAGGGGTCTGGGACCCGAGGTGCAGAGGTTCACGAGAAATCGGTGGCACGTCTGCCCGAGGGGGCTCTGCGGCCAGCTCAGTGGACGGAGAAGTCACGCGGCTGGCCCTGGACTCCTGCGCTGGCCGTGAGCCCCGACGGCCAGCGGGCTCAGCAGGACTCCTCGCCCAGCCTCTCCGGGGCGCACAGCGAGGCCCACGCGCCCGGCCGTGGCCCTGGAGGCTGGACGGGCTGCGGGAACACGCAGCTGTCTGTGAGCGACGTGGGCGACTGTGCCTCGCCGGAGCCCTTCGAACGCGCGAGCTCGGCGGCGTCCGTGTGGGAGTACCGCTCCTTCCACTCCCTGTGGATCCTGGACACTTCCTGCCGCGAGTGGCCCGTGGCCAGCACGTAGATGATGGGGTCGGCCACGCTGTTCACTGTGGACAGGCACAGGAACATCACGGAGACGGTGCACAGCCGGGTCTCGAAGGCGCACAGGGGGCCCGCGTCGCCGCCGTAGTAGGAGAAGGCGGCAGCTTTGGCGAGGAGCACCAGGTGGTAGGGCGCGAAGCACACCAGGAAGATGGCCACGACCGCGATGGCCGTGCGCTTCACCCCCGCCTTCTGGGCGGGGCTCAGGCCCTCGCTCCGCCGGACGCTCCTGAAGATGCGGTGGTTGGTGAAGGCGATGATGGACAGCGGGAGCGCGAACCCCACGGCAAACCGCAGGTAGTAGTAGCGGGCGATCTGGCCGTTCGGGGGCGCCGTCTCAAAGCAGGTGTCCTTGACGTCCATCTGGAACACCGGGTAGTGAACCAGCCCCACGAGGAGGAAGACGGACACGCACACGAGCACGGCGGTCCTCTGGCGGCGGCGGCCCCGGCTCTCCAGCGCGTACACCACCGCCACGAAGCGGTCGCACGACACGCAGCACAGGAAGAGGATGCTCACGTAGAGGTTGCAGAAGAAGATGTAGCCGGTGACCTTGCAGGCGCCCGGGCCCAGGGTCCAGCGGTGCTGGTTCTGGACGTAGATGACCCAGAGCGGCAGGGTGCTGGCGTAGAGCAGCTCGCAGAGCGCCAGGCAGAACAGGTAGACGGCCAGCACGTTGCCCTGCAGGGCCTGCAGCAGCGTCAGCCAGGCCGTCAGGCAGTTGGCCGGCAGGCCCAGCGAGAACACGGAGCAGTACACCGCCACCACGAACACTCGGCTCACCTCGAAGGACAGGTTGCACTTCACGGGGTCCACATCCAGGGTCAGGGGCACGGAGACAGGGCTGGGCGCCAGCGTGGCGTTTCCTGCGGGACAGACAGGCGTGAGGAGCCGCCTAGAAGGGACTCTACGAGTCACGGGGCTGCAGACCAGACACGCCGGACACCTAAGATCTCCGAACGGGCTTCTCAGAGTGGCCCGCGGCCTCGGGTCGCCAGCCCCACCGCGTCACGACGGGTCACAGGCTGTGCCCCACGAGTCCTTGCCACTCCCTCGGGTCCGTTTTCAAAAGGGCTGTTTGTGCACTCGAAAAGAAAGTTTCTTCTCTGACTGCTGAGTGAAGGCTCTCTTGTGTGGTCCCCACGGAGTCTGGGGCTAGGTGACAGGTGACGCCTGTCTGTACTCGGGCTGTCCCCACCCGGAAGCTCTTCCCTAAGCCCCCCACTGCTGTGCGAGGAGCCTGCCCCCTCCCTGGCCCCCCGTAGTCACGGCCTGGAGGACGGGAGACAGAGAATCCAGAATCCGAGAGAGGGCGTCTCTGGAGTGACTCGGGTCCCCTCCCTGCTTCCCGTCACCCTGCCAACACTGCCCCCCCGAGACCCCTAGTACAGTCCAGTCTCCTGCCATCCGCTTGGGGCCACACGTGGCCGGGCACTCGGCCTCCAGTCTTCACCGTCCTACACCACGTCCCTTCTCTGTGCCCCGTCTGGTGACCAGTCTTGGGTGTGCCGGTGAGGGCCTGCTCGCTTCCCTCATGGGTGACCTCCTGGGAAAAGAGCCTTCCCGGGCGGGGCACAGGAGCCCCCAGAAGGGGAGGGTGACAGGGGACACCCGTGACAGCCCCGTGTCTGGGTCTCTCACAAGAAACGGCGTGACGTGAGGCCCAGGTGGGTGGTGGAGCCTCCCTCGCCCCCTACCCCGCATCCCAGCCCTGGTTTTCCTAACTCCTCGAAGGGACAGGTGCTCTCTGAAGGCGTGACGGACAGCCTCTGGCTTTATCACTGGTGAGTGAGTTTGAGTCTATTTTTGTAGGCTAATTTTTGACATAATTATCCCCGTTCTGAGACAAAGTACGGAAATTCTGCCAGTCTTTTTCCTATGAGTGTGAAGCCAGAGGTGGCAGGGGGCCCTCACCTGGCATGTTTGCAGGTCCCAGTGTCCCGGCGCCTCTACAGTGGGCTTTTCAGGGCTCGGCACAGTACGTGTCACGTCTTATCGGTCCCGTTGAGAAGGTCACTCAGAGAGTTTAAAAGGACCTGGAAAAAGGAGGTTGAAATTGCTTTCGGGAAATCAGATTAAATCGCATCCCAAGTCATCGGCAAATGGTCGGTGCGCGTTCACAACGAGCCAAGCCTTGTTTCCCCGCCGCGGGTGTTACACAGGAGGACAAGGGCCGGGCGTGGTGGCCTCAGTCTTCCTCCATGGCACAGCCGGTCCCTTAATATATAAAGAACGCTCACAGATCAATAAAAATCAGAACTGTCGGAGACAACGAGCAGATAACTCACAGAAGAAGCAAAAATAGCTCCCCCAAATCAAAAGGTGCTCAACTCCACTTATAGATAAAGGGACGCGCACATGAACGTTTAGACAGCAGCCTTTTTTCCGCCTGTCGGGGAGCTCGGGGGTCGGGAGAGGCTGAGGGGGCCCATGGGGGGAGAGCTGGCACGCAGCGTGCTTCCCAAACCTCCGATGCGCTCAACTTTTGATCCGAGCCCTTTCTAGGAATTTTCCCTGATGAGATCATTCCCGGGGTGCAAAGCCCATGTGACGTGAAGCGAGTCTCGGCACGCCCCGTGTGAGAGGGGCCCGGACCCCCCAGAGAGCACCCACAATGCCCTCAGCCTTCGCTCACTCCATCCTGTCCTAACCACTGACCACAGGAGCCCCCGAGACAGGAGTGCTCTAAACCAGGGGTCCCCAACCTTTGTGGCACCGGGGACCGGGTGCTCCTATGAGAATCGAGTGCCCGATGACCTGAGGCGGAGCTGAGGCGGTGACGCCGGCGCTGGGAGCGGCTGCAGACACAGATGGAGCTTCGCTCGCTGGCCGCCGCTCACCTCCTGCTGTGCGGCCTGGTTCGTAACAGGCCACAGACCGGTACTGGTCAGCGGCCCAGGGGTCGGGGACCCCTGCTCTAAACCCATCCTCAGACGGTGTGCCCTGAGGGGCCCCTGGATCCCGTGTGCTCTGTGGGGCAGCCCATGCGTCTCTCAGCCCTGCAGACAGTGTCATGGAGGCCCAGAGGGGTGCCTGCGCTGGCTGCCATCATGCCACCTGGGGCCAGGCCCCGGCCCCAAGCCCCTGCCCCATCGGGTGCCACGGGCGGGGTGGGGCCGCAGTCAGCCTCCCAGGAGCTGGCAAGCTGCCTCGACCAGCCTCCCAGCCTCCCTTCCCAGCATGCCTCTGCCACCGGGGAATCCCAGGAAGCCAAGACGTCTCCGGAAACTGCAGAGCTCAGCTGGGCAGACGTCTCCGGTGAGGCTAGAAACACGTGCCAAGGAGCGGCATGCAGGCGAAGAAGAGCCGAGACGCGCCATCGCGAGGGCCGTGAGCCGAGCCCGGCACCCTGCGACGGCCCGGGGGGCTGGCCCTGCCCGCCCGCTGCGCGCTGTGGCCTGGCCACTGGGCGCTGTGGCCCAGGACCTGTGCTGGACTCTGTCTTCCGGTGACGGTCCGGGGGCCCCTGGCGGATGCGTGTGGGGCCTGCAGCCCAGCGAGAGATGCACACTCCGCAAGATGGAGGCCCAGCCCGGGGGGTCAGCGGGGCGCATGGGCCGGGGCCCCCTGGAGGAGCTGCTGGGGAGCCAGCCCCCCGTGAGCAGGGCCACCAGCCCCCCGCCCCCAGCCTGCTTCCTTCATCAGAAGGGGCTGAGCTTCGCTGGGAGGGCTCCGGAAGGTGGGCTCTGGCAGCCTGGGTGGGAGCATGAGCCCTCTCCCCAGGGGTGCCCACCAGCTGTCCCCCTGAAATATGCAAGAGCACATGGGGTGGCATCTCTAGAAACTGCTTCTGCAAAACAGGAAGTGGTGGCCCACTTCCTCTGAGCCGTTTCAAAGGCTGCCCCGCTGAGGGCACAGGCTGGTCAAGCTGGGGCGGGGGTTCCAGGGCAGCCCACTCGGCACCGCCAGCCCAGTGCAGCCTGCGCAGTGCCAGGCGCTGATGTCCAGAGACTGGGCCACGTCACCAGCCATCAGCTGCCAATGCTCTGGCTAGACAGATGGGGAGGGGGAGCAGGGGACCACGTGGAAACAGTCAGCAGCCCCAGAACCAGGCCTGGGCCGGGACAGCCAACGCCTGACACCCACCGCCAAGGTCCTCCCACTCTTTCTTTACGTCACCCCGTGTCCCAGGCCACCTTTAGGGACATGGATGGGGGTCCCAGCTGCGGGGCCTGCAGAGCAATAACCGTGGTGGCTCTGACTCAGCGGGAGGCTGCTCGCCACCTGGCCGCGATGGCCCCTGACCTCAACACCACCTGTGGCCCATAGCCCTGTGCCCTCAGCCCAGTGGCTGCTGCACGCGGGCCAGCTGGCCTCCGCCGGCCACTGCCACCACCCCCAGGGCGCACCCGCGGCTACCTCACCACGCCTGTCCACTGCAGGTCCGGACCCCTGAACACACCCAGCTCCTGGAGGAGAGAAGCTGGCCAGCTAGAGACCACGGGCTCTGGCGTGAACCCGCCCCACCCCTGTCCTCTCCAGTGTCAACTGAGGAACTTTCCAGAGAGGCAGCCACACGCACGGCGAGCCCCACAGTCCAGCAGGCTGACCTGCGGCCTCGGGATGCTGGGAAGCAGCCCGGGCCAGTGACCATCGCTGGCTCGGCCCCTCCCCCTGGGCTACCGTGCTGACTGGATTCACCGTCCTGCTTTAGGCAACCTCGTTCCTGGTGGGACCCAGCCCACGACACGGCGCCCATGTGGGCAGGCGCTGGCCTCGCCGCCCCGTCCAGCCGGGAGACCTGTTTTCTGAGTCTCCCGTTCTCATAGGGCTTTTTCCTGGTTTTAGAGCACGTTTGCATTTCCTCGATGCCAGCGAGATGGAGCCCCCATCCCCAGGTCTATCCACAGTCACCTGGTGCCACCTTCGCCCCCGCATCCCTCCCTCCACCTCCACCCAGAGGTGTCTGTCCTCATGCCCCACAGGCTCCTTGGCTTAGGAAGGCCCTGGAGGCAAGAGAGCCAGGTGCTTTGTACCCCGACACCTGCCCCGCCAAACACCCCGAGAATCAGCAACAAGCACAAGACACCCAGGAAATTCCCAGGGCTGTGGGGATCCGAGGGGGGCTCCAGGGTGGCCCTGAGCTCCTGGACCTGACAGCCAGGTAAGACCTTGCAGGAGATTCCTGGGGTAGAGACTCTCACAGAGCAGACGGTCCCTGCTCCCCCAGACCTTGGGGGACCGTGCACTGCTCCTCTCTTGGTGAAGGAGCCCCCAGCCGAGACCCTCGATCGAGCCCACCTTTACGCCAACAGATGGCCTCTGCTGCCGGCCCCACACGTGCAGACTCGCTCGGCCCGGCCGCCAGCGACCGCCTTGCCAGCGTGTGCCCCGCAAGGAGCTTTCAGGAAGCAGCCAGGTCCCAGTGAGTTGTCTCTAAAAGTCCCCAACCACAGAGCGAGCCCAGGGTTGGCCGGTCGTATGAGGTGCTGTGTCACTGGTGGTGACGCTGTGGCCTCGTTACTTTGCTGGGAGCAGACGACAGGAAACAGGACCAGATTCACTTCTCTTCACGGTTCGAACGACTCCCAGAGACAAGCGGCCCCAACAGACACGGCGGGCCCCGCGGGGTGGCCAGCAGCTCTGGGGCCAGGGCCTGGCAGGGGGCCTGGAGGGCAGGGGGGCGCAGAGCGAAGCCAGCCTCCGAGACACTGGGGCTCCCCCAGAGCCCAGCGGACAGACACTGCTCGCGTGGCCCAGGCCGGCTCCTGACGCCCAGCGCCCAGTGCAGGCCCCACCGTCCTGCTTCCTTTCTGGGGG
>NW_011889101.1:389156-396567 GCF_000151845.1 Pteropus vampyrus | reverse complement strand
GTGACCGCTTATTTCACTCGACATGTGTCCTCGAGGCCCATCTGTGTCGTAGCAGGTGTCAGAATGTCCGTCCTTTCGAAGGCTGAGTGACGTGCCACTGTGCGGGTGGACCGCAGGAGCTCAGCCCTCATCCGTCGTGGACACGTGGGCAGCGGTTGCGTTTGGCTGCTGTGGACAGTGTGGCTGTGGGCGTGGGGTGCAGATCTGTGGATTTTTATATCTTCCGTGTGTCTCAGTCAACCATAGTCGTGACCCTTGAGGGTACACAAATTATCCCGAATTTGAGAAATGACCCACCCTGCCTCTGTAGGGGTGACCCGATGGCTTGACTGTTCAGATTTGTCATTGAGATGCTGGGCGCCTACAGTGAGCCTACGTCGTGAGTCAGTCCACTGCTGTGACGCCCAGTCCTGTCCACTGAGGTGACCGCTGCTGCTTCTACGAGCCTTCCCATCTTCCCTGGCTCTTGGCGTGTCCCCATCCTGCCGTGGAGCAGGGCCTGGGCCTTGGGGCCTCGGTTCCGCCCGATCAGGGGCCCTGGGAGTTCCCGGGGGACTCAGGTGCCCTCACAGTGGGCGGGGGTTCCCCAGGCACCAACCGGGAAGGGTTCTCGGGGCGGTTTGTGAGGGAGTGGGCCTGAGGGAGCATGGCTGGGGGAGGAGTGGGACTTTTGAGAAGTGTCACCCAGAGAGCTTGGTGATTCTGAAACTGTCCTCGCCTCCCATGTTCCCCTGACCGGGACCCGCCCTGCGCCTGAATCAGGAGTCGCGGTCTCAGCGAAGTCACGGCGTGTCCTGCTCAGCCCGGAGCGGGGCGCTTCTCCCCAGGGAGCCCACGCCACCCTGCCCCTGCGCAGGCCCTGCTCTTGGGGCTGGGACCCTGTCTTCCCATGGTCGAAGGCGGCTGCTGCAGCTCCAGCCTTCACATCTGCGTTCCAGGTGTCAGGAAGGAAGTTGAGGACAGTGGGCTCTCCCCGTAGGAGACACCCCAGAGCTGTCGCCAGAGCAGTCCTGTCCCGGAGGCCGCAGTGTGGCCTTCGACTTGGCTGGGCCCAGGCCACCGGGTCTGCTCCTAGCTGGACATAGAATATGCCTGTGGGGCCGTGCGCCGCCTGGGCACGCGTGGACGCCAGGTCCTCCGCTACCTGGGGGGACAGGTCTCGACAGGCAGGCGGGGCGCACTCTGGCCCCTGGATGAAATTGCCCCACATGAGAAAAGGGTGCAGAGGGGCGTAGGTCCGGGAGGAGGGAGGAGCCCGAGGCCGGGGAAGCTGGGGAGGGTCCTGGGGGAGGGGCGAGGAGGCCCCGCGAGGGCTGCACCCCGCCATGTGAGGGCGCGTCCCCCCAAGCCCCCCTCCCCGTGGAGCCCCCCGAAGTTGTACTTGCCCCACCCTCGCGAGACCGGATGGCCTTCGGCGGACAGCGTTGACGGACACTTTGGGGGATATTTTGGGGACCCACCGTCGCCAGTGTCTGTTGGGGGCGCCAGAGGGTTCCAGACAGCCGTGGACAGGGTTGCAGCCCCCTGAGTCCTGCTGGTGCGAGAGGCCCCCGCCTCTGTCTGTCCCCTTCATCGGGGAGCCATAGGCGGGGGTTCATAGCCCGTTCACAGGAATCCCGCAGCCTGCAGCCCCGCGGCACCTCGAAACGGCCACATGTGCCTCCAGCCTCCGGGACGTCAAGGGTCACCCTTGGTGGCTGAGCGAGGACGGGGCCATGGACTACAAGGGTGGCGCTGGGAATGATGGGGGTCTCCTCCCACCGCACCCCCAAACCAGCTCAGGGGCTCGAAGGGCCCCCGTGGAGTGAACTGCGGAGCTCAGGGGAGCAAAGCGGCAGCTGCGGTCCTGGCTCCCCGTCCCTGGGCAGTCCCGCGGGGCCCCCACCGCGGGGCGCCCGATCCCCGTGCCAGCCAAGTGTGAGCCGCAAAGCCAAGGTCAGTGAGCACATGGGTGGGCGCCGGGGCGCCAAGCGCCAAAGGCAGCACACGAGGGACGCCCGGGCACAGTGGACACAGGAAGCCAGAACAGGACAGCAACTGGAGGGGCCCGGGGAGCGGGGAGGCGGCCGGCACGGAGCTGGGCCATGGGAGGCCGGCGCTCAGGGCGCGGGCCCGGTGCAGGCAGAGCCTCTCCTAGGACAGGGCCCGGCCTGACAGCCGCAGGAGGACGCGGTCAGCAGCTGTTTCATTAAGCCCCTACTGTGTGCCACGACCTAACCCCTACTCTGAAGGCAGGGATAAACTCGCTCCCCACCCCGCTGGCCGGCTCCTTCCAGGAGTGTGGCCCGAGGCCCTGCTTTACAAACCAGATTGCCCTACCAGTGACACAGGAAGGCTCCCAGGGGCCAGAGCCACCCCAGACCCCCCAGAAGGACAGCAGAAGTGCAGCTGTGCAGGGCCCCCTCATTGCTCCCGCCCAGAGGGAAGGCGGAGACTCAGCGCGGATGGGCGGGGGAGGGGGGGTGCTGTCTGAGCTGCCTCCCTCCCAGCTCACCCCACAGTTCTCCCGGAGTCACCCGTAGAGGGGAAATGAAACAGAATCCTGCTCGGTGGACCCCTCCTGCCTCACCGCCTCCTCCACCCCTCCCCCACTCCATAGGCGGCCCAGGCTAGGGCTCCTCAGTGGCCCCCAGGGGACATTTTGCCTTTCTGGAGACATTTTTGGGGTTCCTTGGGTAGGGGAAACCAGAGATGATGCGAAACATCCCATAATGCACAGGACAGCTCTGACCCGATAACAAAGTCCTTGGGCCCCAAATGTGCACAGTGCCGGGTGCCTGTGGGCAGAAGGGTGTGGAGCTGCTCTGGGGTCCCCCAGAGGGAGGAGCGTGGGTGGTCAGCTCTGCTTGAGCCAGGAGGCCAGAGAGTGGAAGGAGCACCCCCTGTGAGAGGGGCTGCCCCCAACCAGCCCCCAGGCTGTGACCCCAAGGCCAGGGCAGCTTGACCGAGGGGAGGAGCCTGCATGGCCAGGACCCCGCCCTGGGGCTCCCAGCAGCATCTGGGACCCCCAGCCTCCCCTACCTGTGACCCTGCCACAGGGGATAAACAGAAGTGACCTGGGAAGGGGTACTGCCAGGGGTGGGGCTGTCGTGGGTGCTGCCATGAGGCTCCCCTCCCCCACGACACCTTCCTGGGCAGACAGCACCCCACAAGGAAATACTGCCTCCTAAGCCCTGCAAACACCAGAAGCGATCCGGTTTCCTCTGCGGGGAGGTGACCGCAGCCACCTCAGCTGCCAGCAGTCTGGATCACACCAGGGCGGGGCCAGGCTGGGCTGCGGGGCAGGGGGGACCCGGCAAGCATTTACTGGGCACCTGCTGTGTGCACCTCAGATTGCCCTCAGCGGGTTCTGGAGGGAGGGTGGGGATCTGGCCCCAGGGGCTGACAGCCCGGGGAGGCACCAGCGAGAGGCCGCTGTGGCCGGGGCGGGGCTTCCTGGGTGCTGGGGCGGAAGGGGCCATGCCCTGGAGGAGCCCACAGGGAGGGGAGGGGCGGGGCTTCACTGCCTGTCCCTAGGGCTGGCCAACGTCACGTGCTGGTTTGCCAGGTGTCCGAGTAAGGGCAGAGACCAGAGGCCGTGGGGGCGGGGGCGGGGAGGCTGGGGGGCCCCGGGGGAGGAGGTGGCGGGGGCTGGGCATCGCCAACGTGGGAGGCCGTGGCGGGGTGTGGAGGGGCATGGAGGGGTGCGCAGAGGAGACTCTAGAGTGTCCCAGGGCCTCAGAGCAAAGCGGGCACTGCCCAGCCGCCTGTCCAGGTGGGATGAGGCTGACCAGAGCGTGAGCGTGGCACAGCAAAGGACACTGGCCCCACTGCACGGGGGGCCCAGGGCACGGCATGGCGGGGGTGCTGCTCCCGCACCCCGTGCCCGCCACCTGCCCAGGGGGCTTCCGCCCGGGGCGGAGGGCGAACCCACACCCGCCTGATGGGCCCCGGTGACCGGCCGCCTTGCACCCACTCCTGCCCATACCTGTCAGCGTCCTCGCCTGCACACATGCGCACTCGCACACAGCACGAACACGGGAGGACACGCTTGCACACGCTTACACACAGGTGCGCACAGACACGTATGCACGCACTTGCTCGGGGACAAGGCAGACTTGGCTCCGGCTCCAGGCAGACCAGGAGGCGGTGGGCAGCTCTCAGGACCCAGGCCACCTTCTCGCTGTGTGATGGGGACAGGCTGCCTGGGGGTGGGATGCAGGTGGGGCAGGGCCCCAGGCGGGGGACCTCATGGGAGAGGCGCTCCCCAGTGCTGGTGGGACCTGGGGCGGGGGGCAGGGCACGGGCCGTGCGGGGCTGGGACATCCGCGTCCAGCCGCACCCTGGCCTGGCTCCCTTCCTTCTCCCGCACGGCCCGTCTATGGGGGAGGGGCCCGCACTCGTCCCTTCGTCCCCTCCCCCTGGGGCTCTGCAGGCGGCTGGCTGGGGCAGATGGGGAGGTGGCAGGCGTCCATCTCCGCTCCAAAGGTGTTAATTCTCTCGGCTGTTCCGGGTCCCTGAAGACTCCATGTGAAAGGTAGGGTGGATTTTCCGTCTGCAAAAGCGTGACTGGGACGCTGACGGGGATGCGTGGAGTCTGGGGGCCGCCGTGGGGAGACCCGACGACTTAGCGGTGAGTCTCCCCATCCACGCGCGGGACCTGCTGCCTCCTACTCGCCTCTTCCCGAGTTTCTTTCGACACTTTGCGGTTTCCGTGGTGCGGGCCTGTCACCTGCTTGGGTGAGCTAATTCCCGAGGCGTCCCCCCCTCCCCGACGCCAGGGACGTCCTCCCCGCGGGGCTGCCGCCTTGCCCGCTCCGTCTCCGCGCTCTAACAGGTGTTCGTGGACCCTCCAGCGTTTTCTACACGGAAGATCAGGTCATCTGCAAATAGGTGGTTTTACCCGTTCCTGTCCCAGTCGCTCTGCCCAGGGGGCCGGCCCTCTGTCTGCTCACAGAAGCGTGTCTGGCCAAAGAAGTTGATCCTGATCTTATTCCACGAAACGTCGCTCGGACACACTGCAATCTTTCCTGCATTGCTGGCAGCCGTGCCACCCTGGAGCCATGGCTCGCTGGTTCCCGGTGCCCAGCTGTCCCGTCTTGTGGAATGAAGGCCAAGTGCCACTGCTACCTTTAGCCTCCACGGGGTCCTTCCTCACCTCCAGGCGTCACAGCAGGCTGGGATGAAACCGTCTGCGGTCCCAGGCTAAGCCTCGGGAGCACGGGTCAGTGTCTGTGTGTTGGGGGGCAGGGAGGGGCGGGCAGTGGCGGTGAGCGGGCTTCTGTCCCCGGCCACAGCCCTGGGTTCTGGCTCCCGTGTGCCCCTTGGAGCCGAGCACTGCCCGTCAGCCGTGACCGGGAGGGCTGGCCCAGGGCTGGCTCTGGGGCCCTGCCTTCTGCACTTCCAGCCCGAAGTGTCCACGTGGGGAGACTTAAATCTCTGCGATCGATCTGCTGGTCATAGGACTAGCCGAGCTTTTCATTTCATCTGGACAGTTCTATTTCGCCAATCATTGGTGGTCCAGTTCATCTGTTTTTGGAAATGTTGGCAGTATTCTCATTTCTTTTTTGGAGTTGATTTTTTCTACATAAAAAAAAATTTCATTTACATACAGTAAAATTCACTGCGTGACACTCCGTTCCACTGATTTCGACAAACGCCCCCGAACCACCTCGGCTGCCCCTTGGCGGTCATTCCTCCCTGACCCCGACCCCTGGCAACCACAGACCTGATCTCCAGGGCACATGACGGGAATTCCACAGCCTCGGAACCCGCTGTCTTTCCCACGGAGATGCGCCTGAGACCCGCCCCCTCGTGCGTGGGGACCGCGCCTGCCGGCTGAACGGCACCGCATCGCGTGGTCCGGCCAGCGTTAGGCGACTATGAGCAAATCCGCTGATTTACAGGCAGGTCTTCGCGTGAGCTTGAGCTATCATTTCTCTTGAGTAGACATCTGGGTGTGGAATTCCTGGGTCATCGTGTGGTGAGACCGACGGCGCTCCCTGCCCCCGCGGTGGCCCGGTGGCCCGTGGTGCTCGAGAAATCCGCCCTCGTCAGCAGACCGCCAGCCGCCTTCAGCAGACCGGATGGGTGTGCCGCGGTGCCCCTCGGTGGTTTAATTTGCATTTGACAGATAACGGGGAGCGTCTTTTCATGTTCTTATTTGCCATCCGCAGACCTTCCTCACGCTGTGTTCAGACCTCTGTCCCATTTTTAAATTGGGTTATTTGCTTTTTTATACCGCTGAGTTCTGAGAGTTGCTCACATACTCTGAATGCGAGTCCTTTGCGTGACAGGTGGCTTGCGAACGTGTTCTGCCGGTTCGTGGCATCTTCTTACCTTTTAAATCTTCAATCGTATCCTCTTTTTTGCTTCGTGTTATTTGTCTTTTCTTCCCAGTTTGTCTTTTATTATGCCCAGAAGTTGATCCGTTTGTCGACTGATTCGTTCTTTCAAAGAACTAACTTTTGTCTCCATTGGTCCCTACTGCACCTTTCATATTTTATTGATTTCCGATCTTATCTTTAATCCGTCTTCTGTCGTTCTTCGGGCTTTTCCGGTTTTCTCCCCGACTTCTTTACTCGATGTGCGTTACGTGTCCTGCGAGCTACCTCTGCCAGGCGTGCAGTTCTGGCTTTTGACAAATGCACCCCATTTTGTGACCCACCTCTCCATCCATCCATCCAGCCCCACCTTTTCCAGGCGCAGCCGACGTGAAAAATATTGTGGTCTCCTCCCCAAACCCCCTCGCGCGTCTCTGCAGTCAGTCCCTCCCCTGCACCGGCCCCCCGACTTCCCACGCTGGACTCAGCTCACAAACCCCGAGGCTCCTTCTTTTCTGCGTGCTCCTCTGTGGTGGCAGCTACTTCCGCAGAAGTCCCACTTTGTACCCCCACAAGTCTGGGAACCCCGTGTTTTCTCATCCAGTTCCAAGCACTTTCAATCGTCCATTACGACCACCCCTTCGGCTCATCGGTTATCGTGCGATGTGGGCGTGTTCCGCAGCTTGTCTCTGAGGGTTTCCCCAGCACGGTAGTATATGGTCAAACACACAGCATCGTTGAAAGAATTGTCCGGTGAAACCCAGACCCGGGCCGCTCACATTCTGCAGGTCACTTACGGCGCTCTCTCTCTCACACACCTCTCCATCCACGGCCCACCCGTCCACCCTCCCACCTCTCCATCCATCCATCCAGCCCCACCTTTTCCCTTGGGGCTGACTCCAGCTGGGGGCGCTGCTTCTAGACCTTTTGCCCTGGGGAATGGGACACCGAAGGAGAACGGCCTGCTGGCCAGATCCACCCGAGGGCCCACATGGGCTCAGGACAGGGGTCTCGGACATTCCAAGAGTCAGTGGTGGCCTCACAGGAGCCAGGCGAGGGCCACACCTTTCTGCGGACCATGTGGGGTGCGGGCGACCCAGGCCTACTGA
>NW_011889101.1:386461-387921 GCF_000151845.1 Pteropus vampyrus | reverse complement strand
CAATGGCCCGATAAACCCTCCCCTTGAAACAGACGGTCAGCCGTGGGAGCCAAACCGTTGCGAGTGACAGCTGCGCCCGCTCCAGCCCGCCAGCCGCCCTCCCCGGGGCCTGATCCCCGCCCTGTGGACAGGCCCTGGCGACGCGGTGCCAGGGCGGGCGGCGGCTGCGGCCTCAGTGCCCTGAGGGGGCTTCAGGCACCGCCGGTGAGCGGGGTCAGGCGGGTCAGGGGGAGAGCCCCCACCGCACCTCCGCTTTTGCTGCCTGGCCCGGAGGCTTGGCCTGCACCAGGTGTCCGGGGGGCCCTGTGCATTCCTGTCTCCTGGTGCCGGTGGCCAGCCTGCACCCAGCTTCTCCGCCTTGCACCGTCCCCACCCCTGCTGTGCCTTCTGCCACCTGGCTCTGGGCCCCTCGCTGGACTGTCCTTTTTCCAAACCCCTCCCTGCTCCTTCCCCTGGGAGAAACAGCCTCTGAGGGCCCAAGTGCCGAGCCCTGGTTTCTCACATGCCCTGGACTAAGGTGGAGCTGTGAGCCAGTCGGGGGTTTCCCCAGAGTGACTGAGGGTCCCTACGGTTCGCCCTGTCCCACCTGGCTCCCCTGACTAGCCGGTGCAGGCCCCACATCCAGAAAAACTGCCCTGGAGACAGCGGACAAGCCTCTACAGCTATAGCCTGGGAGCAAAGAAACATCCACGGACTTGTGCCAAGCCAGGCTCAGAAGTGTCGGGGACCCCGTCTGGCAATTCCCAGGGCTTCGCCAAGGCCAGTCAGCAGGATGGGAGTCAGGCTGGGGCCCACAGGCCACTGCACCCCACGCAACGCCACAGCCGGCTTCCGACTGGCTCCGAGGGGGCCTGGTCTCCGAACGCAGCGACCGCTCGGGCGGCCGGAACGGTGTTCACGGCTGGGCTCAGCCGGGTCCTCCTGCGCCAGCAAAAGGGACCAGGGTGGGGTGGGGACCTGCCCCCCAGACGGAATGACGCAGCACTGCGGGTGGCTTCACGAAGGGGCGATGACCGAAGTCTTTGATCTCCAGCGCCAGCAAACGGAGGCCCCTAAACGAGACGGGCCCCAGGGTCTGTGCCCGCCACACGAAAGCCCGGATGCCGGAAGACACCGTGACAAAGAGGGCATCCGAGTGGCTGCAGCCCCTGCCGGCCTTGCCAGTGCCGTCCCCAGCCCAGCGTCCAGGCTCTGAGGGGCCACGGGGGTCCGTCCCCGATCTCCCCTTCATCGACTTGGAGAAGCCGCTTTGTGCGTTGGGAAGAGCCCGTCGTCCTCACTGACACGGAGCTGCTCTCTGGGCACAGGACCCGGCTCCGTCACTGCCCCTGGGGGAGCCTAGCAGCCGGGGCCCTGACGAGCCTGCACAGACCCATCCGGACCTGCCCCTTTGTCCGGGCCTTTCAGAGGCACCCCCTTTTCTCCTTAGTCCCACCGCCCTCGTCACTTACCATGCTGGA
>NW_011889101.1:383283-384751 GCF_000151845.1 Pteropus vampyrus | reverse complement strand
ATCTGTGTCGGGATCCTGTCACTCTCTGTGACCCCACCAGAGATGGCCCACCCAGCACTCTCTCCCTCCAAGGCCCCTGTCTGCCCAGAGTGCACTGTGCGGCCAGCAGGGCGGCGTCTCCCCTGGGCGGTGAGGGGGACAGGCCCCTGCTGTGCGTGGGGAGACCCAGGCCCCGCCCTCTACAGGGACCCTCTCCCTAGCCGGGCCGAGGCCCTCACAGAGCACAGAAGACGTAAAGGCCCCAACTCAGCCGGGCAGAGGGCGCCGTCCTTGGGTGCCGGCAGCCATGTTCCCACGCTCCACGGTGCCAATCCCGGCACCCAAGCCCGGCCCCACCCTTCCCTTGTGGCTGCGGACGCCGTCCCCCGGGGCCATGGATTCCTGTCCCAGTGGGCGAGGGCAGGAGATGGTTTTCCGCCCTTTGATCCCTGCCAACTCCAGGGAGCCGGGCACGTCCAGGCCTTGCCAGCTGGGGCCACAGGGGAGCTGGGAGGGAGGCCTAGGCAGGGGCGTGCCTCACGGTCCCTCCTCAGGCTGTGAACCCCAGCTCCCTGGGCACCCCAGGAGCTGCTCACTCCTCTCCTGCCAGTTGGGTGGGGGTCAGGCTCCTCACCTGGGGCCCTGGGTCTGCCCCACCTTCATTGGGGCCGGGACTCTGCAAAACCAACCCCACCCCTCCCCCACCCCGCCGTGGGGTCCAGAGGGCAACTCCCCCAGCCTAGCCCTGCTCCTGCACCTCACCACCCCTGACCCACCCAGAGATCCCTGGCGTGCCTGGTGTTGGACCACCCGGTACCAGGAGGGACCCCAGGCGTCCTGGGCCTCACCCCTGACCTCAGAGGCCCCACTCTGGCTGCAGCCCTCACGCGGATCGGAGCCCGCCATCCCCCCACGACAGTCTTCCATTCACAGCGTGAGGGGATCGGCCTCCCCATGTTCGAGCACCACTGGGCACCCCCTAGCCTGGGGCAGGCCCCCCTCGGAGCCTGGGAGACAGAGTCTCAAACTCCCAGGTGGGAGGGGTGGCAGGGGGTCTCCCCTGAGCTCCTGGAGGGAGGACCCAGGGGGCTGCGGGGCTGTGCTGTGCCACGCCAGCGGCAAGGGGCTGCGGGAGGCCCCGCCTGAGGACGGGAACTCGGGCCTTGCGGGCTTCTCGGGTAGGTAGGGCTCCAGGCTCTGCTCCTCCGCCCACGGGATGGGCGGGCACCGCCGCACGCCGCAGGCTTTACCCCCAACCTGTGCCTGACCACGGGACTGCCAGGGAGCAGAGGCGTCCTTTCCCAGTGGGGCACCCCTCTCTGGGGACATAGGAAAGGGGCGGGGCCGGGTCCTCAAGATCCACGCTCGGGGCCATGAGGAGCGGGACGCTTCCTGGAGGAGGTGGCAGGGCAAGTCCCTTAGATGCTGGCACGCATTCCTGAGCAAAGCCTCTCCGTGAAGGGCGGAGAGTCGGGGTGGCGAGGGGGCC
>NW_011889101.1:375261-381496 GCF_000151845.1 Pteropus vampyrus | reverse complement strand
GGGCCCCCCATCCTCACACACCATCCCTGAGCCCCGGTCAGACTGTGTCCCCCAGCCGGGGCAGGGAGAGCCCTCACCAAGGGTGTGCCGGACGGGACCCTTGCCGGGTCCAGGACGCATGACTGGGCACAGCGTCCCAGGGAGACGTAGTGACTGTCTTGGTGTCATACAGCAAGTCCAGGGGACAGATGGCTGAGCACAAGGGAGCGAGTTCCCCCGGAAGGTCACGTCTCTTAGCCCTGCTCTCCAGACCCAGGAAGATCTGACTCCAGTTCTGCAAGGTCGAGCCCAGGCCCCCCACCCCCGCCATCACACACACACGCGCGCACGCACGCACGCACGCACGTGGGAAGCGGCCTGGCTGAGCCAGGCCGCGGACAGGCAAGCTGCAGCACGCCTTGGCATTGCAGGCCCCACGGGCTGGGAAGAACCCAGGCAGGCCTGGTCGCCACCCCAGTGTCTCTCCCAGGAACGCAGGCCATGGAGGGCTGAGCAGAGAACACCAACGTGGCCCACTGACCCGTGACCGGCTGTGTAGGGGAGAGGGGCCAGGGCGTCCTGGCCCCGGAGCCACAAAGACCGCATGGGAGGGACAGCCTTGCGGAAGGCCCAGCCTCAGCACCACGGATTGGGGGAGGGGAGGGCCGGGGCCTGCTCCACAGATGCTGGTGCTAGGGGCCAGGGCAGCTCAGGGCAGCTAGGGCCACCTGGAGCCAGGGGAGACCCAGAGGGGCCACAGCGCCAGCAGAGCCCCGCCCCGCCGCTCAGAGTCCCCCGCGGGCCTCCAAAGCCCTGGGAGTTTGAGCCCCAGACGGGCACGTGTAGTCTGGCAGCGCGGGCCTGAGCCGCCAGCTCCGCCGTCCAGGCCGGCTCCGCCCTCGAGTGGGGCCGACGAGAGCAAGTACTCCAGCCTCTGTCAAGGCCTGGAGAGATATTTCAGGGCCCCCCGGTAAAGGACTTGTGGGTTTCAAGATTCATTCCTGAATATTTTATAAATTCTGTTCTTTTTGAAAATGGCACTTTTCCTGTTATTTTTTTTTAGCGACTTAAAGGATTGCTGTTGACTCTTGTTTTGGGCCACCATGTTGAACTCTGACTGGTACTAATAGTTCATCTGTTGCTTACTTTGGGATTTCAGTGTAAGTTGGGTCCCCGACCCGCAGGGCCGAGGACCGGTACTGGCCCAGGGCCCATTGGGACCTGGGCCGCACGGCAGGAGGGGAGCGGCAGGCGGGCGAGCGAAGCTTCATCTGTATTCGCAGCCGCTCCCCAGCGCTGGCATCAGGCATCGGGTTCTCATAGGAACACCGGTCCCTGGTACCAAAAAGGTTGGGGACCGCCGACGTCACCTGTCACGCTATCCGAAGATACATGAGAATGTCTTCTTTTTTTTTAATTTTGGGCCTGCAGCACCTGGTTGTCCTGGGTGGTCTCCCATCCAAGGACTAACCAGGCCCGACCCTGCTTAGCTTCCGAGATCCGACGAGATCGGGCTCGTTCAGGGTGGCGTGGCCGTACACGAGAATGCCACTTTGTGTCCCTTCATCCAGTTCCCAAAACCACTTTCTCTCTTTTTCTGGAACAGCTTCCTCATCATATGGAGAATCAGTTCCCGAGGGCTTGGTAGGTCCACCCTGTGACCCTGCTGGGCTTGGGGCTTGGGGACTGTGTGTGTGCGTGTGTGTGCGTGTGTGCGTGTGCGTGTGCCTCGTAGGAGAGAGGTCTGGTTACTCCTTTAATTTTTAAACAGTTATTAAACTCTCGTGGTTTTCTCTTTCTCCTTGTCCCGATTTCAGTATTGTTAATTTTCTATGTTTTCAAATTTATTGGTGATGCCTTTTTTAAAAAAAAAATGTCTCCTACGTTTAAAACAATGCCCACACAGCTACGGTTATTCACCGCTTTGTCCTGTATTTTGATATTTCTCTCTTTTTCTCAGTGGGTCTCGAGATCGGCTTTCGAGGGAGCCAGCTCTGATTTCGCTCACCGTCTCACTGGTTTTTGCTCTGTCTTGATTTCAGAGTTTATTATTTTCTTCCTCCTTTTTTATCTCTTTGGATTTTATTCTGTGCTATTTTTGTAGATTCCGATCACTTAGTTGATATGTTTTCAGTCTCGCTTAGTTCCAGACACACATATTCAAAGCTCTACACCTGTCTCTGATACTGTTTTCAACGTGCCCCCCCGATTTTTACTTGTAGCGATTTCATTGTTGTTCAATTCTTATTGTATAATTTACCCTATGAATTCGTCTTTAACCCAAAGTTTATTTAGTACTTTTCAAAAAAAAGGGTTTCCGAAAATGGCATTTTAAAAGCCGTACTTTTGTTACTGGCTTCTTTTTTTTTGAAAATTCCATTTCGTGTGTTTCTCGTGTAGGGAATAATTGCAGACGGCATTAAATTATGGTGCCACAGTTTTGGAATTTTGATATCGCTATCTTTCGAGAACATTTTAAAGCTGGGAATTTTCCTCGGCTGTCCGTGAGCTGGAACGCGTCGTACAGCGTTACGTGCAGCACGGCCACGGCTCCCCGCGTGCGGACGCCCGTGGACCGGACGGGTGGCTCTGAAGAGTGGGCCGCGTGGCTCGTGCGCATCGGTCTTCAAGCCCTTCGGGGCCCGTCCCACCGTCATAATGGTTAACCGCACTCTTCTTAGAAAATCGTCTGTCCCGGCAGGCTTTCGTCATTCGCTCAGTATTCATCAGGGCATCCTCCGACGAGTAACGTTTTGTTCTCTATCTGTGAGTATTTTCCTCTCATTTCTTCTATTTCTTACTTAGGTCGTCTAATAGTTTCCCTTCTTTACTGTCACTTGGCCCCCTGAGTATTAGCTTAGAGTTATTTACTGCTTCGAACCTCCTTCCGGTTTTCCGGCCTCTCCCTTCTGTGTCCATCTCGGCTGCGCCCGTCGGGGTCCCTGCCTTTCTCCCCGACTTAGGACGCCCGGGAGCTGTCCCAGGACCCCGGCGTGAGGGCCATCCCCGGCCCTCCTCGGGCGGAGTCGGGGCGAGCGGGCCTCCCTCCCGGCCGTCACCCCACGGCCCGTCCAGCACCTGGGCCTGGTGGGCAGAGTGGGCGATCTCTGGGCTCAGGTTTCAGACACCCAGCCAAGGACGAGCCGCGGGCGCTTCCAGCTTCCTGAGCGCAGACGCCGAATTCCAACGGCGCCCTGGTCCAGGACTCACGGGACCCGCCCCACCCTGGCCTCCTCGCAGTGCAACTGGCAGTGTTGCCGACCTTGGCCGGGGCCTGCACCACAGATGCTGGTGCTAGGGACCAGGGCAGCTCAGGGCAGCTAGGGCCACCTGGAGCCAGGGGAGACCCAGAGGGGCCACAGCGCCAGCAGAGCCCCGCCCCGCCGCTCAGAGCCCCCCGCGGGCCTCCAAAGCCCTGGGAGTTTGAGCCCCAGACGGGCACGTGTAGTCTGGCAGCGCGGGCCTGAGCTGCCAGCTCCGCCGTCCAGGCCGGCTCCGCCCTCGAGCGGGGCCGACGAGAGCAAGTACTCCAGCCTCTGTCAAGGCCTGGAGAGATATTTCAGGGCCCCCCGGTAAAGGACTTGTGGGTTTCAAGATTCATTCCTGAATATTTTATAAATTCTGTTCTTTTTGAAAATGGCACTTTTCCCGTTATTTTTTTTAGCGACTTAAAGGATTGCTGTTGACTCTTGTTTTGGGCCACCATGTTGAACTCTGACTGGTACTAATAGTTCATCTGTTGCTTACTTTGGGATTTCAGTGTAAGTTGGGTCCCCGACCCGCAGGGCCGAGGACCGGTACTGGCCCAGGGCCCATTGGGACCTGGGCCGCACGGCAGGAGGGGAGCGGCAGGCGGGCGAGCGAAGCTTCATCTGTATTTGCAGCCGCTCCCCAGCGCTGGCATCAGGCATCGGGTTCTCATAGGAACACCGGTCCCTGGTACCAAAAAGGTTGGGGACCGCCGACGTCACCTGTCACGCTATCCGAAGATACATGAGAATGTCTTCTTTTTTTTTAATTTTGGGCCTGCAGCACCTGGTTGTCCTGGGTGGTCTCCCATCCAAGGACTAACCAGGCCCGACCCTGCTTAGCTCCCGAGATCCGACGGGATCGGGCTCGTTCAGGGTGGCGTGGCCGTACACGAGAATGCCACTTTGTGTCCCTTCATCCAGTTCCCAAAACCACTTTCTCTCTTTTTCTGGAACAGCTTCCTCATCATATGGAGAATCAGTTCCTGAGGGCTTGGTAGGTCCACCCTGTGACCCTGCTGGGCTTGGGGCTTGGGGACTGTGTGTGTGCGTGTGTGTGCGTGTGTGTGCGTGTGTGTGCGTGTGTGTGTGCGTGTGTGTGCATGTGTGTGCGTGTGTGTGCGTGTGTGCGTGTGCATCGTAGGAGGGAGGTCCGGTTACTCCTTTAATTTTTAAACAGTTATTAAACTCTCGTGGTTTTCTGTTTCTCCTTGTCCCGATTTCAGTATTGTTAATTTTCTATGTTTTCAAATTTATTGGTGATGCCTTTAAAAAAAAAAATGTCTCCTACGTTTAAAACAATGCCCACACAGCTACGGTTATTCACCGGTTTGTCCTGTATTTTGATATTTCTCTCTTTTTCTCAGTGGGTCTCGAGATCGGCTTTCGAGGGAGCCAGCTCTGATTCCGCTCACTGTCTCACTGGTTTTTGCTCTGTCTTGATTTCAGAGTTTATTATTTTCTTCCTCCTTTTTTATCTCTTTGGATTTTATTCCGTGCTATTTTTGTAGATTCCGATCACTTAGTTGATATGTTTTCAGTCTCGCTTAGTTCCAGACACACATATTCAAAGCTCTACACCTGTCTCTGATACTGTTTTCAACGTGCCCCCCCGATTTTTACTTGTAGCGATTTCATTGTTGTTCAATTCTTATTGTATAATTTACCCTATGAATTCGTCTTTAACCCAAAGTTTATTTAGTACTTTTCAAAAAAAAGGGTTTCCGAAAATGGCATTTTAAAAGCCGTACTTTTGTTACTGGCTTCTTTTTTTTTGAAAATTCCATTTCGTGTGTTTCTCGTGTAGGGAATAATTGCAGACGGCATTAAATTATGGTGCCACAGTTTTGGAATTTTGATATCGCTATCTTTCGAGAACATTTTAAAGCTGGGAATTTTCCTCGGTTGCCCGTGAGCTGGAACGCGTCGTACAGCGTTACGTGCAGCACGGCCACGGCTCCCCGCGTGCGGACGCCCGTGGACCGGACGGGTGGCTCTGAAGAGTGGGCCGCGTGGCTCGTGCGCATCGGTCTTCAAGCCCTTCGGGGCCCGTCCCACCGTCATAATGGTTAACCGCACTCTTCTTAGAAAATCGTCTGTCCCGGCAGGCTTTCGTCATTCGCTCAGTATTCATCAGGGCATCCTCCGACGAGTAACGTTTTGTTCTCTATCTGTGAGTATTTTCCTCTCATTTCTTCTATTTCTTACTTAGGTCGTCTAATAGTTTCCCTTCTTTACTGTCTCTTGGCCCCCTGAGTATTAGCTTAGAGTTATTTACTGCTTCTAACCTCCTTCCGGTTTTCCGGCCTCTCCCTTCTGTGTCCATCTCGGCTGCGCCCGTCGGGGTCCCTGCCTTTCTCCCGGACTTAGGACGCCCGGGAGCTGTCCCAGGACCCCGGCGTGAGGGCCATCCCCGGCCCTCCTCGGGCGGAGTCGGGGCGAGCGGGCCTCCCTCCCGGCCGTCACCCCACGGCCCGTCCAGCATCTGGGCCTGGCGGGCAGAGTGGGCGATCTCTGGGCTCAGGTTTCAGACACCCAGCCAAGGATGAGCCGCGGGCGCTTCCAGCTTCCTGAGCGCAGACGCTGAATTCCAACGGCGCCCTGGTCCAGGACTCACGGGACCCGCCCCACCCTGGCCTCCTCGCAGTGCAACTGGCAGTGTTGCCGACCTTTTGATGTGTAAGCCTTCTTTTCCCAAATCGGGTTTGCACTGATCCCCCTGGGACATGCTGGGATCTGAGTCTAATTGCAGGTCTGGAGGCCCGCGGGGCAGCGGAGGTGGGGCGGCTGGAATTGGCACCTGCTTGCAGAGCCGCCAGGTCGTGCGAGGTCACTGCGGGGGCTTCGCGCGAGGCAGGAGCAGGGGGATGGCCGTCTCCGCCCGGTTCGGTCGTCATGGCATGCTGGCAGGCTGCGTCTTCTCCGGGGCTCCCTCCCAAGGCTCCGGCCCCATCCCAGTCAGGGCCCTGGCTTTCAGGAGGGGACCGGGGGCGAGGAGGCCAGCACAG
>NW_011889101.1:373171-374966 GCF_000151845.1 Pteropus vampyrus | reverse complement strand
CCGTGAGCTGGAACGCGTCGTACAGCGTTACGTGCAGCACGGCCACGGCTCCCCGCGTGCGGACGCCCGTGGACCGGACGGGTGGCTCTGAAGAGTGGGCCGCGTGGCTCGTGCGCATCGGTCTTCAAGCCCTTCGGGGCCCGTCCCACCGTCATAATGGTTAACCGCACTCTTCTTAGAAAATCGTCTGTCCCGGCAGGCTTTCGTCATTCGCTCAGTATTCATCAGGGCATCCTCCGACGAGTAACGTTTTGTTCTCTATCTGTGAGTATTTTCCTCTCATTTCTTCTATTTCTTACTTAGGTCGTCTAATAGTTTCCCTCCTTTACTGTCTCTTGGCCCCCTGAGTATTAGCTTAGAGTTATTTACTGCTTCTAACCTCCTTCCGGTTTTCCGGCCTCTCCCTTCTGTGTCCATCTCGGCTGCGCCCGTCGGGGTCCCTGCCTTTCTCCCCGACTTAGGACGCCCGGGAGCTGTCCCAGGACCCCGGCGTGAGGGCCATCCCCGGCCCTCCTCGGGCGGAGTCGGGGCGAGCGGGCCTCCCTCCCGGCCGTCACCCCACGGCCCGTCCAGCACCTGGGCCTGGTGGGCAGAGTGGGCGATCTCTGGGCTCAGGTTTCAGACACCCAGCCAAGGATGAGCCGCGGGCGCTTCCAGCTTCCTGAGCGCAGACGCTGAATTCCAACGGCGCCCTGGTCCAGGACTCACGGGACCCGCCCCACCCTGGCCTCCTCGCAGTGCAACTGGCAGTGTTGCCGACCTTTTGATGTGTAAGCCTTCTTTTCCCAAATCGGGTTTGCACTGATCCCCCTGGGACATGCTGGGATCTGAGTCTAATTGCAGGTCTGGAGGCCCGCGGGGCAGCGGAGGTGGGGCGGCTGGAATTGGCACCTGCTTGCAGAGCCGCCAGGTCGTGCGAGGTCACTGCGGGGGCTTCGCGCGAGGCAGGAGCAGGGGGATGGCCGTCTCCGCCCGGTTCGGTCGTCATGGCATGCTGGCAGGCTGCGTCTTCTCCGGGGCTCCCTCCCAAGGCTCCGGCCCCATCCCAGTCAGGGCCCTGGCTTTCAGGAGGGGACCGGGGGCGAGGAGGCCAGCACAGTCCCGTGGAGTCCAGCTGCCCTCTGGGTGACGCTGTGCCTCATCTGGGAAGACACCAGCTCAGCCGCCTAGGAGGTCGCCGGTCCTTTCGCAATGATGGGAACAGCCTTCTCGGCCCATGCCTTGGGCCCCGGCATTGTCATGTCATTGCCTTAGGCCCCAGTGCGGCTCAGAGAAGCCGGCCTGCCCTTCGGTCCTGAATGCCGCCACCCAAACCGTACCTTCCACGGGCACCGCCTTCCAGGCGAGCACAGGCCGCCCTCCAAGTAACCGATTCACCACCGAGTGCCATGGGCTCTAAACGTCCCCTCGCCTGGATCCTCACGGCCTCCGTTCCCAGTGGGATCGTGCAGACCGTTGAGAAGCCCGCCTTGCAGCTCTGTTGTCTGCTGTCACTTCCAGGACTGTGATGACAAGAAGTCCCCTGGGTGCTTTGGGCTGGAAGGGACCGAGTTGGGCAGAAAGGGCAGGAATTAGCACAGGGCCTGCGGGAGAGCCGGTGGCCGAGCAGAGCGGTGCTCCTGGCTACACTGGAGCCCACAGGACCACAGACCCCCCTAGGCCAGGATCTGAGGCGACGCCCTGCTCCATTGGCTGGAGGTCAGCCTGGTGACCAGTTCTGAGCAAGGGGACACTCAGAGGGGAAGATGTGCCCTCGGAGACAGGCAGGGCGGGGGGTGGAGGAAGCCTCAGGGAC
>NW_011889101.1:371185-372589 GCF_000151845.1 Pteropus vampyrus | reverse complement strand
CAGGGCAGGGCCAGGAGGACGAGGCTGGGAGGGACTCTGACCGCGGGAGACAGGGAAGGACCTGCGGGAACCCATGCTCCCCCACCTGGGGCCACCTCAGCTGCCACCCCCGGGCGTCTTCACCCTGACTCTGGCCCAGCTTCCCCCATGACGTCTCCGGGGCCCACCCTGTCCTCACTCAGCGGGGGCCCACGGCGCAAGCCGGTCCTGTCGGCCTCCCTTCCCCAGCCGCCCAGCTGCTCCCGCCGGCACCCCCAGCTCCGCAGGCAGCACCCCACTCTCCGGGACGCCCTCTCCCACCGTCTACCTGCAAGGAGGCCAGCGTCCAGCACGGCCGCGGGGTGCTGGCCGGCCCTGTGCTGGCCGGTGAGCGGGAGCTGAGTGCCCACGCTCAGCCGGGGCCTCTGTCGGTCAGAGTCCCACGGCACACTTTGCCCACGCCCATGACAGGAGGCCGGCAAGCGACATTCCAGCCGCCTGCCTGCCCTCTCCTGCCGGCTGCTGCCCCGGGGAGGCCGGGGTCTGTTTACCGTGTTTGCGCCTCTGTCCTGGAGCACCCCCTCTGCCGTGTCGCTCTCTGCTTCCTGTGAAGCTGCCGCGTGTGGGGTGACTGGGTCCACGTGGCTGACGGCCAGGCTGTGCCAACGGGCAGTCTGCGGACAGTGGTCAGCCGGGCGGGAGGAGGCCCACCGCGCCACAGGCCCCGCACACCCGCCTGCGCCGTGCTGGAGCACGCGGGGGTCCAGGCGTCCACCGCAGCCTCGAGATGACAGAGTGACCGGGCACACGCCACCCACAGGGCAGGCCCCTCTCTGCTGCCTGCCAGGGAAGAGACGGACGAGCTGTCGGGGAGCCCGGCGTGCCCACCGCTCGGTCCACTTACTGCCCCCTTCGCCCGTCGGACACATGTCCCTGGAGTTTTGTGAAGCTGCCTCTTTTCCCGAGGGCGGGTCCTGGACGTCTGTGGTGGGACCTCCTGCCACGCGGGGCCTGGGGGCCGGACCTCTCCGCTCAGAAACCTGCTCTTCCATTTTAACGCCCGCCTCTCCCGTCTGCCCCTCCCTGTCCTCTGTGGCTCCTGCTGTCCCCATGTCACAGACTCCTGCCCCGAGCGGCTCCCGCTGTCCCCACATCACGAGCACCCGCCCCGAGCGCTTCGCTTTCCCCTCGTGGCCCTCGAGGCACTGACCGCCTGTGCCTCGCGCCCACCACCGCTTGCTGGTGCCCTCTGATCTCCAGCACTTCGTCTCCGTGGCGACCAGCTCTGTGGCCACTCCAGCTGCAGCTCTGTCTCCTGGGGAGGGGCTGGGGGTCCTGGGGGTCCCGCCTACCGAGCCCCCTAAGGGCTGTTTTCCGCTCTGTCTGGGTACAGGACCCTGGCGTCCACAGCCCGTAGCGGGGGAG
>NW_011889101.1:367944-369910 GCF_000151845.1 Pteropus vampyrus | reverse complement strand
GGTCACACGAGAGGGCTGGTCTCGGCCCTGGAAGCGAGAGTGATCCGGCTGTTCAGGAGTGACACAGGCACGAGGCAGCCAGGCACGGACTGTGCCGGACCCAGCCCTGAGCCGTGGCCAGGCCTGGGAATGTGTGTGGACAGCCCTGTCCCTGCCCCGCCGGGCACCGGGTCACCGAGGGTTGAGTGGAGACAGAGAGGTGAGCCCCTGTGCTGGGCCCAGGACGCTGGTCGCAGGCTGAGGGGCATACTGCACGCACATGTGGGTGCGCCAGGCACAGATGCGCCTGTGGGTGCCACGTCCCCCACCTGTGACTGCCAGCCTTCCCTCGACTAGGCCATGTCCTGTGACCCCGCCCCCGCCCCCACCGCCCCGTTACAGGGGCTTCCTGAGAATGTGGGGACCCAGCGGCCTCACCCACGGCACACTTCCTACAAAAGGGGCTCGAGCTCACCGGCCCACAGTCTCTGCCTTCCCCATAGCTGACGGGGCCCGCCCACCTGCTGACGCCGCTGCCGCCTGGGTCCGGGCTGCGTCCTCGGCACCGGCTCTCCTGTGGCAGTGTCCCTGAGCCTGCGGAGGCGATGGCGCCTTATCTTTTCGAGTCTGTCCCGTTATCGGCCACGCTGCCTGACCTGACAGTTCTAACCTGTCTCCTCCCGGCAGGCGCGCTTTACATGCTGGGTCCGAGCATCCCACGCGCACGTGACACCTGGCCCACCGTCTCCGACTCGCTATTGCACTGTGTCCCGAGGGCTTGAGTGTGTACAGCGGTCTGATCACTGACCTGGAAAGGTCACTTAGGAGGCCCATAGAGGCTGAGGTCAAAGGACCCTGCACCAAGAGGCCCAGGTCAGGTGAACACGGTTTGAACTTGAAACTCGGGGCTTCCAGGTCAGCTGGGGGTGGGCACGTGCACCCCGTGTCCACGCAAACCTGGCAAACATGGCTTCTCGGGGACAGACTTTCCCCCTGCTTTGCCTGGGACAGCCCCTGGGGTCAGGACCTCCTGTAGACCTGGCCCCCGTGGAGCTGTGGGAGGACACAGGACCACGGGAGGCCGCACCCCACATGCACTGGCAGCTCTCACACGTCCAGACACCCCGCCACGGCTCACATGCCGCAAGGACAGGCGTCCAGCATGACCTCAGCAGCGACCAGCAAGCAGCAAGCCAGCTGCACGCACGCCCGGGCCACCTGCGGTTTCCGTCCCTTACAGCTCTGTTCAGGCTTTGTCCCTCTCCGCCCCTCTCCGGACTGTGAATGACCTGTGCAGAAACAGTGAGCCTGGACAGTTGGCCTGAGCCCACCGTGCGAGTCCGAACAGCGAGCCCGGACAGCCAGCCCGAGCCCACCGTGCGAGTCCAGTCTGCCGGTCACGGCCCCGGGGCTTCGCTCTCTCAAGCCTGACCTGATAAACCCTCATGACCTCGCCAGCTCTTTGCGGCTAAGAGACTGAACTGCTTTATAAAGCGTCTTTAGCTTGCTAGCAGGGTTTGGGTACCTCCCCTCCCCTACCCTTGGGGCCACTTCCAAGAAGGCCGAGGATGCCCGTGGAGGCCCTGGGGTCAGCAGGACCACGTCACCTCATGGCCACTGTGCAGCTCACAGCCCAGCCTCTCTACAGTGGAGACCCTGCCCCTGCCCCGCCTACAAATAACAGAGGAACAGCACCCAAAGAACAAGGGAGGCCAAAACGTTTAAGTTATTAAATCAAATATACAGAGTGATTCATTTAATATGTACACATTTACAAAAATGCACTTTCGCGGGGGGGGGGCGGCGGGGCCAGCGGGGGGCAGTGGCCTGGTGCCCGCGGCAGACGTCCACAGCTGCGAGGGGAGAATCTGTGTGAAGGCACTTGTCACCCGCGTCAGCAGCCCCCGTCCCGGGGGGGGACGGAGCAGTCAGGAAGGGCACTTCTGAAACCACAGTTGAGAGGCTGCTAGGGCGCGCGTCCCAGGCG
>NW_011889101.1:362595-365200 GCF_000151845.1 Pteropus vampyrus | reverse complement strand
CCTGCACTCAGGCCATAGCCCTGCCCACAGAGCCTCACGATGCCCCCACGCCCCCACGGAAGGCTGAGGGCCCCACAGGGGTACGGGGGGGGCGGGGGCTGGGGCCATGGGACACCCAGGCCCCTGGGATGACTGGACAGGCACCTTGGCCAGGCCCCCCTCCTGGCCTCCGCTGCCCCACAGGGCTCAGCAGCCCTCACGTCTGACCCCTGGCCAGGTAGCCAGCCGCAGCTTCCCCAACTGCAGGGGGCTGAGCTGCAGCCGGCGTGGCGGGTGAGGGGTGGCGGGCGGTGGGTGCCGGCCGCCTCGGCCCGTGCAGACATGCGGGCGCCGCCTCTGGGCGCTTACCTGGGGCACCTGGGCGCGGTCAAAGTGCAGGGTGAGGCGTGCGCAGTTGCGGTCCAGGTGACCAGAGCTCGGCAGGCAGGACGTGCTGGGCAGCGGGGGGCCCGCGGGGTCACACTCGCCCCAGGCTGCACAGGGCGGCTGCAGGCACTGGCCTGGGGCTTTCTCCCGGCACCACTGCCCCGCTGGGCACTGGGCGTTCGGGCTGTCCGGCCGGCCGGCCAGCAGGCAAGGCTTCCGCCCACACCACACCTGGGTCAGGCACGCACACAGAGAGGGACGGGGGCCACGCGCAGGAGGACCCCGGACACGTGCGGGCGCCGGGCAGGAGACAGACGGTCAGGTCGGCACGTCCAGGGCCACGGACAGCCCACCGCCCCGGGCCCCGGGCTGACCCTAGCTCTCTCCGGAAAGGGCCTGGCCACAGCAGGGTGGTCCCGAGGAAGGGTGGGGTCAGTGGCTCACAGGCCTGAGGCTCCTGGAACCTTAGCAGGGTCAAGCCTCAGTTTCCCCAACTGCACAATGAGGCGGGGAGCCTGGCTGTGCCAGAGGCCCTCTTCCCTGGCCTGCCTCCTTGCAGCACCAGCTCCCAGGTCCCACGGGAAGAGCCTCGGGGTCACGGACAGGGGCACCAGGGCTTCAGACCCAGGCAGGGCAGGGCTGCTTGGGGGGCTCTTGGGCAGGGACCCCTGGCACCTTGCTGCAGTCCCGGTGGCCATCCAGGCAGCGGCAGCTGTTACAGTCCTCCACCCAGGAGCTCCCGTGCGGGAAGGGCAGGCCCTGTGACCAGCAGGGCCTCCCGAACACGATCACTGTGGGGAGCAGGGGTGGGCTCAGCGGTGGGCGCCACGGCCTGGAAGCCCGGCCTGGCCCTCGTCCCGCCTGGCACGGCCACCCCCGGCACGGTGCTCCCCACCTACCATCCTGGCACCGGGGGCCGGCCCGGCCTGGCGGGCAGCTGCAGCGATAGCCGTCGATCTCGTCCACGCACGTGGCCCCGTAAGCGCAGGGTGAGGACTGGCATTCGTCGATGTCTGCAGGAACAGCAGCCGTGCTGGTTGGAGCAGCAGCCCCCGGGCCAGCTCGGGGCTCGGTTTGCCCCATGCGGTCTCCGAGCTGGGCCTGGCGCTGGCGCCGTCCCCGGCCTCAGGCTAACCACCCTCTTCTAACCCCTCCTATGACGTGACGGGTAGAGGCCTCTGGGGAACAAACACCTCAGTCTGCGGCCTTAGGGGCAGCGCCGACCGCCGGGCGGGGGCAAACGCGGGTGGTCGGCAGGGCACAGACAGGGGGAGAAACTGAGGCTTGGAGCGAGGCCAGAAGTGGCTGCGTCCACACCGCCCTTCAGGGAGCGTGAGCCCTCGTGGTCCCCTGGCCCCAGGGCTGGGGCCCCAGCGCGCCGCCCGCCCGGCCGCCCCGGGCCTCACTGATGCGGCAGTCGGGGCCTGCAAAGCCCGGCGGACACTCGCAGCGGAACCAGTTGACGCCATCGATGCAGACGCCGCCGTTGTAGCTGCAGGGGACAGGGCGCGTGTCAGGGGGCCCGTGACCCGAGCTCCCGGCCAGCCGGCCCCCGCGGCCGCCACTCACCAAGGCGGAGGGCTGCAGTCGTTGGTATCTGCGTTGGAGGTGAGAGATGAGAGGTCAGCACGACCTCTGCCAGCAGGCGCCCCCGGGCCCGGTGCGGGCGCTGGATACGTGGGGTGGGCAGACATTGCTCTGTCCACGCCAGCCCCCCACAACCACGCTGGGGGGCCAAGGCGGGCAGGGGTGGCTGCAGGAGAGGGAGTCGCAGAGGGACCGGTCCTGGGGATGCCTTCGGTTGGGGCGGGGGGTGGGCATCTGGCTGCAGGGAGGGCGGCTGGCAGGTCGATGGGGACCAGGGTGCACGGGGAGGGGATGAGGCTACAGAGCCAGGGGAGGGGGGCAGAGGCAGCAGGGCTGGCCCTGGGGTGTGACTGCTTTGCCGGGCAGGTGTGACGGGGCAGGCAGGCAGGCCTGGGAGCCCCCCAGAGAGGAGTGGCCCCCGCAGGCCTCCCCGCCGCTCACAGCCCCTCCCGCGCCCGCGCCCGCGCCCCGCCGAGCTCACTGTGCGTGCAGGTGCGGCCCTCCCAGCCGTCGCGGCACAGGCAGGAGAAGGAGTCCCCGCTGCCCACGCACGTGCCGCCGTTCCCGCAGGGGTTGGGCAGGCAGCTGCTGTTCTGGGCTGCGAGGGGCACAGAGGACGACGGGGCCTGCTCATCGAGCGCGGGGCAGGCGG
>NW_011889101.1:359509-361831 GCF_000151845.1 Pteropus vampyrus | reverse complement strand
CAGTAGAAGTCGTTGACCAGGTCGTAGCAGCGGCCGCGGCTGTGGCAGGGGTCAGGGAGGCAGTCGTTGGGATCTGGGGGTGAGGAGGCCGGTCAGCAGCGGGTCATCGGCACTCGGGGCGGGTCCGGGGGAGGAGGCCGGCAGCCGGCCGGGACCAGGCCTGAGGACGCGGGGGACGCCCCCAGCACGCGTGGGGCACACCCAGCTCACAGAGGCGCGGCCACAGGGACGGCGGGAGAGGCCACTCACTGGTGTCACACAGCTCGCCCTCCCAGCCACTGGGGCAGAAGCAGCGGAAGGCGTCCACCTCGTCGATGCACGTGCCGCCGTTGTGGCAGGGCTGGCCCAGGCAGTCATCCACGTCTGCGGGGGGGCGGACGTGAGCAGGGCCCGTGATCGGCCCTGCCCCGCCCCACCCGGCCCACGGCCACTCACTCTCATGGCAGTAGGTGCCGGTGAAGCCGCTGTCACACACACAGGAGAAGTTGCCCCCGGGCTGGCTGACACAGTGTCCGTGGGGGCCGCACACGCCGGAGGGCGCCCCGCCGCCCGGCCGGGGTCCCGCCTGCAACCCGCAGCCGTCGATCACTGCAGAATCGGGGAGGGGTCAGCCCGGCCCCCGCCTCTGCAGGCCCGGCCCACGCGCCCACCGCCGCAGGCCCCGAGTGGCCACCCACCTCCGCAGGCCCCGCCAGGGCACGGCTCCCGGGGCACCGAGCAGTTCTTGCCGCCCACGCCGTCAGGGCAGGCGCAGTAGTAGTCGCCGTCCAGGTTGTAGCAGCTGGCCCCGTGCTGGCAGGGGTTCGGCTCGCAGAAGTCAGTGTCCACCTGCGATGGGGCGTCCGTGAGGCCCAGCCCGCCCGGAGGGACTGGGAGAAGAGCCAGTCAAGACAACCCTGGGGACCGGGCGCTGCTCAGCCTGGACACCGGGGCCTCTGCGGCCAGAGCCCGAAGGACGTCCCGCCCGAGACGTCTGGGCCGGTCAGCCGAGCGGAAACACCTGGGGGCCGCCGCCCCTCCCGCAGCCCGCTTCCTCTGCCTCCCCGGGCGGCATCCGGCGTTCGCCCCTCCTGCCGGCAGGAAGGCCGCTCCTGAGCCTTTTCCCCAACATCACGGCCATCCTGAGCCCGGGCCGTGGGTGCTCCCCAGACACACCACCGCCCAGCAGGGACCACTACCATGGGCCCAGGACGCCTGCTGGCCAGGAGCCCACCCCATGAGCCGCCGCGGCTCCACCGCCCTGCCTGCAAAAGCCAGGGCCCGTCAGAGGAAGGCAGGCGTGAGCCCCCCGAGTGCACCCCCCACTCTCTGAGACCCACGCACAGCACGTGCAGCCCGACCTCCACCCAGGGCTCCCTGTCAGGCTGCCCCATGCCCCTCTCCGCCGAGGCTACTTCCTCTGCGGTCAGAGTTGGGTAGACAGAGCCCCCGGGTGGCTGGCTGACCTGACAGGCTGGTCACCACACACAGGGCCCCTTCCCCTCCCCCGACCCTCGGCACAACCAGGCACCTGGGCTTCAGGCCGAGTCTGGGACACTCTCGGGGTCACCCCCACTGCAGCCCCCCTGGTCACTCGGGTGGCCCCGGGACGACAGCAGGGTGAGGGGCAGGGCGGCGGTGCACACCGACCTCGCAGAGCAGCCCGGAGAAGCCCCGTGGGCAGTGGCAGCGGAAGCCGTCCACCAGGTCCTCGCAGAAGCCGCCATGGCAGGGGCTGCTGGCGCACTCGTCCAGCTGCAGCTCGCAGTGCTGGCCCCCGAAGCCCCTCGGGCAGACGCACTGGTAGCCGTGAACCAGGTCCTGCGGGGTGGGTGGGTGGGTGGGTCTCTTGCCGCGGCCCCCAGCAGGCAGCCCTAGCCCCATGCCCTCCCCACAGGTGGGCAGGGGCAGAGGGCTGGCCACACCTTACCTTGCACGTGCCACCGTGCTGACACTGCCCAGGACAGTCGTTGACATCTGGGGGACAGAGGGGTGAGTCGCGGGCGGGTCCTGAAGCTCCCGCAGCCCCCCCCGCCTGCCGCCTGCCCACCCATACTGACGGATATGGCAGTTGACGCCCTTCCAGCCCGGGACGCAATCACAGTAATAGCCACCAATCAGGTTTTTGCAAGAAAAAGCATTAAGGCACGGCTCCCCTTCACACTCATTGGCGTCTGTGAACGAGACAAGGGGGAGCGATGGGGCCCAGGCCCCACCTGCCCCGTGCCTGGCGCCCGCAGCCCAGAGCAGCAGCAGCAGCAGCAGCAGCAGCATGCACAGCACGCAGACCATGCTCACCCAGGCTCCGCGGGGCCCTTACCCAGCTGGCAGGTGGCCCCCACC
>NW_011889101.1:343819-358599 GCF_000151845.1 Pteropus vampyrus | reverse complement strand
AGCAGCAGCAGCAGCAGCAGCAGCATGCACAGCACGCAGACCATGCTCACCCAGGCTCCGCGGGGCCCTTACCCAGCTGGCAGGTGGCCCCCACCCACTGCTCAGGGCAAATGCACTCGAAGCCGTCCACCCGGTCCACACAGGTGCCCCCCGCCGCACAGGGGTTGGAGGCGCACTCGTCGATGTCTGCAGAGGAGCAGAAGGAGAGGCACGCAGAGTGGGCGGGCGGAGAGGCGGGGAGGTGAGGAGGTGGCCCCCAGGGGCGGGGAGTCTGCCCGGGGCCTCCTGTCAATCCTCTCCTGGACACTGGGTCCACAGCCACAGGTGGGGACTAGACCACTGCACCCCACCCCCAGGCCGATCCCGCCCCCCACCCTACAGACCCACCACTGGGGCCCCCCGCGACACACTGAAGTGGGTGCTCACCCAGGGCACAGGTGAGCCCGCTCCAACCAGACGGGCAGTGGCACTCGAAGCCAGAGGGCACCTCGTGGCACGAGCCGCCGTTGGCGCACGGGTTGGAGGCGCAGGCGTGCTCTGCTGCAGTGGCAACCAGAGGCAGCGGTGGGGGCGTGTGCAGGCCCCGGCCCCACCCCGCACCACCGCTGCCCCCCACACCCCCAAGGCCACAGGCGGGGTGAGGGAGCACCCAGGGCAGAGGCCAGAGGCTGGGGCCCGGCCGGGCGTCCGCCAGGCCACGGCCGCGGCACCCCTGACGTACCGCGCTCACAGTTCTTGCCCGCGTAGCCGGCCGGGCACGCGCAGTGGTACTGGTCGGGCTCGGCGTTGACGCACGTGCCCCCGTTGGTGCAGGGGTGGTGGCTGCCGCAGTAGTTCAGGTCTGGGGGCAGGGGTGCGTGCTCAGGGCACAGGCCCCGCCCCACCCCACCTCCCCCAGGATGGCTGGGCCTCGGGCCTCCGCCGCCCCTGCCACCCACCCCGCCGCCCCCACCGCCCCCGCGGCCCCCGCCCGCTACCTTTGTTGCACAGTAGGCCGCCCCAGTTGACCTCGCAGGTGCACTGCCAAGGCTCCACGCAGCTGCCGTGCACGCAGCCCGGGTACGGGACGCACTCGTCACAGAACCTGCCCTGCCAGCCGTAGCTGCACCTGGGGAAGTCCAAGGGCCGTGGGGCCCGGGGGGTGAGGGGGTACCCCGGGAGCAGTGGCCGCTGCCAGGGCAGCGCGGGGGCGCAGGCGGAGTCACGCGGGCCACCCCCGGGGCTGGCAGCCTGGGCCTTTAAACTGGAGCAGGCCTCGGGCCAGGTGGGGTTACAGCTGGCACGCCCGCCGGCGCACACTGTCACAGGCGCTTCCCGGCCTGCGGCCGAGGACAGTGGGCCGCAGCTGTCCAGTCACTTCTCTCTGAGCTATTTTGGGACGTAGCCCTGAGCAGGGCCCCAAGAGCAGGCGCCGGGAAAGGGAGGCCCTGCGGGACCCCGGGAATGAGTGCCAGCTTGAACGTGCCCGGTGCCGCCAGGGGCTGGTGGCACCGGGTCTGAGCAGGCCAGCAGCACATCGCCGAGGGCTCCTGGCCCAGCCCTGGCCGTGTGACCTTGGGCACAGCTCGAGACGTCACTGAAACCACGGGTGGTAACCTCTGTCCCAGCAAAGCCCCACTAAGGGCCCCATCTCACGGGGCACCGAGGGCCACGGGCTGCACCCAGACAGCCCCATGAGAGGCCAGACTCAGGACAGTACCTGACCCAGGAAGTCACTTGCTCCCTGGCAAGTGGCCTTAAGAGACCTCTTGGCTCCAAGGCCACGCCCTCATGCTGTGGGCCAGCATCCCCTGGGGAAGCCATTCAGGGGGAGGGGCCCGTGGCCAGGGCGGAAAAGGCTCCCAAGGCCATCGCTCAGGCCCCATCCTGGGCTGTGGCTGCTCCAGGCACCTCACAGTGGACAGAGGCCGGGTGCCCTCCCAGGGCCCTGAGCTCCGTCTGACTGGGAGACACTGCCATCGGGGGGACACCCACCATCCTTCGGCAGACACCCCTGGGCCTGGGGGCTGCCCTTCAGGTCCTGAGCAGGACCCCAGGAGCCCCCTTCCTAGACTCCAAGGTCCCTGGAGAGGGAGCGACTCGCACCCGCCACATGAACTTATTTTGGTAAAGGCTGACACTGCCCAGGACAGTCGTTGACATCTGGGGGACAGAGGGGTGAGTCGCGGGCAGGTCCTGAAGCTCCCGCAGCCCCCCCCGCCTGCCGCCTGCCCACCCATACTGACGGATATGGCAGTTGACGCCCTTCCAGCCCGGGACGCAATCACAGTAATAGCCACCAATCAGGTTTTTGCAAGAAAAAGCATTAAGGCACGGCTCCCCTTCACACTCATTGGCGTCTGTGAACGAGACAAGGGGGAGCGATGGGGCCCAGGCCCCACCTGCCCCGTGCCTGGCGCCCGCAGCCCAGAGCAGCAGCAGCAGCAGCAGCAGCAGCATGCACAGCACGCAGACCATGCTCACCCAGGCTCCGCGGGGCCCTTACCCAGCTGGCAGGTGGCCCCCACCCACTGCTCAGGGCAAATGCACTCGAAGCCGTCCACCCGGTCCACACAGGTGCCCCCCGCCGCACAGGGGTTGGAGGCGCACTCGTCGATGTCTGCAGAGGAGCAGAAGGAGAGGCACGCAGAGTGGGCAGGCGGAGAGGCGGGGAGGTGAGGAGGTGGCCCCCAGGGGCGGGGAGTCTGCCCGGGGCCTCCTGTCAATCCTCTCCTGGACACTGGGTCCACAGCCACAGGTGGGGACTAGACCACTGCACCCCACCCCCAGGCCGGTCCCGCCCCCCACCCTCCAGACCCACCACTGGGGCCCCCCGCGACACACTGAAGTGGGTGCTCACCCAGGGCACAGGTGAGCCCGCTCCAACCAGACGGGCAGTGGCACTCGAAGCCAGAGGGCACCTCGTGGCACGAGCCGCCGTTGGCACACGGGTTGGAGGCGCAGGCGTGCTCTGCTGCAGTGGCAACCAGAGGCAGCGGTGGGGGCGCGTGCAGGCCCCGGCCCCACCCTGCACCACCGCTGCCCCCCACACCCCCAAGGCCACAGGCGGGGTGAGGGAGCACCCAGGGCAGAGGCCAGAGGCTGGGGCCCGGCCGGGCGTCCGCCAGGCCACGGCCGCGGCACCCCTGACGTACCGCGCTCACAGTTCTTGCCCGCGTAGCCGGCCGGGCACGCGCAGTGGTACTGGTCGGGCTCGGCGTTGACGCACGTGCCCCCGTTGGTGCAGGGGTGGTGGCTGCCGCAGTAGTTCAGGTCTGGGGGCAGGGGTGCGTGCTCAGGGCACAGGCCCCGCCCCACCCCACCTCCCCCAGGATGGCTGGGCCTCGGGCCTCCGCCGCCCCTGCCACCCACCCCGCCGCCCCCACCGCCCCCGCGGCCCCCGCCCGCTACCTTTGTTGCACAGTAGGCCGCCCCAGTTGACCTCGCAGGAGCACTGCCAAGGCTCCACGCAGCTGCCGTGCACGCAGCCCGGGTAGGGGACGCACTCGTCACAGAACCTGCCCTGCCAGCCGTAGCTGCACCTGGGGAAGTCCAAGGGCCGCGGGGCCCGGGGGGTGAGGGGGTACCCCGGGAGCAGTGGCCGCTGCCAGGGCAGCGCGGGGACGCAGGCGGAGTCACGCGGGCCACCCCCGGGGCTGGCAGCCTGGGCCTTTAAACTGGAGCAGGCCTCGGGCCAGGTGGGGTTACAGCTGGCACGCCCGCCGGCGCACACTGTCACAGGCGCTTCCCGGCCTGCGGCCGAGGACAGTGGGCCGCAGCTGTCCAGTCACTTCTCTCTGAGCTATTTTGGGACGTAGCCCTGAGCAGGGCCCCAAGAGCAGGCGCCGGGAAAGGGAGGCCCTGCGGGACCCCGGGAATGAGTGCCAGCTTGAACGTGCCCGGTGCCGCCAGGGGCTGGTGGCACCGGGTCTGAGCAGGCCAGCAGCACATCGCCGAGGGCTCCTGGCCCAGCCCTGGCCGTGTGACCTTGGGCACAGCTCGAGACGTCACTGAAACCACGGGTGGTAACCTCTGTCCCAGCAAAGCCCCACTAAGGGCCCCATCTCACGGGGCACCGAGGGCCACGGGCTGCACCCAGACAGCCCCATGAGAGGCCAGACTCAGGACAGTACCTGACCCAGGAAGTCACTTGCTCCCTGGCAAGTGGCCTTAAGAGACCTCTTGGCTCCAAGGCCACGCCCTCATGCTGTGGGCCAGCATCCCCTGGGGAAGCCATTCAGGGGGAGGGGCCCGTGGCCAGGGCGGAAAAGGCTCCCAAGGCCATCGCTCAGGCCCCATCCTGGGCTGTGGCTGCTCCAGGCACCTCACAGTGGACAGAGGCCGGGTGCCCTCCCAGGGCCCCGAGCTCCGTCTGACTGGGAGACACTGCCATCGGGGGGACACCCACCATCCTTCGGCAGACACCCCTGGGCCTGGGGGCTGCCCTTCAGGTCCTGAGCAGGAGCCCAGGAGCCCCCTTCCTAGACTCCAAGGTCCCTGGAGAGGGAGCGACTCGCACCCGCCACATGAACTTATTTTGGTAAAGGAAGGACCCACAGCCCTTCCTGGGCCGCTCAGGCCCCACGCCATCACCGAGGACGCCGGTGGCTCAGCTGGCACAGGCTGGGGAGACTGAGGCTGCAAAGGGGCTCCGCCGTCCGACCCACATGCGGGGGGGTGGTCCGTGCCGGTGTGGGCCGCGCACCGCCGCCGGACCCTCTCCCCGTGCCGTGGGAGACCAGGCTCGGGCAGGGCCCTGGTGCCTCGGGTGGCCAGAGCGGTCCCAAGGGCGTGCTCCCGGCCCTGGGAGGGGCAGCCCCCGGCAGGCCCCCGCCTCCCAGCTGCCCCAGCCTCAGAAGCCCAGAAGTCAGGAGGAGGCAGCAGGAAGGCAGGGCCATCTCGGCAGCATCCGGTGGGGGTGTCCTGCCTGAAACCTGAGCCCTGAGCCACGGGAGCAGCTGGGCCTCACCCACAGGCCCCTGGGAGGGCGGTGGGGGCTCACCTACCCCTGGACAGCCCTGCAGGCCTCTGTCCACAGGAGTCCTGCCTCTCAGTTTCTTGTAAACCCACGCCCGTGGGGAGAAGGACAGAGACCCGCTGCGGCCATGTGGGCCCGCCCCCCAAGGCCACAGGCAGGCACGGAGGTGGGCATGGCACGTGCCACCCAGCCCAGTGTGCAGGGCGGAGACCCAGCCCACTGACCGCTTCCCGTGCTCACCTCGCAAGCAGAGGGCGGGCCCCCTACCCCGACACGGCCAGCCAGCCCCACACACACCCTCCCTCCAGGATACGGCTCCTAGGGGTGCCCGTCCCCCAAGGCACGCACCAGGGCCAGGCCCCACCAGGGACACTGCTGTGTCACCACCCCTTGGGGCTCACTGGACTTAACTGAAACTCTCCAGGGTGAGGGGCCGGGTGGGTGAAGCCCCTGCCGTTCCCCCTGAGCAGCCCGCTCGCCGCCCCGCCCCAGACGGACCAAAGCCACCACACAAGTGCAGGGGTCACCGCCTGCCCCCCTTCCTGGCTCCCAGTCTCACGCTCTGGTGCAAACTCGTCCCTGTGACCCCAGGGAAGTCACTTCACATCTCCACACCAGCGTCCTCGTCCGAAACACGCGTGTGGAAGCAAACCCACCCTTCAGGGGTCCCGGGGTCAGTGAGACCCCAAGCTAGGGCAGAGGGCATCGGTGGTGGGCATGGCACGTGCCACCCAGCCCAGTGTGCAGGGCGGAGACCCAGCCCACTGACCGCTTCCCGTGCTCACCTCGCAAGCAGAGGGCGGGCCCCCTACCCCGACACGGCCAGCCAGCCCCACACACACCCTCCCTCCAGGATACGGCTCCTAGGGGTGCCCGTCCCCCAAGGCACGCACCGGGGCCAGGCCCCACCAGGGACACTGCTGTGTCACCACCCCGTGGGGCTCACTGGACTTAACTGAAACTCTCCAGGGTGAGGGGCCGGGTGGGTGAAGCCCCTGCCGTTCCCCCTGAGCAGCCGGCTCGCCGCCCCGCCCCAGACGGACCAAAGCCACCACACGAGTGCAGGGGTCACCGCCTGCCCCCCTTCCTGGCTCCCAGTCTCACGCTCTGGTGCAAACTCGTCCCTGTGACCCCAGGGAAGTCACTTCACATCTCCACACCAGCGTCCTCGTCCGAAACACGCGTGTGGAAGCAAACCCACCCTTCAGGGGTCCCGGGGTCAGTGAGACCCCAAGCTAGGGCAGAGGGCATCACTCACCCCCCTCCGCTCACTTCTCTGCCAACTCGCAGCCCCTCCCCAGGGCCGAGAGCACCCACCTGGGCCCCGGCCCCATGTCCCCAGCCGACCTCACGGACCCCGGCGTGCGTGCCTGCGGCGCCCAGTGAGGAAGCCCTGCTCCCCAAGCCCCTGCCCGCCCTCTAGCTGCAAGCCCCTGCTCCTCGACGTTGCTACCTGGCCACACGGCTCCCTCCCACCCGACCCGCCCAACCCGGGACCTCAGGTGGCCTCTGCTCTCCTCAGCAGCCTCTACCACGGGGCCCTTGAGGCTGACCCTTTGGCCTCTTCTCTCCATCGGCCTCCAGCCTGGGGCTCTGAACCCCGCCTGAAAGCCACAAGAGCCCCCGTGTGTCGGGCCGGCCCACACACCCCAGGCAGGGGGCAGGACGCTCGCCACCCTCCAACCGTGACCTGCCCTCCTCCACCCCGCCCGCCTCCCGCAGCCCGCCCACCTGGCTCTTCCCCATGGCAGCTGCCCTGGCCCGTCCAGCCCACCTCGCCAGCTCTGAACCCTCCGGCGGTCGCTCCCCGCTCCTGGGTCCCGCCCCCCGCTCACTGGCCTCTCCATCCCTCGTCCAGGAGCACAAGCCCCCACACTCTCTGCACCTGCTCCTCCCGTGCTGTGGCTCTCGGCCTGTAGGCTCCGCCCCTGGTCATGTTACATGAAGTGGCCCTGGATACCTTCCTGGTTCCCTGCCCCGATTCCTCATGGGGCTATGGCCATTGGGCACAGCCCAGGCTCTGAGGCCACAGGTGTCCCCACATGGACTATAAGCTGCCTGGGAGCAGGGCCTGTGTCCCCGGTGTCCAGCACAGCGCCCCAGCATGGCAGGTGCCTGGCCGGCCACTGCTGAGGGCGGTGTCTGCGTGGGGCACCGGGGCATGGAGGGACGGCACTCACCTGCACTCGCCGGGCACGGCGCAGCCCCCGTGCAGCAGGCTGCAGCCTTGTTTGCACACAGCTGCAACAGAGTGGAGCAGAGAGCCTGCTGCAGCCAGCCGCGTGGCGCCACTCGCCGGCCACTGCGGCCCCGCGGGAGGCCCCGCCCGGCCCCCCGCGGCCACGCACCTTCCTTGCACTCCCTGCCCATCCAGCCGTCCATGCAGGCCTTGTTGCCATACTGGTCGCAGCTGTAGTGGCCGAAGAAGTCGTTGCGAGGCCGGCAGAACTTGGTGCAGGCGGGGCCGTAGTAATTCTCGGCGCAGCGCACGCGGATCTGCAGCTCCAGCTGCGCCACGTGGCCGCTGAAGTGCAGGCTCTTCCAGCGGTCCTCGGGGTTGATCATGCCCGCGTGCGACACCCGCTCGACCAGCAGCTCCTCTTGGGGAGGCAGCAGAGTCAGCCCGCGGGGAGGCCAGCCCAGGCCACGGGGCGGGCACAGCGGGGTCGCTGGCCAGGCCATGGCAGGAAGCTCAGGGCCCGGAGCGGACTCCTGCCCCCCACCCTAAATGCAGGCAGGTGGGGGCGCCCCCTCCCACACCAGGGACCCCTGTGTGGACACCCCCAACTATCCTCCCTTCTCTCCTGCTCCAGACCCCCTCCCTGGGTCGTTCGTGGCAGTGGGCGCACTGCCACTGCCCAGTCTTGAAGCGCACCTTCTCTCCGCCCCCGAGGCACACACGGGCCCAGTGACCCGATGGCTGGGCCTCACCTCCGGTCAAGCCACAGCTCGAGCAGGGCTGAGCTGCCAGCGGGGGCCGTGAAGCCGCCCCCTGTGCTTCACACAGCTGGGTTCATCCCCCGTGAAGAGCCAGAGCTCCGTGCACCCCACGCTCCCTCTGCTGCTCCGAGCAGAGACCCCGCCCTCCGGCCATCCCCTGGCAAGGCCTCGCGCCCGCCCACTGAGCCCAGCCCTGCCGAGGTGCCTTGCCAAGCCTCACACCATCACCCTCCTCTCTGGATTTTTCCGACCCAGACCCAGGGGACCCATCCCCTCACCCTCCTGGTCCCCTGACTGCCACGCCCAGCCTGGCCACTGTCCTCTAGCATCATCTCCTGTGGGACCTTGGGCTCGAAGCCTCCCTGGCCTGACCCTGGCCTCGCTAACCTCACCACTGCCCCCGCCACGCGGCCCCACACGTCTCCCCGAATATGCCAGGCTCATGCCGGCCTCGGGGCCTCTGCACGTGCTGCCCAGGAAATCTGTGTGCCCTACCAGCACGGGGCCCGCAGAGCCCCAGGCACACGCCGGCCGCTAAGGCCACCACGCCCCACGTTCCAGGACAGGCAGGCAGAGAGGGGGCCAAGAACCGGGGAGAGCTTGGGGGCGCCCTGCTCCTCTATGCCACCAACATAGCCCCAAAAGAGCACGCCCACCAGAACACGGGTGAGGCCGAGGGCGGGGAGGACAGCGCGCGCACAGCTCCGCGGATCACGGACACAGCAGAGCTTCCTAGCAGCCCGGGCGAAAAAGGGCACACAGCACGCGAGCCCCTCAGGACGGAGGTGGCCGTGCTGGCGCGTGGCGGGCAGAGGACCAGGCCCCTCGCGACGCGCGTCTGGGGCCGAGCCCGGCGCACTCACCGTCCGGGGCGGTGCCGTTGTCCCAGTCCCAGGCCTCCACGATGAGGGTGAAGGAACGCTGCGGACACAGGGCACAGTCAGGTACTCGCCCCGCCTGCCCGCCACGCACAGACACCGCCCACCTGCCACGCCCCATCCGCCACGCACAGACACCGCCCACCTGCCACGCCCCGTCCGCCACGCACAGACACCGCCCACCTGCCACGCCCCGTCCAGTGGTCCGGGCTCCCCAGCCCAGGACGGCCTCCCAGCACCCCGCCCCCCAGCCCTCGGCTCTGCAGACAGCCTCTGGCCATATCTTAGCAGACCCCAAGACCACCTGCTCCCAGGAGAGGGACTGCCCCTGGTCGCCGAGCCTCAGAGGGCAGAGGGTGCTGGCTCCCGTGGCCAGTGGCCCACACGTGGGCAGCCCGACTGGCTCGAGTCAGCACGGAGAGCAAGAAGAGTGCCAGGGGCCCCCACAGGACCCGGCGGGAACACAGAAAACAGCGAACGGCCAGCACAGCCTTTACCCCCGCAGCGGGAAGGGCGGCGAGGGCCCTTGGCGCCCGCGTGGGGACAGGCCCAGGGCTACCAGGTGCGGCCTCGGCTGCTGCCCTCCCTTGCTCCAGGGCCACCGGGCCTTTGAGCCGCAGGCTGTGACGGTCGTGCCACCGAGCGACCCCAGGACCTTCCCCCGTGAGGGCGTGCGGAGCTGGCATGCAGCCCGTCACTCGGAGGCACACGCTCCCCTGGGACGGGCGAGCCTGCCTCCCTGCCCCCTCCCTGCCCAGGGCCTTCTGTGGCCCTGTCCACATGACTCAACCCCTGTGCACCAGCCTCCAGCTGCTCACCCCATCCTCTGACCCCGGCTCCAGTAGGGCTGTGGGCCACAGGGCAGGGCCACCTGAGGGCCACGGGCTGCCGGCTTTCCGCCCGCGGGGACTGTGCACTGCAGAGCCAGACTCCTCCCAGCCCTCAGCACACCCCATCTTCAGCCCCTGCAGTCTGGCTGTGCCAAGGGACCCCAGTGCTTCTTTGCCAAGGGCCCCCACCCAGATCGTCCCCAGCACCCCTGCTGGTGCCCTGCCCTCCCTCCCTGGGCTTGTCCCTGCGCCCCGTCCCACCCAGCGCTCTGACCCCTGTGGCCCCCACATCCACCTGTGGGCTGCTGGCCACACCCGGCCACACCCATGGCCTCTGACGTGGACAGCCTGGCCCTTGGGGACCCTTCTCTTCCTGCCTTCCCGACAAGACACTTGTCCTCCCTCCCACACGGCCGCCCGGAGCCCAGTCCCCACCAGCACCCGCCTCCAAGACACCCAGATGACACAGAGAACTGCGCACCCACCAGCCACCACCCTGAGGCCCGCAGCCACCCAGGAGCACGGGCTGGAGCTGGGGAGCCCTCCCTGCCTGCCACGGGGCTGTCACCAGGCTCTCAGGCCCACTTCCTGAGTCCGCCTGAAACCTGTGCCCCGTACCGGCCACCGCCCTCTACCAGGCTGCCGAGCCCCAGGCCAGGCTGCCCATCCTCCAAGGTCCACCTGCAGCCGCTGGGGCCTCCGCATCTCCGTCCATGGGAGCCCAAGGGCCCCTGGGGCTCCGTCCGCATCTCCCCCACGCTCGGCTCTCTTGAGGGTCCTCACAGCTCCCGCACGCTTCACAGCCACCCCACACGCCCACCCCACCCCTAGCCTGGAATGCCACCCTCGGGCCGGCTGCCACCGGCATCCCCACGCTCAGTGACAGCTGGACCCCCAGGTCCCTTCCCGGCTTCACTTGTCTTGTCCATTTGTTCATTCATTCGTTCACTTGCTCGTCAAGCCTGCACCAGGCATGGCTGTCGCCGGGGCCCACGACTCTGCCCCGGCAGATGGATGAGCCAGTGGGGCTCTGGTTGTGGTACCACGTGGGGGTCCGGGGGCCCTCCCAGAGGGCGCAGCTGGGGCTGCAGAGAGCAAGGGCGGCACCCGGCAGGACTCCACGCGGGGCAGCAGGAACAGGACAGAGGCATCGCTCGGGCTGTGGGGCCACAGCCCAGAACCAGCTCTGGCTTCCAGCAAAGGGAGCAGCTGCCCGGGGTCCGAGTGAGGCCAGTAAGGTGGGCAGAGACAGGAGCAGGGAGCCGGCGACCGGCTGAGTGCCGGACACGCACCAGGGTGGGCCTGCGGCCACCACCGCAGGTCAAGCCCACAGGCAGGGCGGGAGCCCGGGCCCAGGCCACCTCCCCACACCTGGGCTCCGGGCTCCCAGGAAACCCCACGCCAGGAGCTCAGGTAGGATTACCGCCACCTTCACCGAGCCCAGGGCTCCGGTTACCTGCTCCCGCAGGGGTGTGCACCCGCCCGCCCGCCAGCTGGGCTCCCCACACCTGGACGGCAGGAAGTCACCCAGGGAGAACCTGAGCCTCCCTCGGTGCTGGGCCCCCAGCTGCCTCGCCTCCCCTGGGCGGGCCTCCAGGACTCAGCTGCCCCTGCGCAAACGGCAACCTGTCATCCCTGAGCTTCCCGCCTCACGGGCCACAGGCCCGCAGAGCAGGAGGGCCAGCGGGCCTGGGCGGGGCCTCAGAGGGGACGAGGTCCCGGGGATAGTCTGGGGTGGGTGCCTGGCAGGTGGGTGAGTGCTGGGGGGCGGTTACCTAGCAAGCTGGCAGAGGAAGACTGGTCCCTCCCCCAGGCCTTGGGCGGTCCACCCAGGTCCTGAAGGCCCAGCCGCATCTCTCCCCGCAAGCCTGCCCTCGCCCGCCGGCACCGCACTGGCAGACCCCCGCCCTGCCGTGGACCACCCCCGCCCTGCCGTGGACCGCCCCCGCCCTGGCCCAGGCCCCTGGCCAGGTCCAAATCCTTCAACGGACCCTCAGACAGGGGTGACAGGGCAGCGGCCCAAAGACGTGGAAATGGCACGGGGCACCCCATGCGCTCCAGCCTGGCTTCCTCCCCACGGCGCCCGCAGCAGCCTCCCGGCCCCCCACGGAGCGGGGCTCGGTGTCTGTCAGTGCCAGGAGCTCTGAGCACAGATACATTTCCTGAAACCCGAGCTTTGGAGAGGCCCGGGCCTCTGTCACCATTGTCACCGGAAGGAGAGGGGAAGGGGCGGCCTCCTCCCAAGGTGCTGGGCCCCGGGGCCACGGAAGGATGAATGGACCACAGGCATACCCCACACAGGAACCCAGACGCCCACGCTCCACACCAGAGACGGGGGGACTGCCAGGGCGCACACCCCTCCCCCTCGGGCTCAGGCCCCTGTATGTGACGCGAGCCGGCAGCCCAGGGGCTCTGAGAACCTCCTCACGTGGACCTTGTGACATGGCTGCAGCAAAGCCCAGGTCACGCTGACCCCAGTCACACCTGGTGCACCTGGGACCTTGGGGATGGACACCTGGCTCATCGGGCATCGGGGGGTGGGCACCCCGCTCGCCTGGGGTGAGAGAGATGGGGACCCTTATTCACATGAGATTTGAGAGGTGGAACCCCTGCTCACCTGAAGTCTGGAGAGGGGGCTCAGCTACCTGGGGCCTGGGGATGGGGACCCTGGCTCGGACCTGGGAATCAGAGATGCTTATCTCCCTACCTCCACCTCCAGCTGAGACCCCAGCCTGGCTCCCCCAAGAATCCCGTCGGCCTAGCCTGGCCCCCTATCCAGACACCATGGAGCAGCCTGACAGTCCCCAAGAGCCATAACCTTTCCCGTGAAGCCCCTGCCTCCAACCCTGCAGGGCCCTCATCCCTGTGAGCGGCAGCCTGGGCCCCCAACCCCCTCCAGCTCCAGGAATAAAGCCCAAGCCCACTCCCCAGCCCTCCCAGGTCCCCACTTTGCCCAGGCTGAGCCCTACCCAAGCAGGACGCCTGGCCCCACTGGCAAGGTGTAGGAAGGAAGGGGGACCAGCATGTAGAGGAAGCCCCAAGGGGGGCAGGGCTCAACCAGTTCCCAGCTCCTGAGGTGGGGGACGGGGGGAACAGGGAGGGAGGTGCTTCTCACCACTGGGGTGGCACAGGTGCCCACAGACTTCAGCCTGGCACCCTTGCAGGGGGCTCACACAGTTGCCAAGGCCCTGTGGTTGTCGGGTGTGGTGGGGCCCAAGCCTTCTGCCCAATTCCCATCTGAACCCCCCACCACTTGGGTAGGAATGGCCCTGACTAACCAAAATGTCCCCCACACCCCTGAGCACCCAGAGTTCCCAGGGACTCTGGCCTTCTGCTGGGCAGCCAGTGGGGACGGGAGGGGCCTGGCAGGCTGACGCGGGGCTGGGGGCTGGGGGCTGGGGGCTGGGGGCTGCCTACAGCCTGTCCCCTTCAGGAGACCACGGCTTCCTGCGTCTCGCAGGTGGGAAAGCCGGCCACAGGACCTCAGGCTGGCTGCGCAGCCAGCACCGGGGTCGGCCCAGGGCGACCTGTGTGTGCGGGAACTTCCCGCCCCAGCTAAGGCCACCACGAGAGGCCTGCACAGCTGCTTGCAGGCGGGAAGGTGTGGTCTCCAGCTGGCCAGGGCCCTGGCTGCCACACGTGCGTCCATCAGCCAGCTCCTCCGAGCCCACCCGCCGCCAGGACCCTCCAAACCCTCTAGCAGCCACCTACCACCTCCAGAGAGAGCTCGTGCACACACACGCACATGCGACCAGACGGGGCCTCAGCCCCACCAGCTCAAGGCCAGGTTCCGGGTGGAAGCTGCCAACTCCAGGTCTGTGGGGTGGGGCCAGGAGAGGAGGGGCAGCTTTCCCACTCGGCGGCCTTTTGAAGGATCCCTCGTCTCCAACCCCACCCCCAGTGCCAGGAGCCTGGCCCACCAGGAACCGCAGTTGTAGATGGCACAGACATAGGCCCAGGTGACCACAGCAGGGTGCAAGGGCCACCCAACCTGCCTAGGGCACTGGCAGGGGCTGGGGTGGGGTTGAGGGCTGGCCCAGGGTCACCCAAGGTGTGGGGTGTGCAGCGCCCAGACCAGTTCGCTTGCCTCCAGGGGCCCGGTGAGGAGGGGCAGCTCCCCGTACCCCGCCGTGGGGGCCCACCTTCCGCTCCCACAGCCCCCCTTGTGCCCCCTACCCCACGGAGCCCGAGTCCCAGCTGGCCCTGGGCAGGAGCCCAGCACCCTCCGGGCCGAAGGCCTGAGGCGGGGCCCAGACACTCCTCGGTCCCCAGGGAGTCTGGGCACAGTCCCTGCTTTCTCCAGGCACGGCAAATCAAAACCAGTGGGTGCCCCAAGTTCCAAACGCACCCCGGCTCTCGGTATGGAGCTGGACTTGCCACAGGCGAGACAGCGTGGCCAGGGGAAACACCAGGGCACTGGCATCAGCAAGCACCACACTCCCAGCGGCCCGGCCACCCGCCACAGGCAGGGAGACAGGCTGCCCCCAACATACACTACCCCACGGCCCCGGCCCCCACCAAGAGATGGGCCAGCCACACCCACCGGGGCACTGGAGGGAACGAGCTGGGGCAGGGGCCCAGGGCCCGGAGCCCAGGCTGCCAGGGAGGTGAGCACCGGCCCGTCCCGGCCCACCTCGGGCCGGCCCACGGGGCCACGAGCCACAAGGGACACGCATTGGCCAGCCACATTCCTCCAAGGCCTCCCTGCCCCCATGCCACCGCTGCCAACTCGAGCAGAAAACACATCCTCAGGTAGCGATGTGGAGCGGGCCTGGCACGCGCCCAAGCGCAGACGGGCTGCAGCCCTGCTCAGACCTGCCTGCTCCCGGCTGTGGGGGCGAACGCGGCTTATCGGAACTGCCCTAGGCCCTCCGACCTTTCCATCTCAGAAACACGCTCCCCTGGGAAGCACTGGGGCCAGGGGAGACCCCAGGGGTCAGTCAGGCTCACAAGGGCCGGGCTATGGCCAGAAGGGCTGCGGCCAGCCTCCCAAACCAGGGCAGGAGGTCGGAAGGGGTGAGGGCGGGGCACCAGGCGAGGCTGCCTGGCCCCAGCTTGGGAGAAGGCACCAGCACAGGGCCGAGAGGCGGGGCGGAGGCGAGACCCCCAAAGGGCAGGTCCTGCTGGCCCCACCATACCCGGCCCGGCCTCCACCCCAGCGCAAGGCGCGGCTGG
>NW_011889101.1:336737-341088 GCF_000151845.1 Pteropus vampyrus | reverse complement strand
AGGGACGAGGTGAGGGCCGCCCAAAGAGGCTTTCCCTGCTGTCCTGGTGGAGAGTGGGGGCCCCCAGTCCCATCTTGTTCCCCCACCTCTAAGGAGCCAATACCACAGGCCCCTGTCTCCAGCCTCGCCTCCCCTCCAGCAAGCAGCCCTTCCAGAGCTGGTTTGGTGACCACTTTGACCCATAGGGTCCCCGGGCAGCCCGCATGACCGGGCCATGTTGTCTCCTCTAGCTCCGCCAGCAAATTTGCCCTACACCCTGGGCTGGGTGCTGGGAGTGCAGGCCCCTGCCTGGAGCTGGTCACTGCCATGACGGGAGGCTATGCATGGCAGGCTTCCTGGAGGAAGAGCTCTGAAGGTGGCCTGGTTCAGAGGCTGGGGGCGTGGCAGAAGGGACTCCAGCGCAAGCACTGTCCTCTATCACCAGGATGTGCTGCCCAAGGGCCCAGTGCCTGGGGAATGAGAGCCGCCCACAGTGTCACCGCCTCACCCTGCTGAGCAGCCTCTCTGGGGTCCGGGCCTCAGGAGCAGTTGGGGGCCCCTGACAGGCTGGGCCTGGCTCCGCTCATTTCAAGGGTTCACCCCTCCCTGAGACCCCCCCGACCCCCATAAGCCAGGACAGGGCAGAACACAGCCAGGCACCACACAGAGACCCTGCTGAGCAAGGGCCTGTGCGCTGTGCCCAGAGCCCGCCTTTCTCCCCGGGGCGGGGGGCGGGGGGCGGGGCACTGCAGAGATCTTCCCCTCTGCTCTGGCCTGGGGCAGGTCCTCGAGGCCCCAGGAGGGGAGAGGACCCTTCCCCAGTTCCAAAGGGCCCGGGACCCATCCCTGCCCGTCCTGCCCATGCCACTGCCCCACTACCCAGGAGACCCTGGGCACCTCTGCCCCACGCTCGGCCAAGCAGTGAACAAGGCAGACAGCCGCTGCCTATCCTGGTCAAGACTGGACGCAGGATTCAGACAAAGAACACAGAGCGACAAAGCGCAAGGATGCGGAAGAAGACAGCGGGGAGGGGGCTGCTCAGGCAGGGGGCAGGCACGGGTCGGCCAGGTGAGCAGCTGGGGTCAGCGCTTGCTAGAGGTCTGAGCCCAGGGCGAGTGGGGACACGGTGGCCACGGCAGGGGGCTTGGGGGCACAGGTGAGGCAGGGGGTGGCGAGCACCAGGCTGAGCTGGGCCTCCCCAGCACGCCTTCCTGCTGAGACGAACAGACGTCACAGAAAGGAGCCGGGCTGGGCTGGGCTCCACACCCATGACTTCGGTTTCCACAAAGAGTCATGGCTCCCGAGGGGGGCGGGAGGAGGCCATAGGGGCCGTAGGGCAAGAGAGGGGCTGGATGTGGAGGGGCTCTGGCTGGGGTTTCCAGCGTAAGAGAACGGCCCCCGGGTCCCCCTCCCTCGTCCCCCTCCGAAGCTTCCTGCTCGCTGGCCAGCGGTGGCAGGAAAGAGGGCCTACCTAGGCTGACCACAGGACTTGCTGTGCCACCATGTCCAGAGGCTGCTGCATTTGGAGCTCTCTGTCTGCGGGAGGCAGCAGTGGTGGACCTCACTCCATCTCAAGGTTCCAGCCCAGCCTGTCAGGCGACGCAGCCTTTCTGGGGCCCGCCCTGCCTTGGGAGGATGGGGCCCCCACCGACCCTGGCCCATCTGCCTCCCCAGGCCTGGGAGTGGGACCTGGGTGCAGCACCGGGGGTCGGCAGACCCAGCACACTCGTCCGCAGGGCAGGCTTCCTGCCTCCCTGACTAGGGTGCCACTCTGCAGGGGACAGGCCTCTTCCTCTCACTGTCCCCTCCTGCCTCCTTGGAGCCACACTCAGCCCTGGTGCCCAGGAGAGATCCGCGGCAGGAAGGCCGACACTTCAGAGGGCGGGGCGCTGGAGGCAGCTGGGGCGCCCCCTGCGGGAACCGCTGCAGCCTTGGGGGGGGCCCAAGACCCAGTGGGGGCCGGGCTGCCCTGCCTCTTGCATCACTGCTCTGGGGCCACACAGCCCCTAAGTCTCCCGGTTCCACCCCCAAGCCTGGGCACTCCCACTCGGAGCCCCTCCGCAGCAGGGGCTCCCCAGGGCGGGCTCTGAGGTGGGCGCTCAGCTTGTGCTGGACACGGTGCTGGTGGGTTGGGGGCCCCTCGGCCTGGCCAGAGGCTTCAGGACCGGGCTGGGGTGCAGGCTGCCCGGCGTGTGGACAGAGCTGGCTGGGCTCAGGAGTGAGCTGTGCTTCCGCCCGAGTTCCGCGGTGCTAAATATAGCGGCCAGGGAGGGGAGTTTCCGGTTACAGCCCCCCCATCAGCGCCGGGAAATCAATGCCAGCTCCATTAGGCTGAGCAGCGTGCCTGCTGACCTGCCCCGTCGGGCCACAGAGCAGAGTGAGGGGTTGGCGTGCACCCAGGTCCGGGGGCCCTGCCCCCCCACACCAGTCCGGAGCCCCGCACGCTTCCCAGGGCACAGGAGCCCCCAGACCCGCCAGGCCAGCCAGAGGGCCAGCGGGGCTCTGGGCTGGGCATTCAGCAGGTCACAAGGGCGGTAGGCAGGCAGGGCGGCTGGCTGGGCAGAGCTGCCCCCGGCCTGGTCCCGGCTGAGTGCACTCGGGCTGCCCGCTGCGGCCTCCTCTGGACAGGGTGGAGCTGGGCTGCCCAGGAGCCCACCACGGCCCAGCCTGCCGGCCTCCTGCACACACCACATGCCCAAGGGCCCCCAGCAGCGTGGCACTCACCTGGCTGGGTCCCAGGAGGCCCCACCTGGGTCACAGCTGGCATTTGCATATAGGTGGTGCTGCTTGAGCACAGCTTCCTGAGGCAGCCTCGAGTGCCAGCCCTGGGAGCTGTCCACACCGGGCCGCTCTGGCTGGACTCAGCCACCAGCAGCCCCCCAGCAGGAGGGAGGGACTGGGTGTCCCCACATCGTGCTCACAGGAAACACCTGCCCACCCGCCCGCCAGGGTCAGCAAGGAGGCAGCAGACCTCGGTGCTCACGGGGCGCCCCAGCCGACAGTGGGGTCCCGTCAGGAGCCTTCGCTGCAGCCCAGGGCCCAGTCCTGGGGGACACTGGGGCACCGAGCACGAAGCCAAGTTCACAGAAAAGCCCCTGGCCACTCAGTCCCCAGTCCTCAGCGGGGTCAAAAGGCCATGACCCAGGCTGCCCCCAACCTATGCCCTAAGGGACTGACCAGAGGGTTTGGGGAGCTCTGGGGAAGGGCCAGAAAGGGTCGGGTTGAGCCGCCACCTGATAGATGCCAGTGGCATGGTGACCAGCGCACACTCTCCACGGGGGGCTCCAGCCTGCCCGTCCCTCATGGGCGCCTGGCTAGGCGGGCAGCTCCAGCAGCCCCAACCCTCCGATGGGCAGCGGCAGGGCAGGGAGGTCACGGTATCGGGGGTACCAGCCCAGCCCGCCAGCATGGGGACCTACTTAGCAGGGAGCAGGGAGCACGTGCCCTCCAGGAGGTGCAGCCTGCGGCCCTGTCTTCCTGATGGGGGCTGGCTCGGCACTGCCCCGTGGCCCAAGCTCTCTATGGCCTGGAGCCCCGTGGGCCCATCCTCAGGCCACACTGCCCTCCCTGAGTGCTGCCTGGCCAAGCCTGTCCCCACAGCTCCTGCCCTTGGAGGTAGAGCTGAGGGACCTCGTGGAGAGCCTGCCATCCCCTGGCTGCCCTCTGCCCGCCCCAGTCACAGCTTGGAGCCAGTGGACACAGGCTGGAGCCACATAAGCCTTTATTGGGTCTGCAGGGTGGGTGGCCAGGACCGGCCTCTGGCCAGACCCTCTGCAGTCTCACTGGGGACCCAAGCCAGGGGCCACGCAGCTGAGGAACCACGAGATACCGAAGATGACCCCGAGGGTCTTGGGGACATCTGGGTTGTCCGCGAAGGCCTGGGCGCCATCCAAGGGCAGGTGCACAACCTCGATGAGCTCGCCCTCCTCGGCCAGGCCTCCACCGGGGCCGCTTCGATGGGCATCCGTCACCTCTGCATAGAACATGGTCTGGCTGGAGCCAGTCAGTCCCACGCCAGACCTGTGGGGTGAGACAGCGTCTGCTGAGGCGCCGTGCCGGCCCCGCCGGCCACCCCTTCCACGGCCCTCTCTGCTCTGTGCCATCTGGCCCTCTGGCGGGCGGGGCTCCAGGACGCACCCCCTCCCATGGACACGCTGACCTTGAAGTCAGAGTGAGTGCCATGCTGTAAGGGGCCGCCCGGCCAGGCCTGTGGGCCACCGCACCTCAGGAGCTAACCATGGTCCCAGCCAAAGGCCCCCCAGGAAACAGGGCCCTCAGTCATGCAGCCCCGAGAAGAGGACCCTGAGCCCCAGATGAGACCGCAGCCCCGGCCGGCGCCCGGACTGCAGCCTGGCGGGGCCCTGAGCGTGGC
>NW_011889101.1:333586-336687 GCF_000151845.1 Pteropus vampyrus | reverse complement strand
TGGAGGTAGAGCTGAGGGACCTCGTGGAGAGCCTGCCATCCCCTGGCTGCCCTCTGCCCGCCCCAGTCACAGCTTGGAGCCAGTGGACACAGGCTGGAGCCACATAAGCCTTTATTGGGTCTGCAGGGTGGGTGGCCAGGACCGGCCTCTGGCCAGACCCTCTGCAGTCTCACTGGGGACCCAAGCCAGGGGCCACGCAGCTGAGGAACCACGAGATACCGAAGATGACCCCGAGGGTCTTGGGGACATCTGGGTTGTCCGCGAAGGCCTGGGCGCCATCCAAGGGCAGGTGCACAACCTCGATGAGCTCGCCCTCCTCGGCCAGGCCTCCACCGGGGCCGCTTCGATGGGCATCCGTCACCTCTGCATAGAACATGGTCTGGCTGGAGCCAGTCAGTCCCACGCCAGACCTGTGGGGTGAGACAGCGTCTGCTGAGGCGCCGGCCACCCCTTCCACGGCCCTCTCTGCTCTGTGCCATCTGGCCCTCTGGCGGGCGGGGCTCCAGGACACACCCCCTCCCATGGACAAGCTGACCTTGAAGTCAGAGTGAGCGCCATGCTGTAAGGGGCCGCCCGGCCAGGCCTGTGGGCCACCGCACCTCAGGAGCTAACCATGGTCCCAGCCAAAGGCCCCCCAGGAAACAGGGCCCTCAGTCATGCAGCCCCGAGAAGAGGACCCTGAGCCCCAGATGAGACCGCAGCCCCGGCCGGCGCCCGGACTGCAGCCTGGCGGGGCCCTGAGCGTGGCAGTGGGCTGCGGACCACCGCCGTGAGGCTGAGGGTGGCCAGAGCCGGCTGGTCTCCCTCCCGCAGGCTGCCTGCAGCGCTAAAGCTGGTGCGGGCCCCTCCCTCTGCTCACACTGGGCCCCCACCAGGGCCTACTTCCCCGGGGGGCCCTAACCGGCAGTCCCCCTGAGCTGCGGAGGTCTGTGTGGACCCTGGCGTGCATGCAGGGCTCCAGCAGGGCACAGCAGGTGCCAAGGCAGCCTGGGTGAAGGGCTGGGGCTCGGGACACTGGTGGGGTGGGGTGGTGGCGCGGTCCCCAAGACAAAGCCCCATGGTCCCAGGGTGGAGAGGAGCGTGAGAGAGCCCCCCTTCTCAGTGGGTGGTGGCCACCAGGAGGAAGACAGGCACCCTGACGGAGGGCAATGGCCCTGACTGGCACTAGTGGGGGGCAGCCGTGGTGACCGCTGGCTACAGGTACAGGGCCGGCGGATCTCAGAATGGGAGGAAGGGCTGAGCGTGGTTCGCAGGGGGACCCAGGAACCAGGCGATGTCTGGGGAGGTGTCAAGGGGACGAGGAGGAGGCCAGTCAGCCCAGGTGAGCTGAGGCCCAGGAGGCTGGCACGGTGGACGCCACGGTGGACGCCACCTTGGTGGTGCAGCCAACGCAGGGCAGGGGGCAGGACTGCGGCCCCTCCCTGCCCCCGAGGACCACTCGGACTGGCCTCGCCCGCCACTCCCTCCCGCCCCTGGTCTCCCTCAGACCCTTCCTGATGGCCCGTTTCCGCGGCAGCGAGGCCTGTGCCTCGGATGGAAGCGCTGTCTGGTGGGGTCTGGGGGCGCTTCCAGTCCGTCTCTGCTGGCTTGTGAAGGACGCAGGCATGGCCTTCGGCCCGGCCCAAGGAGAATACGCCCAGCCAGGCCAGACACTGCCTCTCCTCGCTCAATCATGTCCTTAGCCGGATCTGACAAGTGCCTGGGTCTTGTCACCTGTGACTGGCAGGTGAGCGGCCTGCTCGCCTCTGGGGCCATGGAGAGGAAGCGGCCGGCCCTGCTACCACTGTCTGCCGGCCCCCATCAGGCCCGCAGGAACGGCTGCCCCGACCTCCACTCCAGCCTCCTCCAGCCCTGCCTCCCTCCAGGCCATGCTTCGACTGCAAACGCAAGTCTGGGCGAGCTGCTTGCTGTCCACAGCTCTCCAAGGCTCCCCAGCACCCCCAGGCCCACGCCTCCACCTAGGCCCCCCTCCTCAGGGCCACCTGCCTCCCTGGTTGCTGGCCCCCCAGCCCAGCCGCTGGCCCACGCCCACCCAACGACAGGCCCTTGGAGTCTCCACGTCCCATCCCTGACCGGCTCGGGGGCCCGGCACACAGCAGGCACCTGCAGAATACTGCAGCCCTCACCCCCAAGACACCCCCTTTCACGTGGAACCCGCACTTCGCACGGAGGGTCTCCCGGCCCATCGGCTCCCCGGGACTGGAACTCCGGGTCCAGGGCCACACCCTTCGCCCCCAGAGGTGCTGTCCACCGCCCGCCCCTCCCCCCCAGCTCAAGACCCAGGCCTCCCTCATTCCTGAGTTGCTGTCAGAGCAGGTCTGTGACTCACCCACCCCCAGCACCCGGTGCCTAATCCCACAGGAAGTAGAGGCATCTGTCAGCAGCAGCTGCCACGGGAGCCCGCCCCACTCGGCCAGGGGCCACGGGGTGGGGACAAGGGCCCGGCATGCTCCAGAACCAGCTCCAAGAGCCCTGGGTCCCGCCTGGGCCATGATCTGAGAACGAGGAGGAACCACCCTGCCTGCACGCCCGGGGGACAGGGTGCTTGCCGCCTGCGGGTGGCCTGCTCCGCGCCCTGGGTGGCATGCCTCCCCCCGCCCTGCAGGTCCCACGCACTTGTAGGTGGCCACCCGCTGCAAGTCGGCCGGCGCCAGGTCGTAGCCACACTCCTCCCGTGCCTCCTTGCAGGCCACTTCCTCGAGCGAGAGGCCAGGCTGGTCCACGAGGCCAGCACACAGCTCGTACGTCACGCCCGCCGAGCCGGGCAGTGCCCCCGGCAGCAGCCGGGGCTGGTCCTGGTCCAAGGCTGCCAGACACCCAGGGAAGTTGCGTTCCGCCTCGCTCGCGTACACGGCTGGCCAGGGGAGGGCAGACCACGGTCACCACCACGTGGATGCCCCCTCTATGGGACCCACGGGGGCCCGACACCCTCCCTACCCGTGCTCCCCAGAGCCCCGAGAGCTGCTCTTGCAGGGCCCCCCTCCCGCCCCTCCCCCCCCGTCCGGCCCCCGCACCTGGCCGGAACTGCTTCACCAGCACCAGGCTCCTCTGGGAAGAGTTGAACAGGAGCACGGTGACACTGAAGGGACAGAGGGACAGAG
>NW_011889101.1:332764-333375 GCF_000151845.1 Pteropus vampyrus | reverse complement strand
CCCCCCAGCTGTGCCCGCCATAGCCTGCCACCTGCATGGCTCACTTCTGGCCACCAGCAGCCATCGGTAGGAAGGTGCCTGCAGGAGCCCGCCAAGGCCTTAGCCCTTCACAGCCACGGGCCCAGCAGGTACGGGCCCAGCAGGTACGAGCCTGGACCATGCTGTGCCCACCTGCTGCTGCCCAGAGCCCCCACCCCTTGGGGGCGGTGCTGCCACCATCGGGTATCCTGCCCCAGGCAGCGACCTCCATGTCCCTCACCTCTGTCCCGCAGCCCACTCCTGCTTCTGCCCCAGGCCAGCGCTGCCAACCTGGGTGCACCCTGGGGCGATGGGAGTGCGGGGGCGGGGGGGGGCCCTCTCTCAGGCTGGGGGCCTGGAGGGCTTCCCAGGGGTGGTGAGAGGAAGGGGCCCGGGAGGATGGCAAGGTGGGGGTGCAGGTCGGAGGCAGCCGGGTGCTGAGGCGCCAAACGTCCGCCTGCCCGTGCTGTGAGAAGGGCAGGAGGGCAGGGGTCACCGGAGCGGCGTGGAGGCGGTCCCGCAGGAGGCCGCGCCGGGCGAGGGCCGAGCGGGAGGAAGGGCCGCCAGGGCTGCGTGGACGCTGAGTAAGGGGA
>NW_011889101.1:327617-331894 GCF_000151845.1 Pteropus vampyrus | reverse complement strand
GCCCGGAGATGGGGTCGTTGGGCAGCGGGGCCAGGCCCCGGGGGACAGGAGGCTGGGCCCTGGAAAGAGACGTGTGCGGTCACGGCTGCCAAGCGGAGCCAGCAACGGGGGCAAAGGAGAGGTCATTGGGCTACTGCGCGCGGGGTGAGGCCCAGTGTGGACGCCTCCAGGGAGCCTCACGGCAGGCAAGAGAGAAGGCTCTGGAAGGAGGGCAGGCGACAGGGGCACAGGGAAGGTAGCGGGGCAGGGCCTAGGCCCAACGGGCGCTCCAGGAGCTGGCCTGCGAGGACCGTCAACTCACCCGGAGTGGGAGGAGCGCCACGCCCTGTGCCGGCTGCGGGTTCTCACCCCCGGAGCCCGCCGCTGTTCCCGCCCCCAAGAAGCCCCTCCCAGCGGATGCCCCTCCCTGGCGGCCGAAGGGCCCGGTCCTTCTTTGGGTACAGATCCCAGGGACCCAGCCAGATGTGGCCACTGCCTCCCCAGGAGCAGGTACAGGTGCTGGGGTGCAGGAGCCGAGCCCTGTGCCTGCTCTCTGAACTATGGCCCAAGGGGGGGACAGCGCAGGTGAGGCTAGCGTGCGACCTTCAGGTTGACTCCGCTGTTCTCCATTACTGTGTAACATCCCCACTTACTCCTCTCTCCCCGTCCATGGGGCTTGCCCGGCTCAGCTGGGCTGCTGTCCCCGGGTTTCTGTGCAGCGGGGACCAGGGCAGTGGGGCTGGCGCCTTCTGCAGGCTCAGTGGGGGCGCGTCCAGCAGGGCGTCCTCCCCCCGCTCTGGTGCCTCCAGTGCGTGGCCGGAGCAGCAGGGGCAGCTGGCCGTGTCGCCACGTGTGGCCTCTCCGTGTGGCTGAAGTCAGCTGCCCCACGGCACAGTGGTCTCACAGCGGGTTCTTCCATGGCACCAGGCCATGGCACCATGACTCCCCACGACCCAGCCTCGGACGTCAAACAGCAGTATTTCCGCCATGCCCCGTGAGTTGCAGAGAAGGTCCTGGGCCACCCCAGGTTTTGCGAGACTTCACAAGGATGGAAGCCCTAGAAGGCACATCCATGGGGGTCGTCCTCGGAGACTAGCCATCGGCGCCCCTACTTTGTGGGAGACCGTGCTTCCCAGCCTTGCCCTGGCCACCCAGTGCTCTGGGGGCTGGAGAGACCACCCACCAGAGAGCCTGTCCCAGAAGCTGGCCCCGCCCCGCCCAACGGCCAGGCAGGCCTCTTCCTCCAGACACTCAGGGCCCAGGGGTGCCCCCTCCCTAGCGCACAGGCCACTTCCTGCCTGTGGCTGTGTGGAAAGCGAGGACTAATCACAGAGCTTGCACAGCAGCGGCCCGGCCTGGGGTGCACAGAGGCCCCCCAGGCAGCGTCTCCCCGAGCATCACTCCCCTGGTGATGCAAGCTGAGGGCCAGGCGGTGCGGGTGGCGGGATTTATGTGGGGAACAGCTGGCAGGTCCTCACAGAGTCCGGCATGGAATCACACGTGACCCCGCAAACCCACTGCTCCACGTACCCCAAGGAATGGGGGACGGTCTCGAGCACGCTTGTCGCAGCAGCCTGAACCCCATGCCCGTCAACACGCGATGGGCACACAGATGGGGTCCGGCCGGACGACAAGAAGGAATGGCGCTCCGACGCCTGCCACAGCCCGGAGGAACCTCGATGTCACGCTGCAGGAAAGAGGCGGACACAGAAGGTCGCAGGTCTCAAGACTTACGCAAAATGTCCCAAACAGGTATGTCTGTCCGTGGAGACGGGAAGCAGGTGGGGCGTTGCCAGGGCCCGGGGGCGGGCCACTTAGAGAGTCGGGCTCCCTCTCGGGGTGATGAGAACGTTCTGGACCGAGGCAGAGGAGGTGGCCCCATGCTGCGGTGCACGTGCTGAATGGCACTGTGTGCAGAAAGGTCAGTGTTAGGGGCTTCAGTTCAGTTAGACACACGCTTCAGAGACGGTCCTGGAGCGTCCAATCTCGGCCCTGGTGCCCAGCCCCGCCCCCACACCCCTGGGGCCCTTCCCATGGGCCAGGACCAGGCCACTGCGGCCTCACCGCGCGCCCAGGGACAACGGTGGGGGTGGGCGGCGAGTTTCCCCATTGAGGCATGAATCTGGCCACATTTCTGGCGTGTCTAGTGTGTGCCAGGTGGGAGAGGGGCTGCAAGACCCCTGAAGCCACCACTGGATTTGGGACTGTGGGGGTCTCAGAGACCCTTCAGAGCTGCGTGTGCCAAGCAGGTAGGCTCAGCGGCCGTGGCCACCTGGTGTCAGTGCTGTGGAAAGAAGCCACCGCAAACTTGGTGGCCGAACACTGCACGGATTCCCTGTCTTCTGGCTCTGGGGCAGGAGTCCAGCGCGGCCCGGCGGCGGCCTTCCTGCAGCCTCGGCATCCGTCTGGCTTTTTCCAGCCGCCAGAGGCCCACACGCCTCGGCCCGCGGCCCCTTCCTCGTCCTCACATCCGGCCGCTGACCTTCCCCCTCACACCTGCTCCCTGACTCCTTCCTGCTGTTCCGTCTCTGCCCCTCTCCTTCTCATGAGGACCTGGTGATGACTCGGGGAGCACCCCACGATGCAGCATCACCCCCATTTCAGGGTCCTCCACTTAGTCGCGTCTGCCGAAGGTTCTGGGGATCAGGGCGTGGACTCGGGGAGCACACCGGCAGATCCCGCCCGTGTCAGAAAGGGGGTCTTCGCAGGGCAGGGCAGGTGCTGGAAGCACACGGGGGCTCTTGCTGGCCACCGCCGCCTTCGGCTGTGTCAGGGGGGCGAGGATGCAGTGGGCGGGGACGGCGGCTGCGCGCGGTCCCACGGGACAGGTGGCTGGGAGCCCAGGGGGCAGGGTGAGCAGGCCGCAGTGGCCCTGGGCAGGTGCACAGGTGGATGCTGGCTTCCTCCCCGGCTCAGCCTTTTCCCAGAGGGAGTGACCGGCAGTCACAGGCCCAGAGGGGTGGGCACCTGGCCAGGGAGTTTCCGACGGGACAGACCCAGGGATGGAAGGCAGCGACAGCCCTTTGTGGCTTTCAGGCTCCCTTTTCTGTCCCAGTGCTCTTGGCCGACCCCTTCCCTGGAAGCTCCCGCCGGGCGGGGGCTGCTCCCAGTGAAGTCACTTCCTGCACAGTCGTCGACCCTCTCCTGGGTCTTCTGAACCTTCCTCACATTTGGGGGACACCCCTGAGCTAGGTTGTCCTTGGTTTGGACAAACTGCTACGCCGGAGGCCCTGGGCGGAGGGCGGCTGGGCAGAGCCGGGGTCGACGTCTGGCCTCTACTCCCTGAGAGCAGGAGCTGCTCTGGGGCCAGCGGTGGACAGGGACACAGAATCTAGGGACGCCCAAGCCCCCACAGCCGGGGCATCGGGCGGGGCTGGGGGTGGGTAGCTCTGCATTTGCCCCCCGAGGGCCCTCCCTCAGCCCTGCAGTGCAGGTCACGAGTGGGTCAGAGCGGACACCCCGGGGGAGGCCGCATGGTCAGCTGCCCCAGAGGTGCCATCTCATGTCACACTCTAATCCCGAGGGCTGACGCATGGGCTCAGCTGTCCTGTAGACATCTCCCTTCTATTGCCCAGGGGCCACTTCCCCGGCTCCGTGCGCCAGGCCCTCCTCTTCCTTGGCGGACACTCCTTTAATGGGGTGCAAACTGCAGTAGCGTGTGGACACGGTGCGTGGAAGATGCGTGTCGGCCCCTCGCGATCTGAGGCGCCCTGATCAGCCTCGGCCCTGCTGCATCCTGGCCCTCGGCGGCACCGGCCTCCATCGCCTGGTCGGCTCACCTCCTATGTGGCCGCCTCACATCCCGGTCCCTTACAAGGGCCCCTTTGGGACCTAATTCATGTCGATCTGGAGGATGTCTCACTTGTACCAGAAGCGTGTGCATCTTTCCGTTCACCGATTATCCGAACCGTCAGCCTCTGCTCACAGTCACGGTGCTGTCCCCGCCTCGGGCGGCAGCGAGGCTGGGCCGGCCGCCGTCTGTCGCGGTGCATCTTCCGGGGCTGGCTCCAGCCGCACGGGTGTCCTGTGTTTTATCTGCTGCTCCCTGTATGGTGCCCCCTCTTCCTTTGCGATGCTTTCACGTTAAATCTCTTTTCTCGTTTATTAAAGCGACTGCCCAGCTCCCTTTCGGTTGAAGGTTCCCCATCTTTCACTCTGTGCCCGGCTGTCTTAAGCGTGCGTCTGAGCGCACAGCATTGGTGCGGGCCCGCCCTCCACCGCACCGCACCCGGCACAGTGAGCTTCCCGCCTAGCCCAGCCTCGTCCCCCATGGCAGGGCCTCCCAGCACAGGGGGGCC
>NW_011889101.1:324976-326877 GCF_000151845.1 Pteropus vampyrus | reverse complement strand
AGTAGCGTGTGGACACGGTGCGTGGAAGATGCGTGTCGGCCCCTCGCGATCTGAGGTGCCCTGATCAGCCTCGGCCCTGCTGCATCCTGGCCCTCGGCGGCACCGGCCTCCATCGCCTGGTCGGCTCACCTCCCATGTGGCCGCCTCACATCCCGGTCCCTTACAGGGGCCCCTTTGGGACCTAATTCATGTCGATCTGGAGGATGTCCCACTTGTACCAGAAGAGTGTGCATCTTTCCGTTCACCGATTACCCGAACCGTCAGCCTCTGCTCACAGTCACGGCGCTGTCCCCACCTCGGGCGGCAGCGAGGCTGGGCCGGCCGCCCTCTGTCGCGGTGCATCTTCCGGGGCTGGCTCCAGCCGCACGGGTGCCCTGTGTTTTATCTGCTGCTCCCTGTATGGTGCCCCCTCTTCCTTCGCGATGCTTTCACGTTAAATCTCTTTTCTCGTTTATTAAAGCGACTGCCCAGCTCCCTTTCGGTTGAAGGTTCCCCATCTTTCACTCTGTGTCCGGCTGTCTTAAGCGTGCGTCTGAGCGCACAGCATTGGTGTGGGCCCGCCCTCCACCGCACCGCACCCGGCACAGTGAGCTTCCCGCCTAGCCCAGCCTCGTCCCCCATGGCAGGGCCTCCCAGCACAGGGGGGCCATGCACACAAAGCCGAGCTGCGCTGGGGGCAGCAGGCAGCACCAGGCCCACGGGCAGGAGTCCCTGGCCAGGTCTGGAGGGCTGTGGGGGCGGGGGGGGGGCATGCAGGGCGTGTTGGGGTGGCCCTCCCGGGGAGCGGAGGGGAGCGTGAACGGGCACAGGCTAGGGGGCCGGGGAGACCTGTGAGTGGCATGCCAAGCCAGGCTGTGACCTCACTGGGGCTCCAGCACACTCAACCCTCTGGGCGCTCCCTGTACGCCCCCTGTGCGCCTGCGGGTGGCTGGGGCCGGAGGACGCCCCACGCTCCCAGCCTCTAGGCGCCCCTGGGTCTCGAAGGGCAGCAGCCCGGCTGGGAGCCCTCGGCGCGCACGAGCCCATCGCAGACAGAGCCCGCCCGGAAGGCAGGAGCCCGGGGAACAATGACCTTCGTGTGGCAGACTTTCCCCTCAGTGGGAGAAAATAGCGTTTACTAGAATGGCAGTTTCCTGCATTTGTGCCTGTGCCTGAGCAGTGATTCACACAGACCTCCCCTGAAGAGGAGCTTCTGGCTGAGCCGGGCAGAGCTAGGGCCCCCGCAGCCCCACACCCCCGGGCTGGGCGGGGGCCCACCCACCGCCCTCTGAGCCCGGCCCCGCTCCCACACTTCAGCTCGGCCCCGGCAGCCGAGGGCCTGAGCTGCATGGGCAGCAGCAGGGCTGGGAGGTGGCACGGGGGCTTCCTGGGGGGGTGCACAGCTGGAGTGCTGACGGCTACGCGGGGGGCCAGGGGCGGGCGTGGGACGTGAGGGCGGCTCCTCTAGGGAAAGAACGGTCAGCAGTCTCTACTGCCCAGCGGTCAGGGACGGGCGCCGTGGCTGTGCCGAGGGCAGGCCACGGGCACAGGACGCAGACATGCAGTGCCTGGGTGTCCCTCCACATTCCGGGGGGCCTGGGGGAGGCCGAGCAGTGACGCCCACCAGAGCCGCCCTGCAGGGGCCGGGTTGGAGGGACCAGCCGGCCACCCACGGTTCCCGGTTGCACACAGTCCTGGATGGCCAGGCCCAGTGCTGGAAACGCCTACCTGCTCAGGGAGTGGGGACGGGCCCTGGTGGTGACCTCGGGGGACTGGGGGAGACTTGGCCGCTGCCTGGCAGTATGGAAGCCACGCGGGGGGTGGGGGGCCTCGCGGGGGTGGGGAGCAGATGCTGGCCCAGACCACACTGGGTTCTCCGCGGGAAACACAGTAAGGCCGCTGCCCTCTGCTCTTTACCCCCA
>NW_011889101.1:322822-324926 GCF_000151845.1 Pteropus vampyrus | reverse complement strand
CCCATCGCAGACAGAGCCCGCCCGGAAGGCAGGAGCCCGGGGAACAATGACCTTCGTGTGGCAGACTTTCCCCTCAGTGGGAGAAAATAGCGTTTACTAGAATGGCAGTTTCCTGCATTTGTGCCTGTGCCTGAGCAGTGATTCACACAGACCTCCCCTGAAGAGGAGCTTCTGGCTGAGCCGGGCAGAGCTAGGGCCCCCGCAGCCCCACACCCCCGGGCTGGGCGGGGGCCCACCCACCGCCCTCTGAGCCCGGCCCCGCTCCCACACTTCAGCTCGGCCCCGGCAGCTTGGATCCAGCCGAGGGCCTGAGCTGCATGGGCAGCAGCAGGGCTGGGAGGTGGCACGGGGGCTTCCTGGGGGGGTGCACAGCTGGAGTGCTGACGGCTACGCGGGGGGCCAGGGGCGGGCGTGGGACGTGAGGGCGGCTCCTCTAGGGAAAGAACGGTCAGCAGTCTCTACTGCCCAGCGGTCAGGGACGGGCGCCGTGGCTGTGCCGAGGGCAGGCCACGGGCACAGGACGCAGACATGCAGTGCCTGGGTGTCCCTCCACATTCCGGGGGGCCTGGGGGAGGCCGAGCAGTGACGCCCACCAGAGCCGCCCTGCAGGGGCCGGGTTGGAGGGACCAGCCGGCCACCCACGGTTCCCGGTTGCACACAGTCCTGGATGGCCAGGCCCAGTGCTGGAAACGCCTACCTGCTCAGGGAGTGGGGACGGGCCCTGGTGGTGACCTCGGGGGACTGGGGGAGACTTGGCCGCTGCCTGGCAGTATGGAAGCCACGCGGGGGGTGGGGGGCCTCGCGGGGGTGGGGAGCAGATGCTGGCCCAGACCACACTGGGTTCTCCGCGGGAAACACAGTAAGGCCGCTGCCCTCTGCTCTTTACCCCCAGGGTGGGGTCACACAGTCCCTGACCTTCAGCTCTGATGCTCCAGGGCACGCAGTCTGTCCCCAGCAGATGCTGACCTTTGTATTTCAACCTTTCTGCTCTCCCTGGGGCAGGGGACCCACAAGCAGCTAGCCACCACCCCAGCCCGCTGCCTCTCTCCACGGTCCCTCGCCTCTGGGTGTCTGCTAGGTAGGGCCCTGGCCACACCACCCCTCCCCTGCGCCCCTGGGGCCTCACCCCTGCTCCACTTCCCGTCCACACCCTGTCCTCGGACCGACCTCCCTGCGCTGGGGACACACGCCGCCACCCTGACACCAGTGTGGGGCTGGCACGTGAGGCTGTGTGCCGAAGCTGCTGGGCATCCCGCTGCCCGAGCCCAGTGCACAGTGCCAGCCGCTGTCCTCTGGACCACATGGCGTCCGCACTGGGGCCTCGGTGCCCCAGCGACCCCTGGCCCAGGACAGAGCGATGCAGCACAGTGGGCAGCCCCTCCCTGCCAGCCTCCCGCCCCCCGCAGGTGCGGCGTGGGGTCAGGGCCCCCCCTGGCTATTCACAGGCACGTCCACCTGAACCTCTTCCGCATCACCTCCACACCTGGCTGCTCAGATGGGCTCAAGTTCAGCCCTCCCTCTGCTGGACCTTCTGACCTCCAGCTCCTCAGGCCGAGGCACCAGGATGGCTCCCGCTAGGTGCCCGGGCCCTCCGTGAACACTCGCTGTCCTCGGAAAGCCTCTGCTGGGTTCTGGTGCTATGCTCGGTGCTCCAGCGTGAGTGACACCGTGTCATCTGCTGGGTCAGAGCCCAGGTGCTCGGAGGGAACCGCTGCCTACTGCCCACAGCCAGCAGCCCAGCCTGCGGGGCACAGCCACTCTGGAGTCTGGGTGACGACGCCCCTCGCTCCTCTGGCCTCCTGCGGCATTTAATCTCCGGGGTGCCCGACTGTCCTCAGGGCTTCCCCACCCTCCCAACACCTTGGGTTAAACCCCACCATCTGAAATGCCCACATGGTTCTGACGGGTGGGTCGGTCAGGGCAGGGCTCTGAGGGAGGGTGGGCTGCATGGGGGCCTCTGAGGAACTGTCAGGGCTTCTCAGGCCCGGGGAGCGGGCCACCCCAGAATGGCGGAGAGCAGTCTGTGCCTCCACTGGCTGGAGGACGGGCTTGTGAGCCACCTGCAGGCGGGCTCCCGCCCACCCCACCCCACTCCCAGCCTGGG
>NW_011889101.1:320932-321397 GCF_000151845.1 Pteropus vampyrus | reverse complement strand
GGCCCCGTTGGACTCGGACCCCTGGTCGCCGGCTTGGCCCCGGCGCCGCAAATGAAGCCATGCGTGGGGCGGGGCGCGGTGTTTATTTCCCCAAAACAGCATCAGGAGTCCTGTTGCTGGCACATGGCGCCGCAACGCGCCTGCTTCACCTCGTTGGGTGGAAGACAGCCGGGAGGGCCGCCCCGCGGGTCCCCGCACCCCTTGGCTTTCTGCGAGGGTGGGGGGCAGCGGAGTCCTCACGCCCGCGGCGGGGGGCCTCTTCCAGGCCGCTCCGCGGGGGCGGGGCGCGCGCAGGGAGAGGTGGCGTTCTGGCTCCCTCTGGAATCTGCGGGCTTGTCCGTGCAGCCTCCCAGGGGTGCCCGGGAGGCCAGCCAGGGCCATATTTCTCTGGGGCCCTCCCCCTTGGGGACAGCAGTGAACATGGGCAGCTCAGTGTGCAGAACTGAGCGGGGAGGCCAGCTGCGA
>NW_011889101.1:320451-320882 GCF_000151845.1 Pteropus vampyrus | reverse complement strand
CGCCCCCCGCAGGTGCGGCGTGGGGTCAGGGCCCCCCCTGGCTATTCACAGGCACGTCCACCTGAACCTCTTCCGCATCACCTCCACACCTGGCTTCTCAGATGGGCTCAAGTTCAGCCCTCCCTCTGCTGGACCTTCTGACCTCCAGCTCCTCAGGCCGAGGCACCAGGGTGGCTCCCGCTAGGTGCCCGGGCCCTCCGTGAACACTCGCTGTCCTCGGAAAGCCTCTGCTGGGTTCTGGTGCTATGCTGAGTGCTCCAGCGTGAGTGACACCGTGTCATCTGCTGGGTCAGAGCCCAGGTGCTCGGAGGGAACCGCTGCCTACCGCCCACAGCGAGCAGCCCAGCCTGCGGGGCACAGCCACTCTGGAGTCTGGGTGACGACGCCCCTCGCTCCTCTGGCCTCCTGCGGCATTTAATCTCCGGGGTGCC
>NW_011889101.1:305272-318541 GCF_000151845.1 Pteropus vampyrus | reverse complement strand
TCCCCCTTGGGGACAGCAGTGAACATGGGCAGCTCAGTGTGCAGAACTGAGCGGGGAGGCCAGCTGCGATGGAGCAGTGGGGGTCCCCACCCAGAACCCAGCCCAGTGCTGCCTCAGCCCAGGTGCGCCCTCATCCCCACCCCTGATCTGCGAGCCTCTGGGAGGCAGCCGCAGAGCTGTAACCAAGGCAAGTGAGTGTGTGTTGGGGGTGGGGCCCAGCACCTGACCCTTCCCCCCTTAGAAAGCCACAGCAGGAAGAGAGGCTGAGCAGGGCAAGACCTAGAGGCTTGGGGAGACTGAGGCAGGCTCCTCTTCCAGGCAGGGAGTCCAGAGCTCAGGCCCACGGTGGCCTCCTGCTCCCGTCTGCCCAGCCCAGGGCTTAGCCAGCACTGCCTGGCACTGCCTCCGCTGGCCAGCGGGCCACGCCCTGGACAAGGCTCTGGTCTGGTGGGAGCTCCCCACGCAGGATGGAGATGATGCAGGGTGGGCAAAGTCAGGCCAAAGGGGCATTCAGGCTGCAGGGCCCAGGAGAGGGCTCTGACCCAGCCACGGGGAGCTGGGGGACAAGGAAGGCTTCTCAGAGGAGGTGACACTTGTGTTGGGTTTGTCAGGCGAGGAGGGGACAGAAGGAGGGAGCAACCCAGACACAGGCCTGAGTCAGGGAGAAACCAGGTGTTTGGGGAGAGGTAAGGGGCCTGGGTGGGCGGCCAGGGACTGGAGGGCTGTGGGCAGGGCCTCTGCCAGGATGGGGTGGCATCGCCCTGGCACCAGCTGCTCTTGGGCCTGTTCTGTCCACTACTCTGCTGTGGTGGTCACAGTGGCTGTGGAGGTGGCCACTGGAAGCCAGCCCTGGCATAAAGGGCATATATGGTGACTCTCGGCTGGGGCCTGGGTGGGGTGGGGTGCCTGGTGACGGTGGTGCTGTGTGGAGGGTGCTGGAGTGTGGCCTTGGTGATACAGGCCCAGCCTGGGTGGCGGTGGTGGCCGTGACGGTGTGCCGTGGTGCAGAAGGGTAGCCGTGACTAGGGGAGGGGCTCGAGAATGCCCGTGTGGGTGGGGCGCCTCAGCGAGGCTTCCCAGACCGTAGCTCAGTGACCTGGGGTCATGGCCCCTGGCCCCTCCCACGAGCCAGGGCACCCCCTGCCATGCTTCCGTCCACGCTGCCCTGGCCCTGACTGCCCTCCCCACTCTGCCCCAGCACTGTGGCTGTCCCTCCCGCCAGAGGCTACCTGGGACTCCCCAGCCCACCGTGACATCTCCCGTGGCGTCCTCGGGCACAGCCAGTCCTCACAGGTCACATTTGCATTGTTTTGTGGGTGATCCAGGCCGGGCCTCAGACATGGGGTCTTGCATCGGTAGCTGCCAGCCCGCCGGGCCCCTGCCTGGTGCTGAGCTCGGCTGCTCAGGCCACAGGAAGGAGACCGGCAGCTCTGACTGTGGCCTCACGAGCCTGCACCGCTTCCTGCGGCCATGTGGTCTGGGCCTGTGGTGCTGGGACTCTAGGTCAGAGGTGACTCTTGGAGGGCCTGGCCTGGGGCAGCCCTGCCCACCCGCCTTTGTCCCAACCCGCACCTAGCTGGCTGCTCACGCGCCCTTTCCCAGGGCCCGCAGCCTGCACCCCTGCTGTCCTCCACCCAGCGGGCTCTTCCTCACGGGGCAGGGCCCACCCCCCACTCCAGACAGCAGGCTGAGGCGCTCACCTGTCTGTCCAACCCTCCAGTCCTGGCTGCCCACGGCCAGCAGGGTGGGGCCAGGGCCCACCAGTGCCGAGCACAGCCCCCCACTTCTGCCACACACTGCTCCCCACCCATGGGTTCCACTGTCCCCCTACACTGCAACGGGCACGACACCCCAACTCCAGGGACCTGGCCCTCCACCCCGCACATCTTCTGCCACCCAGCCCCAGGTCGGGGGCCCACCTGCCACTTCTGCGCCCCCTGGGGCCTGCCCAGCTCCTCCTTTGGGAAACCCGGCCTCCCCCCTACAAAGGGTTCCTGAGGGATGTCACCACTGCACAGACCTAGGACCCTCAGCCGCCAATGGGCAGAACCCACTGCTTCCCCCCTCCCCCGCCCGAGGGTGCCTGGGGAAGCCAGGGGAAGGGCAGAACCACAGGTGGGGGGCAGAGAGGCCCTGAGGTTCACTCCACCTGATCAGGGGACCGCCCCCGGGGCAGATGTAAATGGCAGAGGAACCGTCGATCCAGGGGGCTCCTGCCCTTCCTGGCATGGAACTGCTCCCCACACGCACAGGCATGCAGAGCTCGCAGAAGGGTCCTCGTCCCACGTGTGGCCAGAGGCTCCCTGCCCGCTCCGCTCCGCCTGGCCATCCTACAGCGCCGCCTGCTGGCCGGGCCCCCACAGTGCTGCTGGGGGTGCTTGGTGTGACTGCGTGTGCATGCGTAAGCACGGGCTCTCCCGTAGCCTGAGTCATGTGAACACCACGCTGCACCCCCAAACACTCAGAGTCCCAGGCCAGGGCCAGAGACAGTAGTTTGGAGAATCTGAATAGCCTCCCTGCCCAGGGCCAGCATGCACCGAGGGGGCCCAGGAGGCCACCCTGTGCGGCCTTGTCATTCCGGACTCTCCCACCGGCTGCCCTGAGCACCCACTGCTCCCCATCGCCTAACACTGCGGCCACAGGCCCGCCCGCTCAGACCCCGCTCCCACCCCTCCCCTGCCGTCTGCTGCTCCAGGCGCCCTGCTGGCCGGGCTCCCCTCTGCCAGGTCCCCACGCAACCCAGGCCAGCGTTTTGCCAGTGCTCGCTGAGGCCACTCTGGGGGACAGCGAGTGGGAGACGTACACCCCAGAGTCCTCGGTGGGGTCGGAGGGAATGTCCCCGTGAAGGGCTTCGGTTGGGAGGGGAACCCGAGGGGTGGGGTCCTCGGGTTGCAGGGGACAGAGAGACACAAGCTGTGATGGCTTCTCTGTCACCTATGGTGACCCCTCCTGCCCATGAGCCACCTGGGCTGCAGAGCACCCCCTCGTGACCTGCAGGGCTGTCTCCCCATAGCCGGGGCCCCTCCTGGTGTCCTGTCCCTAGACAGGAGCTGCTCACTGGCTTGGACAGCCAGACAGCAGGGCAGTGAGGGCACTGTGCATGGAGTGTCAGTGGGAGGCCAGGGTCAAGGTCGAGGTCAGGGCTGGTCCCAGTCTGGAGCCCCTGCCCTCCCAGGTCCCCACGGGCCCATTGTGTGGGGACAATGGCTTCCTGAGCCAGGTCCTTCTCCGGCAGGAAGCCATAAAGAGCCCCTACTCTGCCCTTTGAAGGGCCTGGGCAGTCAGTGCCAGAGGCCAAAGTCTGGGCCCCCACCCTTTACCAGCCTGGCTGGGACCCAGGCCTCCCCAGGGACCGGCCAACCCTGCCAGGCACGTAGGTGCTGACCAGTCCAGCTACCGCCCACATGCAGGCATGGCCCCACACACGGTGCCAGAGCTGGACATGATGCCTGGGGGCCCTGGCTCAGGGCCTCTCCCCACAGAGGCCGACTGGACCCTCCTGATCTGCTCCAAGGGACCAGGGTGCCTGTGTGGTGGCCGGGCCTTGTGGGTGTCAGCCCCAAGCAGGCACGCCTGAGCGTGGCAGGGAGCAGGCAGGGGGCCACCCCAGGAGCTGAGTGCCCTGCCCAAGCCCAGCCGGTCCTGGGGTGCCCCCTGTGGCCCAGGGCTACGGCTGCAGTAACTGGGGCTGATCCTGCAGTGGGCTGGGCTGGGTCTGCGCTGCCCAACAGGGCACTGGGGATGCCAGCCCCGGGGGTGTCCCCTCAGCAGTTCTCACTGTTGCCAGGAAAGGGCCCTCCGCCCGGGGAGGGCCCAGGGTGAGCCTGCTCGGGGTGGGGTCCTGCTGGCACGGCAGCCTTGGGTGGTGCTGTGCGGGGCCCATGGTGACAGGAGGGGGCGACGAGAATGAAGCCCCCAGACCAGGCTGAGCCTGCAGTTCCACTGCTCAGGAAACGGGGTGGCAGCACCTCCACCCCCGAGCGGTGCCGCAGTGGCCGCCGGGCGGGCAGCGTGTAGACCCCCTTTCTCTGATGTGGACCTGCAGGATCAGACCCCTGGGTACCCCGCTCCTCCACGCCCCACCTGTGACCCTCGGTGAGGCCAAGTCTGTCCCGCTGCGACCCAGCAGCCCCTGCAGTGTGGCCCCAAGCAAGGGACTTGCAGGCAGGACACACACCACACTCCTCCCGGCCCGAGTCCCTCAACACAGAGCGTGGACAACAGGCGGCAGGCCCCACTCTGCAGCCCTGTCAGACCCCGGACAGTGACGAGCCCCCCTCCCGGTCCCAGGCCTGCTGGCCCCTCCACGCAGCAGCCCCGGGGATGAACCTGGTCCTGGGCCAGCCTAACCCAGCCTTGCCCTTCCGATGTCCCCAGGGAGCAGTTGAGGGGCCGGAGGGTGTGGACTCTCAGTGCTGTGGCCCGCGGGCCTGGATGGGGCTGGTGGGGATGGGGGTAGACGAAGGGACAGGGGGCAGACAGTGCTGCTGTTGCCCAGGGGCCCAGGACTTGTGATGGGGGTGGGAGCAGGGAGTCGGTGGCTTTGCCAGAGGAGGTACTGACCCTCGCAGGGCATGGTGGGGTCTCAGGCCGGGCTCTGTGGAGAAGCATCCTGGCCATCTGCCCTTCTCCAGAGGCCCTCAGGTGGTCTAGGTGGATTGTGGCCATCAGCCCTGCTGCCTGCTGAGAACCTGACCAATCCAAGCACCCCTGTGGGGCCACCTGGAGAGGCGGGGAGGAGCAGGCAGGTGCATGGGCCCAGGGCATGCAAGGCCTGAATCTGGGCAGGCTGGTACGACCGCAGCGTCACTGGTGACTGAGCAGTGGACGGCAGAGAAGGGGTGGAGCTGGCCTCGCAGCTCTTGGGAGGTGGAGCTATCGGTCTGCTCCTGGCACTGTCCCCCCATTCCCACGGCCAGCTCGGGGTCCCAGGATGTGCCAAGCAGGTTCAGAAAGCTCACCTGGGCGCCCTGGTGTTGGGGTCCTGCCCCTGGCCCTGCCCGTTGCTGGCATGGGCACTGCCCTACCTCCTGGTTCATCTCCACCCCACGAGGAAGGTCGCCTGCAGTCCTAGCTCTGTGGCCCAGCGCTTGGTGTGGGCTGGGTGACCACAGCAGGTGCCACAGACACAGACAAGCCTTTGACCTTGGCCAGTCCCCTTCCCCCACCTTCCGTGGGGAGTGGGTGAAGGGTGCACCTTGTCACAGCACCCTGCTAAGAGACTGGCTAGAACACCAATGGGCCAACAGGTGACAGCTCAGCCACCCAAGTGGACCTGGGCCCACCTGGAGACCCTGCCTGCCCCAGTGGTCCAGAGGCTGCAACAGGTCAGGACACACATGTACCTGTGGCATGAGTGAACAGGTGTGTGTGTGGGCACGAATGAGTGTGTACCTGTGTACAGATGGGTGTGCGCACACCTGAGGCCACCTGCACTGTCCTTCCTGGGCTGGCACCGCCCCTAGCCCACCATTGCTCAGGCCTTCCCTTTCCCGCTTCAGGACCCTAGGGGGAGGCTGAGCTGGCCGAGGTGAGTCAGCGTGGGGAAGGACGGCAGGAGACCTCCTGGAAAGCCCACCTGCAGGATGAGCGGGCATGCCCTGGTCCCACCGCCCAGTGTGACACGTGTGGTGGCAAAAGAGCCTGGCCAGCCTTGGGCTCTGGCCCTGAGGGACACATACATGCCTCTGGACTGCCCGGGACCCACATACCTGTGGGCAAATTCCTGTCCCCAGACAGCCGCAGCATAGCACTTGGCCCTGTTCCAGTCCCACAAAAGACCCCGGCACTGATAGGGCTGGGTGGGCTCAGGGACCCTAGGGAGCAGGGCTGACATGGGGAGCAGGCTACTTCCTCCCAGCTGCCCCCCGCATTGTGGTGAAGCTGGTGGACGGCAGCGTGCTGTCCCCAGCCAGGCCCAGGAGGACCCGCTCACACCTAAGCACAGGCACAGCCTGACCCTGGATTCCTAGGGCCACTTCCCCAGGAAGTGGGTGGCTGTCAGACAGGCGCCAGGGAGGTCACCTCCCAGCTGGGTGACCCTGGGCGTTCACTCAGGATCCTGTTCCTCCTGGCCTCACCTGAGACCTGCTAGAACCCACGGGGGAGCCAGTGACAACCCCAGTGATGTTCAGACCATGGGAGGCCACCAGGCGCAGGGCGGAGCACGGGAGAAAGGCCTTGGGAGGGGAGGAGCACTGGACGGCAGAGGGCGGGGCCACAACATGGCTGGGGCCAGGACACGCTACGGCCACTCCGGAACAGCCCACTCCCCAGGAAGGCGTCCCAGGGACTCCGACCCCAGGGTCTCGGAGGGCCCAGCTCTGCTCGCCAAGGCCAGGGCACCAGGCCTCTGAGCCCTGCGGCACCCACTCCTGGGCCCAGCCGGCAGGGCTGCAGAGGGGGGCATCCCGTCCCAGCCCTGGACGGAGGGTGCGAGACAGCTGCAGCCCGAGCCCCTCCAGGGAGGGTGCTGCCAAGGCCACGCTGGGGCCAGCAGCTGCAGAGACCTGGCTTTGGGGCAGATGTCCAGAGAGCTGAGAGTGCTGGGGACGGCCACCCCCCAGGGCCCTGGGTCCGATGGGACGGGTTGTCCCACAGCTGGGAAGGCAGCACGCAAATGTGGGACGGAGGGGCCTGCGGGCCTACGTGTGTGGCAGTGGTGACCTGCACACAGGCACTGGCCGTGACCCAGAGGTATCCTATCGGCCACTGGCTGCTCACCTTTGGCCTGTCCCCTCCCCACTGGCCACCCGCATGTCCGTGTACTACAGGTTCCCGGCGGCCCAGGACCCTGACGCCGAATGCTTCTCCCTCACCCTGCAGACTGCCTTTCCCCACCTGCTCCCCGTCCCCGCACACCCACCCCAGGGTGACTCCAGCTGCAGCCAGACACGCCCGGCCACAGCTGCCCACCCCCAACCCCCTTCCAGCGTGGAGTCCTCAGGCCCCACCTGCCCCCTCCGGCCTCCAGGGGGTCACGCGTGAAACAACGGACCACAACCTCAGGGTTTCTGCTTAAGCTTTCCTGTTCCACAAACCGCCCTCTGGCCCGCCTCCCAGAAGGTCTAGGTGCAAGGCCGGGAATGGACACCAGACCACAAAGTCCCCAACCCGACCCGCAGACTGCTGTGCTCCGGGAGATGGCATGGGCCCTGCAACACGATGTGGGGTCGTCTGGCACCCTGCTCATCTTCCCCTGGGGAGCGGGTGGAGCCAGGACAGGGCATCCAGTGGGCGGAGGCACCTGCCCACCCTCCCTGGCCACATCCAGGGCAGCAACGCTGGAGCCAAGAGGCTGACAGTGGTCTCTGGGCGAGGCCCGGCCCCCGGGGCAGTGCAGGCTGGTGGGGACCACTCAGAGCAGGACGGCCAGGCTCAGGGATGCTGCGTGCCTTCCCTCAGGACGCGAGCCAGATGCCAACTCAGATGCCAGGCGCCACGGCTCTCGGCTCAGGCTGCAAAACTGCCGCCCAGGCAGGGTGCCCGGGCTCCTGGGCGCAGAACCACACGGCCCCAGCGCCCGGGCCGGACGCTGGCGGAGAACTGCAGCTGGAAGCACAGGACCAGCAGAGGGAGAGACTGAACGCGGTGCTTCTCGGTGGCAGCGAGACGGGGCGCAGGGCACCCGGCTCCGTGAGCGGCAGAGACTGGTTCCTGGAACCCGCCAGCTGGGCCTCCCGTGCCTGTTCCCTCAGAAGGGAGCTGACAGTCCACCCGCAAAGGCCGCTAGGTCTCGAGGCCATGTCTGGCCACCCGTATGACGACACCGGTCAAGTCCCATGCTAGGGAGACACACGCCTTGCATTGCTCAAAACATGGTCCCAACAGTCCTAATGGCAAACGCCACGGACGCCGCACGAGGCCATGGGACAAGGACCGCAGAGCAGGCGGGGCAGCACCCTCTTGTCACCAAGGGTCTCGGCGCCCACGCCTGTGGGCTCCAGCCCCAGAGGCCCCGTCTGATCCCCAACGAGACACAGCGGGGTCCGCCACCAGAACACTCCCCAGCTGCAAGGTCACACCTCAGTAGCCATCATCGTCGTCACCGTCACAGCCGTAATCTGCAAAGCACAGGGACAGTGGCAGAGGCTGAGGAGTGCTGTGGGCCAAGGCGCCCAGTGCCCCGCCCCGCCCCCGAGGCTCTGGCGCCAGCTCTGTGGGCCTCGGACGCACGGGGCCCCCACCAGTGGGGACCCCGCTTTGGTCTCATTGCTGTAGGTCCTGGGGGCCAGCGGCCTGGCATGCGGTCAACGCCCAGGACCGCAGTCCTCTGGCAGGGCCACCCTCTGGGCTAGCCCGGTGCCCACTGCCTCCTGAGTGGGCTCCAAACCCACGCGGCTGGTCCATGAACCACCCGCTTCGTTCAGAGTTGACGCAGGCGGCGGCTGCTCTCCAGGGCCCCCACCCCGCCCCGTGCCCACCCCGCCGGGGCCCGCGGAGCCTCACCGCTGCCGCCCACCATCTGCAGGGCGCTGACACAGGGCTCCCCGTCCTCCTCCTCGGGGTCCTCCTCCTCGGGATCATCCTCGGGGTGGTAGGACACGGGCCCGCTCTCCACCACGACCGTCGCGGGCCTCGCAGGCTCGGCTCCCAGGGTAGGGGAGGTCGGGAACCGGGCCTGTGAGCGAGGGGACAGGCTCTGGGACAGCGTGTAGAGCAAGGCTCCCTGACCAGCGGTGACCCTGTCCCACCCCGCCCCCTCCCGCACCTGCAGCTGCCCTGGGCCTCCCGCTGGACCTGCCTACCTGCTTCTCCGCTATTTCCTGGGAGGGACCAAGACCCTGGAAATGGGGCGGGGCGGGGTGGGGCGGGGGGAGGGGGCTGAGCCTGGCCTGGAGAGCTGAGCCCCAGGCGAGACTGGACCTGGACCGCCGGAGCAGCCGGGTGGGACCCAGATGCTCTCCGAAGGGCCAGCCCGCAGGCTGCCTGAGGCCAGGGCCGGAGGATGCACAGATCCACACAGTCACCCCACCTAGTGGGCTCCGGGCTCTCGGCCCCCAGACCCCTCCCAGGACCTCCTCCCCGGCCACGCGGGGCAGTGTGCCTGTCTTCCCAGCAACTCGAGGGTCCCCTCTCGGGTCCACTGCTTCCCGAGCTCCCCGCCTCCGGCCTGCCCACACAACGCACCTCTCCCGTGGCCGCCTTCTTAGCCAGCTGCGTGGAAACCATCGGCCTCAGCCTGCAACGGAACACCGGGTGGAGGACGAGGGAGGGGTGGGGAGGGGGAGCAGAGCTCTAGGACCCAAGACTGCCCCTGTCCTCCCAGTCCAAGCCCCTCGCTCAGCACAGGGTACCCCGATTTCTGCCAACAGCGCCCCTTCTACTGGGCCTGCTCGCCCTCTCCCAGACCTTCCAAACGCAAAGCTGGGGTGCCTGTCCATGCTCTCACTTGCAAGGGACCAAAAAAGAAGCATACCAAATCTTGATGAGTGCTGACTGGCCCCAGAGGGGTAGTGGGAACTCCCGCCTGAGAGGAGCTGTCCAGGCCCAGGAACCCACACACCCTGGCTGGTGGTGAGAGGCGGGGGCAGAGCCCACAGCCTGGGAGCAGCTGGGGACACACACTGCTGGGAGCCGCAGGGGCTCCGACGGCCGAGCTGCACAGTGCGCCCGAACCTGCCCAGCCCACCGCCCTGGGCCCCCCGAGGCCAGGCCCCAATGTGGCGTGCCGGTGAACCCTGGGGACACCAACGGGTGGACAGTCACAGCTGTGGCCGGCTGACAGCAAGGGGCTGGCTGCTCGGTGTGGACAACTTGTCCAAGAGGAGGGCCAGGTAGCAGGCTCCAAGAGTCTCGGCCAGCGGCCTCCAGGGAACAGGAGACAGGCAGGCACGCGCCGTCTGCAGGCCAAGTTCAGAGGGAGCCCTTCCCCCGGTGCCCCAGGCCAAGCAGGAGATCCAGTCCCCAGAACCCGGGAGGTGGCAGCCAGGCCTGCCCTCTCGGCAGGGGAGCTCACTAGCGAGGCCTGGCGGAGCCGGAGAGAGGCACAGTGGTCCACGGAGAGCGGGATGAGGAAGGGCAGCGTCCAAGGGCCTGGGTAAGGAGCGGGGGCCGTATTTCCAGGCCCTTCTCGCAAGAGCACCTGGCTCTGGGCGCGCTGGCCAGGCCTCAGGGGGCCTGCGAGCACCTGAGACGCTGCCCTTGAGCCCAGCTGGCCGCCGGTGAGGTAAAGGCACCTCTGGGCTCCCGCGGCCAACCCCCAGGCCTGCCTGCAACCCTTCCCTGCTGACAGCCTGGACAGAACCTGGGGCCCTGGGAGGGGGCCCCTCTGTGCTGGGCACTGCCGCCCACGCCTGCCCTCTGCCTGCCCGCAGATGCTAGACGTGGGGCTGCGGGCAGTGGCATGAGGGTGACGCGCAGCCTCACCGAAGGGCGGACTGGCCAGCCTGAGCAGGAGGGAGACCTGTGCTGGATGCCAGGCCCCCCCTCGGCAAGGCAGTCCACACAGCGCCCACTCTGTGACCACACGGCGAAAAGGGGACCGGCTCAGAAGAGCACTTCCTCAGGTCCCAGCAGACGGGGGGCACAAGGGCACAGTGTCGGGCAGGCCAGCCGTGTCCCTGCGGCAGGACTGGAAGCAGCTGCCTGAACGGTGGGTGACAGGCTGTGCTGGGCACTCAGGGGCTTGAAAAGCAAGTGCGCAGTACCCGATCCAGAGACAGTGTCGCAAAACCCCGAGAAGTGTTTACTTCCCCCGAAATAATATGAAAGGCTCATCAAAGTTTAGCTTCTCAAGTAAATCCCAAACGAAGATGGTGGCAACGCGTGGCTGGACGGGGTGGGGCCGCAGCCCCACACGGCCCTCCCCTCGGGCGACTGCAAGTGCCTGCAGCGCCTACCATGCCCGGGGCTGGGTAGGTGGCAGCGGAGCCCAGACTGGTCTCCTGGGCCAGGGGCAGGTGGACCGGCCTTGGGTGTGGCAGGGGCCCTCACGGGCCCTCGCCAGGAGCGGCGCACACGGCCGTGGTCTCCCCTGCATCCACTCCACTGGCCCGGCAGTGCCTTCCTTGCTCTCGCCAGTCCCCGGAGAGGAGAGTGGGCCCATCTGCTCCCCGGGACAGAGCCAGGCTCCTTCTTGGCTGCCCCCCACGCTCGCTCCCAGCCTGCCGGCCTGGTACCTTTTCCCCACACCGGGCACCGGGTCGGCCCCGCTCCTGCTGGCCGGCCCCTTCCTGCGCGGCAGCCTCCTGGTGCTGGCCTTGTCCACGGGCGGCGTGTCCTCCCGCTGCGGCCCGCCAGCGCCCTTGCTGTCCAGGCCGCGGAGCACGCTGTAGTCGATCTTGCTGGACAGCCTCTTCTGCTCCAACATCTTCTCGATGGCCTCCCCGGCCGTGCTGGCCTGGATTGGCTCCCGGCGCTTGCAGGACTTCTTGGGCTGTGTGGAGACCCGGCGTCACACCTCCTGGGCGTCTGCAGAGGGAGCCTGCTCATCCGCCAGGCGCTGCACAGGCTGTGAGAGCAGGCCAGCGGACTCCAGGGAAGACCCCACTGTGGAGGGCCGGCCTGCGCCTCCCCTCGGCCGGGGCCCATCTGCCTAGCTGCACCAACCCCAGCGGGCGGGACCTGGGCAGCCCCTGCCATCAGCTGGGAGACCAGCCCAAGGCCACAGGGTCTTCTGCAGCCCATCCTGCCGACCCCGACCACACCGGGTCGGTGGCTGGGGGCAGAGCTGGGGGCTTGCTTCCTGTATTCTGGATGTCACCCAGCACAGAAATATAGTTCCTGGATGTTGTCCTGGGTGCTGGAGCTGCAGGCCACCTGCAGAAACCCCCTCCCCACCCCAACGCTGGCTCTCCAACCCAGCAGCCTTCCTGAGCAGCCCCCATAGTGGTACAGGGGGCCCCAAGCTCCAGAGCCCCCCTCTCCCAGCCCCAGAGGTCTTGGGGCTCAGCCTTCCAGCGGCCGTGCGGGCTCCTGTCTCCTCCCTCGCTCCACTAGGGGCCTCCCCGCCCGACCACCCAGAGTGGCTGAGCTGTGTCGCCATGACTGCGAACAGGGCAGGGGCAACGTGAGGAGCAGTCTTTGCTGCGTCACAGAGGTGGCGCGGGGAGGGGCCCTCGGGGTGCTTCTCTGACTTGGGACCCACTCCAGGAGCCTCACCATAGGCCCCAAGTCCCGACAGCCTTCCTGGGGCTCCCCGCAGCTCAAGAGCGTGCCTATCCGAGGGGCGGCGGGCCGCGGGGCCGGGGCCGGAGGGCAGGGCCCGGCTGGAAGCCCCCGCCACCGGGCGGGAAGGGCCGGCGTCCGCCCCGGAGCATGCCCTACCTTGTGCTCCTTGTAGATGCCCAGCTCCTTCTCCTTAGCGATTCGTGCTTCCTTCTCTGAAACGACCACACGCGTCAGGATCAGCAGGGCCCTGCGCCCCGGGCGCCCAGGCGGGCGGGCCGGCGCTTACCCCTCTGCTCCCGCAGGTACTCCGCGTTCTCCCGCATCCACAGCTCCGCCTTCACGCGGGCTTCCGCCTCGTTCAGGATGTACTAGGGCAGAGAGCGGCGTCACATCCAGAGAGCACGCTCGGGTCTCGGCCACAAACGTGCTTCTCATTCATGTAACAGCAGGGGTGGGCCTCTACCCCAAGGGGACCTGCCGCCCCGCCCAGGGCACAGGGGCGGCCGGCCAGGGTGCGGGGCCACAGGCTCCGAGGACGCAGAGCCTCCGGAGGGTGGGCGCGAGGCCAGCTGAGGAACCGACACAGTCCTCGGAGCTCCGCCACGCGGTCAGGGGCAAATGTCACGTCTGCTGGGGACGAGCACGCAGGACAAACATGCCAGGGAACGAGCTGCGGGAGCCGCTAAGGCCTCTCCAAAGACACGACGTGCGGGGCGCCCGGGGTCGCAGACGCACCACCAGACGGGTCGGCATGGGACCCGCGCCTGTGCCCCGGGGCCGGCCCCGGGGGAGCACACAGCCCCGCTCACCCTGTCGATCTCCAGGTCGTCGATGCCGCTGAGGTCCAACTCGCCATCGCCGCTCGCATCCTCTAGAGGAAGCACAGCTCCCAGTTAGCGCGGACGCCCCGGGGTGGCCTCTGGAGCCCCGGCCTCTGCTCGCCGCGCGCGGGGACCAGCAGACATCCCTCTACGTGAAGGGGTGGGACGCTGAGTGGGCTGCAAAGCAAACCACACCGGTCCCCCTGCGTCCCACAAAGGAGCCTTCCAGAGCAGGACGGGGCCTTGGGGAGCCCTCAGTGACCGGGCTCAGGATGACTCCAACACCCGTCAGGCCCCCCGGCCTGCCCCAGCTGGGTCGGCAGCATGACCTGCACGG